>NW_020884872.1:7641880-8067753 GCF_003945725.1 Corapipo altera | reverse complement strand
TCTTCTTCCACTCCATCCTCCTCCCCTTCTGCCTCTGTTCCTTCTTTCTCCTCATCTTTTCTTTCCTGTTCCACTTCATCATCCCCCTCTCCCTCTTCTCCTTCTTCCACTCCATCCTCCTCCACCTTCTTAGTCCTCATATTTTCTTCTTCTTCCTGTTCTTCTTCAGATACATCTTCTTCCTTCCCTGCCAATGGTTCTCTTAACTCCTCTTCACCCTCTTTGTCTTTTTCTTTCTCCCTTTCTTTATTTTCTTCTTCATCTTCCTTCTCATCTTCTTCTTCCTCTTCTGCCTCTGTCTCTTTTTCTTCCTCCCCCACTCTATGTTCACCTCCTTCCTCACTCTCATTTCTTCCCTCACTTTTAACCTCTTCCTCCTTTTCTTTTTCAGTGCCTTCCTCTTTTGCATACTTCTCCATATCCTCCTTTTCTCCCTCACTCAGCATTTCTTCTTCCTTAATCAGCCTGCCTTGCTCATCTCCTTGATCTTTTCCATCTTCCTGATTAACATCTTCAATCTCCTCTGCACCCTCATTCTCATTGTCTCTCTCAGCCTGTGACTCCTCTCCTTCATTTTCTTCCTCATTATCATTTTCCTCCTCATCTTTATCTTTTTCTACTGAAACTTCATCTCTACATTTCTCATACTCACTGTCTTCTTCTTCCTCCCCTAGTTTACCTTCACTGTCAATTGTTTCATCTAATTTTTCTTTTTCACTTTCACCCTTTTCACTACCTTCACCCTCCTGCTCTTGATCAGAATCCTCCCCATTCTTAATTTCTAATTGCCCACCTTCATCAGATTTAGCATCAGAGTTTGTTTCTTCCTCATTCTGGCTTTTTAAATCAGTCTCTTCTACACATTCTTTCTCATTGTTTCTAATTTGCATCTCCTCAATCTCACTGTCCTCTTTATCTAAGTCCAAATCTTCCACGTTTTCTACTGTTCTCCTTCCCTTCTGGATGTCTCTGCCTTCATTGTAGTCCTCTCCTTTTTTCCTACGCTTAAGCACATACTTTTCAAGATCGTAACTACTTTCCTCAGTTGAAGACGATGACATAGTTACAGATATTTTAAACCCTATCTTCTCTTTCTTCTCTGCACTACTTTCTTCTCCTTTGACGTGCGTTCTTTCACACTTCTCAGATTTTTCAGCAACATCCTTTATTTTGTTTTGACTTTTTATTGCTTCTCGACTTTCTTGCTTTTGAACGAGATTGTATTTTTCTACAACTAAGGAATCATCAGTCTGGGGGTGATCCCTGGATGCAGAAGGAAGTACCTGTATTTTAAGTGATTGCTTAGATTTAACAGCTTTTGATTTTTTATCGGAAGAATTTGGTTTTTCAGACAGAATTTGATTTTCAGTTGGAAGATTATAAGCTACATCCTCTCTGAAAAATTCAGGATTTTCCACATATTCTTCTTGCTTTTTCACTAATCTGCTTTTGTCCCCAGTCATTTGTTGAACACCCCTCTTCAAAGTACTAACACTTTGTGTATTCTCAAGTTTAGCTTTTGTTGGCTTTTTTTTGGCCACAGACTTTCCTACAAAGGCACTACTCTTTTCTAAATCTTGTCCTGGTGACTCTGAAAGTGAGGACTGTTTTTGTAAAGAGCCAGAGTCTAATTTTGAGGCCTCCTTTGTGAAATCAGAATCCTTGTTTTTCAGCCCACCCTTACCATCTCTTTTCAGTTTCACATTTTTATTGTTCTTCTATTCCACACGAGAAGCAGAAAATTAAAAAGAAAGAAAAAAAAAGCATTAAAGACAAATGACAGCAAAAGAAAAAGGTTAGAAAAGCATCTGAACAAGAAAAGAAACAATTTGTGGAAGGGGATTAAAAGGTAGCATAAAAAGTAGAATATTTCACATGAAATGAATTCACCAGTGCATATATGAGAAGAACGTAACACTCTGTTAATGATTAATGTGCTACTACACCTTTCTCACTAACCCAGCACTGCAAGGGAATGCAGGAAGGACTGTGCATCCAGTACCACATCCCATGAGCCAAAGCAGATGCAATGTATGAGGTTGTTGCAAACAGAAGGAAATAAGTACAGTTCTCTTACACCTTCCTCCACATCCCCCCTGGAAAATCTTCTGATGCACTCACTGCTATGCTCTTTCTAAGAAGTTTGAAAATCTGTTGCCTTTCTGCTTTAAATTTTACACTTATTTAACAAATTTTGCGGAATAATTTTTAAAATCTAAAATAAAATGATAAAGAAATATAACAAAATGCCAAAAAGCTAGGATCACTTTAGGAGTGAAACAAGAAGGTAATACAAAGTATTTTAACTTCATGATTAAAACCAGTAATTTTGCTCCTTTAAATATAATCTATGGTGAATACCTGTCAGTAAAGTTTTTACTTACAGTACGTCCCAAAAGTCAATTGAAATCTTTTTGTACCAACAAACCAGTACAAATGTATGTATATGAAATGTGTATATGATAGTCTCTTGCTCCTTAAACTGGTGAAACATTATATACTCTCATCTCAAACCCCACTGGATATGGGGAGTTCTATGTGCCTGCACAAATTCTGACTTCAGTCAGCTTCTTAGAATTTCATCTTAGAACTGGATATTCAGAAAATTTGCAAGAGGAGGCCTATAAAATTTGCCTGGTTTTTTTGCCTTGCAAAAACAATGAAGTACTAGGATAACACAAGAATTGCAGATTTTTTGAACATCAGTACAAGTATACATGTTTATAATTAGTTACAGTACCTTCTGTTTCTGAAGTGGTGATAATTCTATGGACCAATCACTGGGATTCAATTTCATTGCATGTGTCTGCAAAAATAAGATCTTTATTAAAAAATAAATATAACTAACAGGGAAAGCAGCATCAAAGCCCAGTTCTACTACACAGAGCTATTTCATGAACATTTTCATATTATTGCAGTTAGGTTGAGACAAATCTGTATGATCATTAAACTCTCCTATTTCACTTCCACTTCCTCATTTACTGCTTATAGAGTGGTAACCAGCCTAGATGGTCTGTAGAGGCTGAAAGCCCTTTCTTACAGTCCACAAGCACATTTGAGATCCACCTTCCATCCGCCACAAAGTTGAGGCTACAAATATGACACCTGATCATCGCAACCTTCAACTCAACATCTAGTTTGATACCACAGCCTTGAAAGAATGTGTTCAAAGAAACCTTACACATCAGAAATTTTCCTTGGAATCTCTCTTCTACATAAAGCAAAAACCTAAAAGGCAAGGCAATGTAGAATATTACTAGGTGGGCATGTGTAGTGAGATTTTGGTCATCCTTTCCCATACATTCCAAATGACCAGATAATGTTCTTTGTTAACTGCTTATGGCTTAGTCACCATATTCTTTTTCAACACAGTTCTGGTTTCAGAATTCATATCATCAATGTGACATTAAAGGTTTTCCTCCACCTGTCACACTCATCAATGAGATATATGTTGCCACAGTCTAGAAAAATTGAGGCAACTATGCTGTATCAGGTTATTTGCATTTAGATTTAAGAAGAGCAATCATTTTATTTTGCATTTGGACAAGTTTGCCTGATGGGCTTTTTTTCAAATCTACTGTTTCATTCTGACAAATGTTTTAAAATTGATTCACAATAAGTACAAAACCTAAAAGGAGAAGGAAGTCTAGCTCATAAACTGTGCAATATGTAAATAAGGCCATGCTGTGCATTGTGTCTGAAAACATTTTTTTTCTTGTAAATCAAGTTTTATAACTGTGAAATAAATGGTATGTGCAAACAGACTGTTAAATTAAGTACTTTTAAGTACAAGCAAATAATAATTCCTGTAAAATGTGCAATCCCTCCAGCATAATTGACAACATATTCAGAGCTGAATCCACAGAGAGTTTCCATTCCACCAAAGCCTAAAAAAAGACAAAACCCAACTCTCTTTCCAGTGCACTGCATTAAGGCCTGGACATGTCCTTTCTGCAGAGTAAACAAAATTGTTTTGAAAAAGTGTAGAAGTGATAAGGTGAACATGTTTTTTAAATAAAAGATGCAGGAATAAGCTTGAGGATCACCAAATAATCAAAATGTCTGCATTTCGGTCTTCTCTTTAATATGCTCCACCTGTACTAAACCTCTTCTGGAAACAGGAAAAGACAGCTCTTCTGCTTCATTTCCTGAAATTCTCTCTTGGAAATCATTAGGAAAATCAAGTTCAGATACCATGTGGTATCCAGTATGCTTTTCCTTTTCTTTCTGATTGCCAGAGCTAAAGTGTGGGGAGGGGCTGCATTACTTGGACTGCTTTAATCTCATCCTACAACACTACCTGGGAAATTATAACATATTTCAGCATTGGATAATGATGATATGAAATACATGCCCATTTTACTTTCAGTATTTCTTCATGTCACATAGGACATTCTGGGCTAGTCAGGAGTTCTGTACTAGGACCTGAAACATGATTTAGTTTCTTTGCCTTCCTCTGCATAAAAAATAATTGAATTACAGCTTCATTATTGGAATATATTACCATGTTTAGGATGTCAGTTGTATCTCCAAGGTTTCTGTCAGTACTGTCATCATCTGAATCTTCTTCTGCAGAGACTTCCCCAGGTTTACCCTTTTGATGATCATTTTCTACAATAGGGGGAAATAAATAAATAAACAAATTCCATAGGAAGAAGTAATATATAGCAAACAAAACACCCCACTCTTATAAAATAGAGATTATTTCTAATTTTCTGACATAGAACTGAAGTACTGAGATTCCTCATTCCCCCATCCTAAGACATAGAAGAAACACTTCCATCTCCTTTTCATCAGTATTAACATTAGAGATTAATACTGAAACCAGCAATCTAGACTCAGTGCACTGTAGATCTCTGACCATTTCTGCAGGCTTTCAAAGAATAAATATTACATGTGACATAGATTCTTTTGGATGATCTTTTTAATAACAGTGTAACAACTAGACCAAATTAGCTGCAGTCATGTTATGTACATTGCACATTACCCATGCAATGGATGGAGAGACAGTGAGTTTAACTCCAATGCAGCATCATAAAAATGTTCCTATGTCATTTTCAGGTTCACCTCAAGTCCATCAGGTATAAGACTATTCCATACAGCACAAAACCTGAGGTTTTAGGCCTAGGAAGACTCTAAAGGTAATTCAAATTTCACTGCATTGCTTTCCTAGAATGAGAAATGCTAATGGAAATGCTGGTTGCTTTACAAATAATCATCTTAATTTTAACTGAATTAATTACTTTCAAATTAGATTTGACTGTCCAATAAATCTGGGCTAACCTTTACAGAGAAGCACTGCATTCTGCACTCTTCAGCGCTGCTTCTCCAAGGAAATCACACATGCCCAGGAACCCAGATAAGTCCAGAACTGCTCTAGAGAATCTGTGCAAAAGTCCAGTGCTGTATCAGTATTATGGTTATCCAGGCTTTTGCATTAGCTAGAATATTATAAATCCTTATTATCTTAGCTAATAGAGAATTTTGCATTTCCAAGTAAAGAAGAAAGGTCCTGTAAGAATTAGTATACCTCTTCTCTTATCCAAGTTCTCTTATAGACCTTGCTGTCTCTACCATTGTTCCTAACAGGTTTTTTTGGCGAAAATGGAGAGCAGCTAATGTTCTTACAGTCTTTTTTTGTGAAGTCTTATTTCTAAAGGCTTAAGGAACCACGGGTGCAATTCAGAAGATGTTTTTTCTTTCACTCAAGCCTCCCCTAAATCTTTATGCATGTTTTCCAAACATGAACAGTGTGAGGCAATTTCTTGTCTGCATTTCTCAGCTTTCTGTATGCTGCCAGACACTCCTGAGATAAGACTGAACTTAAACTTCCTTTCATATGCAAACTGAGCATCATTTATGAACGATGAGAGCTAAACCATACTTATCAGAAAACAGCAGCAAGATGTGGGGACACTTCACCTTTTTCACTGTCTCCATCTGCCACAGATTCAGCTTTAGGAAGACTTGTTGCAGAAAAACCGAATGGGGTAGTGCTGCTTGTCACAGGCAATGAAGATTTTAAGAAGCTTTCTCCCAGTGGAGGCAGAGTTCGTGCCATTCGAATAAACTGTTCTGGTGACCTTTCCTTTAGAAGACCAAAAAAAATATACTGAGAATAAGGGTAGAAGAACAAAATGTAAGCAATTTCTCATATTAAATAGTAGTATTTTCTTTTAGTCGATGATACTATGCTGAACTTTTACACAAAGCAGAAAAAACTATCTTCAATATTTTAATTATTTAGAGTGCTAAAAAGTGGATATAGAAGGAATTTTTTAGATTGTTTCTACACAATAATTTCAAGCAGTCTTAAAATATAGACAAAGGGCAAAAAGAACTTCTATTTAAGATTTCTATTTAAAATGAAAAACTACTCTCTCAAATAACACTGAGATATTTAACCCACAACATCAATACATTTTTACAAAATAAATGCAGGTTTTGGTAGAGTTAGTTTTCAGAAATGTAAGTAAAATAATCCAACTCATCATGCTACTTAAAGAAATCACATGGAATGTGTAGTGGAGACAAAGGGGAAAAAACTACTATTTTAAGTAGCTACAGGATTTAGGGATATTTTAAGCTGATTGTGAAATGTTCTCCTTATATATTTTATAAACTATGAACTTGTTTAATATATTCAAGGACTCAAAGGGAACAACAAAAGAGTTGGGTTCTTGGCACCATTTAAAAATATAAGATATTTTTAAAAATGCAAAAGAAGAAGTCTATTTTGCAAACCCAATTTGAATTTTTTTCCCAGAAATAAACAAGGAAAATCTGACCAATACCTCTTTTTTTTCCTGCATCAGCTTTTGGGATCAGAGTAAATATTAATTTTTCTTTTTATACATTAAACTTAAACACTTATCTTAAGAAGATGTATTTATCTGCTGGGTATATGCTGTGATTTTTAGCTTTAAAAGTGATTTTGTTTCCTAAAAGAAGTATGGCAGCTCTAAACAGCTCTGGATTTACCCTCTCCCGACGTCGCATTCGTGCTGCTGACAGTTGTAAAGTGTCTGCCAGTACAAAGTCCCCACTCATTTTAGGGATAGTAGCAGTCAAAGGATTCTCATATAAATCTTCTAAGAGTATTTCTTCAGATCCTTTAGGTCTCGGAGCAGCAAAAACTAGCATGTGACAACCACCACAAGCAACCTGCAGCTCAAAAAAGGGTCTGATTATTTCAAGTATCAATGCAAGGATGGTATTTTCTTATAATCATCTCAAGGGGCTTGGATTGCAAGAAAAATGTAATAAAGGTAAGACTACCAAATTGCTTCAAATTTTGCTCCTAATTACATCAGCAAAATAAAACTACTTAATTATGTTTATTAATGACTAGTGATCTATCTTCACTTATTCTTAGCTAAATACAATATATTTGTATTGAACAGAACAATAGACAGACATTTCCACTGATTTTTGAGAGATTTGAGCTAATTATTTTGATACAAGTCAAATGTGGTCAACACTGATAGTTTCAGTTACACAAATCTAGTTGTTTTATCACAAAATCAACAAAATGTAAAGCAAATCATAATCTCTCCAATATATGTAGTATTATTACATAAAGATCAGTGGTTTCACTTTTTAAAAAGTTTAAAAACTTCACTTCTGATTAGACTTCCTTAAACTCTATTTCCAGTAAACAAACAGAAGATAAACAGATTTTAGTCCCAAATTTTGCTCAAAGTTTTGTTAGCATTTTTGAAGCCGACAATTCTGAGACGTTTATTTCTTCTGCACCTCAAAAAATAGACAAAAACAATTCCCTTAAAATGAAAGAGTATTCCTGCTTTCTCACCCCATTTGGATTCTAAAAAGCAAAACCTCAAATATTCTCAAATATTTAAAAACATCCCACTGAACAAAAAATTGCCACAATTGAAAAGGTAACACTCTGGTGTTTTCACAAAAGATATCAATTTCCCCCTATTCCAACAATCTAAGAGTAATAAATATTTCATTTTATAGGCTACCACAGCTCTATAGACCAAATCCCTATAGCACAAGACTACTGAATAAAACCCTAAAAAAGAGTCTATATGTGTAGTTCGAACCAAAGAAATTCTAAACAGGTAAGTATATATAATTTCCTTTTTCTTTCAATTTATGTGGTCAACTAATTAAATATTAAAGAAATAAGTAATTCTATAATAAGATTTCAATTCTCATTAATAATGTGTTTCATAAAAAGGTGTCTGAGAAGCATGAACAAAAGTTTTACCAAAAGCACTGTGAACTTCAAGAAATTATAACACAGAGTGGGATCAAACAGGTTTGTAAAACTCTCTTCTCCAAAGCCCAGCTTGCCATGTCGTCCATCTCCAAAAGTAAACATGAGGCCATTCTCTGTATGTGGAAAAAAGGATGTTATAACCAAGATACAATACAAAACCAGGACAGAACCATTGCAAACAAAATAACAGGCCATGAAAGTAAGAAATATTTTTCTTCCAAAACCAAAACCTGAACAATTATTTTTAGAATTTCAGCAGATGAATATGATTTTAAAACATATGCATATTTTCAGACAAAGGACTGTCTGAGATGCAAGTTAGTCTAGACAATTTGTAAAAAAAAAAAAAAACAAACTAACAAAATAATAAGATTTAAACAGTATAGAAAAACAAAGGCTTCTAAACAAGAATATTTGTTAAAGCAAGGCATGCTTATGAGGCTATAATTCCCCAGGAGATACAGGGCACAGAGTCATGCCCAGCACGGATGTGAATCAGGAATTCCTATCAAATCTGGCTTCCTCACTGGCTCCTGTACCCTTCAGAACCAGTACATTTGCACGTGTCTTCTGCTATTGCTCATTTTGTAACAGAAGCTTTTCCAGTACAATAGCGAGTTGCTGGAAGTTCATTTCAGATTTTTGCACTGACATACCTGCTATTACAGCAGTGTGATTTTCCCCACATGCAACGTTACGTATTTTATGCTTCTTCAAGTGTTTCACAGACTTCGGCACCGAAGATTCAAAAACAAAAGTACCATGGCCCAGCTGCCCATATTGTCCAAGTCCAAAAGTATAGACATCTGTCTCTGAAATTGTACAGGTAAAGTTAATAAAAAACCATGCTAATATACATGTATATATTTATATAGTAAATGGCTTTCTATTAGCCAAATGGAAGGCAACTGACATCAGCATCAAAAAAGCAATGTTTAAACAATTAAAAAAATGCACTAGCCCTAATCAATTACATTTATCAATTAATAACAACATATAACAAAACAAAGAAAACCAGGAAATATTTAGAGAAAATTTTGAATGGTTCAATATGCAATATATTTTCTAACATAACTGCAAAATAACCCACTGATCACAGGTACATGAGCTACCAGTTAAAAAAAATTAATGAAATTTACATACTGCAATCAATTCAAGACCACAATATTTACATATTCATGCATTTTCAAGTGCAATAGTCTCATCTTAATTTCTCTTTACCTTCATTTACCTTGTATGATCCTAAATTTCATAGACAAGATCTCTTTAAACCAATACTAATTTGTATGTAAGAAGAGACTGAAACAAAAGAGGTTTAAGTATTCTGTTCAGCTACCAAATCAGCCCTGCACTAAACACAGAGAAGACCATAATTGTGTTATCTTGTGACAGAATAATCATCTTTCCACATTTATATTTTGTCTGTTTAATGGTCTGTCTGTGCCAGGAAAAAGAATAAAAGCTTCTCCAAAGCAATAAAGATTCTTGGTGTGTCCATCCTTGGCATTCCATCACAACAGGGGAAGACTGTGAAGCTTGGAAATCTTGATGAGGTCATACTTGAAAAGAGAAGTTTTTTTGGAAAAACGAGAGTTTTTCCTGGAATTTTATTCCCTGTTCCCTTTTCTTTTGCATGTAGGCAACGAAGGAAAAGCTAGAGAACTATTATTTAAAGTACTTGAAAAATTATTAAGAAAACCTAGGAAAGATTGGGAAGGACAAAAATTATTCTATGTTAAGTAAAAAGAACTTGGGAGTAAAAGATATTGTTACATCATTGTTATGAATTCAGTGCAGAACATGCCCACTTTGCTGTAGAGATGCCATCAGATTAAAAATGCCACCATTTTCAAAGGCAAGAGAGGAATGTGTGGAACACCAATCAACAGAGAATCTTTGCTTTCTGAGCACTTCTTTGTGACCACTGGAACAGCAAAATAACTTTAAGTGCCACAAAAGTAACTTACACTGTGCAATCCAATTCTCACAGCAGCCACAAACTGGAGAAATACTAAAAACTAATCATGGTACCATTCCCTTAAACTAATCCTTCACTGCTGTCAGGGAAAGAGAAAGCAGAGAACAGACCGGGTTACAAATCACTACCATAGTACCCTTACTTGTACTAAACTTTCCGATTTTAAAAGAACCTTTATGAAACAGTGTAACACTACATATGGAAATGTTCTTTCTAGGAAAGGCTTTGCTCTTTCTATTCCTTTAAAACTTTACCATATTAAGATGTCATGAATTCCCACTGTAAAAAAACCCCAACAATCTCACTTTTTTCCAGACTGTAGATGATGGATATTGAGTAAACCTCTTTTTTTTTTTTTTTTTTTTTTTTTTCCACTAAATGTAATGATAAAGCTCCCTCTGCTGGAGATTCTAGTGCAAGAAAGCAACACCTTCTCAGGAGCTTTAGAAGGTAATACAAGAAATTTCCTGTAACATTTAGACTTTCTGCACCAGAATCAAAAAACTACTCGTGAAAGACAGGAGCTTTTTCTAAGCAAACCGAAGTCTCATCTTCATTTCAGCAAATTACTTCCTCAGGATGGCTGATTCCATAAATTCTGCTTAGAAGTATTGCATTTGTCTTAACATTTCTTTGGAAACTGGCAGATCTTGTAATTTCCAAATTATACGGCTTTATCTGATTAACATAATTACTTTGAGTGAAGTTGGAGGGTTTTTTTCACAATATCTTTAATTCTAGTATGAAACATGCAATGTCTTCTGCATTTGTGTCTAGTGGGAGAGATTCTCAAATGTGAAAGAGCAGGAAATATTTTCTTTTCTCTCTTTCTCTGACAATGAGGAGAAAGGGGTGATCCCAAGCCAGGCTGGAGCACTTTTATAAGAACAATTTCTTCTGCTGCTCTTACAGATCAGGGGCATCTAAACGTTGCTCCTCCTAAACTTACTTCTTAGTCAATTAACAGGGCATAGGAAGAGAAAAACTTTGCACCTTTCTTAAGCAATTCACTGCTCTGGCACAGCAGTGAGGTCACACATCAGTAATAACATCATTTAGCAGAAATGAGGTATCTCCTCCAAACTGTCCTTAAAAATATGTGGAAAGAGAAGTGTATGGCAAAGCAACATCACACACTTAGTGATAAAATGACAGTGGTGAATTTCACCATTCTGAATTTGGATTTGTAAATAAATTTGCCTACAGCATGAATCCCAAAGGGATTCACATTAATTTCTCTTTACAGTCCTCAGTCCCAGTAAGGATATGTTTGTAATAGAGTGAAAGGGCAGATTTCATCCCCCTTCATTTTCTTTTTTCAGTCCCCTCCTGCACTGTGCTGCACACCTCGTTATGTGGTGACCGTGCCCAGCTCAGCGTGTCAGGATTTGGGGGGTTTTGCTGATACAGTTTCCTGTGGAACAGTCAAGGCAGCACCAGAGTGGTATAAGGGAAGAGGATGGACATATGGCCACAGGAGAACGAGAAATGCCTCCAGGGTATCTGGGAATCACAAGGAAGGCTCAGACACAGAAACACCACCCAGCAGGAAGAGAGCACGAGTCCTGTCTCTGCCTTGAGGAAGGAACTGCTGTCTTCACAGCAAGAGCCGATAGGAGGGTCCTTGACAGAAAAAGAGAAACAGTTTCAGAGCTTGCACAGAAGCCAATGGCATCGTTTTTCCAAGTGACCTCCAGCACCTAAGTGCAGGGACTGCTTCTCCTTTTCTTCCTACATTCCCTTTTTTGGAAGAACAGGGGTATTTCCCTGTATTTGCTTAACTTCCAACTTCGCAGGCATATTTTGTAATCTCCGTGATCACTGACACTATCAATAAAATAGTCCTAGGCAAAAATCTATACAGTTTTCATAATTTTTTTTAAAACATGCCATTTGCTTAAAGAACTGTGTGAGCTCTGAGAGTGGTTTTAAGAATTATGTATTCCCTGCTATGTATTTAAGGCTACAGACAAAGTTTAAAAACCCACAGAACTAAAACAGAGCAGAGAGGTGTGCTTATATCATAGAATCATGGAATCATGGAATCACAGGATGGCCTGGGTTGGAAGGAACCTGAAATATCACCTAGTTTTAACCCTCCCTGCCATAGGAAAGTGTCCCTACACTTTCCACTAGACCAGGTTGTCTCAAGCCCCATCCAGCTTGGCCTTGAACACTTCCAGGGATGGGGCATCCACAATTTCTCTGGGCAATTTGTTCCAGTGCCTCACCACCCTTACAGTGAAGAATTTCTTCCTCATAACTAATATAAATTACTCTCTTTCAGTTTGAAGCCATTCCCCCTTGTCCTGTCACTACATGCTCTTATAAATAGTCCCTCTCTATCTTTCCTGTGGGCTCCATTCAGGCACTGGAAGGCTGCAATTAGATCATCACAAAGCCTTCTCTTTTCCAGGCTGAACAACCTCAATTCTCTCAGCCTTGCCTCACAGGAGAGGTGATCCATCCCTCTGATCATCTTGATGGCCTCTCCACAGAGATTAATTTCCAAATGTTATTATTATCACTACTATAACTATTATGTCAATGGGCTATTCACTCTTATAGTAGCTTTATTTTTAAACACCTTATAATGAAAAATGTTACTGCAAAAAATCATCTATCAACACAATACTCAGTGTTACCGGAGCTAGTAATTAGATTTGGGGATTTCAGTATAAATAATATACAGACTTAAGAATGGTCTGAAAAATCTAGATAATCCTATGTGGTTTGAACAGTGGGTTCTGTCAGGAAAAGGTAGAGCTTTTTCATCCTTTTTATCCTCTTTAAAACGGGTGTCATGGCTTTCTTTGTAAAAGACCCTGAGACAGAAGATGAAAAATCCAACATTTTACATACTAATGCATTAATGTGCTGTATTGTTGTGTCAAACATTCTATTCTCCAAGGACTACTTCACTCTTTCCTTTGAAGAGCTATCTCTGCTTTCCCTCCTTTCAGAGAATGAAAGGAGGTAATATATCCTTCTGTAGACAAGATTATTCCCAGAGGATCTGCCGTCACCTGAAAAAAACTGGAAGATATTAAGGCCACTCCAAATCATCTGTTTCTTCTTCTCCAATGTCTAGGTTCACATTTATTATTATCCTGTTAAAACATTTTACTGAAAAAGTACACAAATTGTGATTGCTGCTCTCTCATATTTCTTTTGAGAGTGATGACAGCAACAGCT
Organism: Corapipo altera; assembly: GCF_003945725.1. Taxonomy (NCBI): domain Eukaryota; kingdom Metazoa; phylum Chordata; class Aves; order Passeriformes; family Pipridae; genus Corapipo; species Corapipo altera. Next base: position 8,054,332 of record NW_020884872.1, on the reverse strand, counting down.
TTCATTTTCAGTAGGAAGCAGCTGCAAGCATTGGGGTAGTGGGTGCATTTATTTCAGTCTCTGAGAGAACTCCTGTGGGATGAGGATATGATCTCCTTGGACTGGCTGACTGACTGCCATGAAATGCATAGGTTTGTGCTGCCTCAGGGAGAGAAAGCTTTTGCATGCTAGAATTTTTAACTGCTGTTCTGTTGCTTCTCTGGAACAACTGCAAATATTAAAGGCAGAAGTAACACTAAGGCTTGTAAAGAAGATAGCTTCCAATGCCATATCCAATATTTCTAAAAATTTATCTTTAAAAAGTTGGGTTTTTTTCCAAATAATTACTCTCAACAATTTAATTCTTGTTCTCTGGGAAAAATAATTGAGGTTCCTATTTTGGAATTTCAGAGGGAAAAAAAAGGAATTACTTTAATATGTATGTTCTACCACTTACTCTGATTCTTGTTGGAGAGATGCCAAACAGTAGATTCATTTAATAACCCAGATACCAGTAGTTTTTACCATACAAAATTGCCAGTAGTATAGATAAGTCATAAAAAAGAAATCAAATGAAGTGCTTTGGAATAGACTAATTACACATGAGAGTCAGGAAGAAACTTGCCTTGTAGTCTGTAAGATAACTGGATTATGATTTCTTCTAATTTGATAAACCCTAAGTAGAAAGGATGGCAAGAAATGAGCCAAGACGTGCAACAGCATCTCCACGTGACACTTCCTCCTATCCTTTTGCTATGTTAAATGAGATAGAGGAAGCTGGGGAATAGTCAATAGTCAGACACTCACTTCTTATTTTTTTAGAGTGAAATGCCACATTCTTAAAAACTGGAAAGACCCTGAAAAGATGAGACATAACACTATTGTGTTATGTTGTATTCCTAAACCAAGCAACACCTATTTTCATGGAAGATGACACATAAAGTTAAGAATTTCTTCAAAATTGTACTGATTTCTTAACTATGAAAATGAGCTTAAACCAGGTATAAGTGCTTCTGCTCCTCTTTAAAGATATATCATCAGAATTCTCAATTTGTAGTCACACCACTTTATGTCAAGATGTAATTTCAAGTTAGGTTTCTGGTGCTAAAACTATAATCTATGTATGTCATACTCACTTTCAAAATTATTATTGTCCATACCTATCCTTTTTCACATTTTTTTCCCAAATTTTGCTTTGAGACAGAAAAATTTCTGTATGTTAACACTGCTGACGAAGTATTTTTCACTCGAGACAGTATTTCCACTATCCTCTATTCTTTCACTCAAAGTGTCCTAGGTAGAAGTTCACAGCTGTAACCTATTTAATAACAGCTGAATCACATTAAAAAACCAACTATCTGACTTTTCACTCTTATCACAACTACTATTAATCTTTAGGAAATGTATTTTGCTGGAGGGTACAGTTTTCCTCTTTCAGTGACTCAACTAGATCTTCTGGCACTCAACACTTTGACCATCAACTGACAGCTAAGCCAGCACTGAATTTCTTATTTGCCTTCTACAACAAAATCTATTTCCATAAGCAACTAAATCTTACATACTAAAACACTGGCTTACATTATTATGTATTAATATGAAAATACCTTACTGTGGTATGTTCTTCTACTGCTTTTGGTTTTTTGGCATTTATATTTTGCCTCTCTGTTCTAGCTCTTGTACAGATTTCACTGTAATGATGATGGCATCCAGGTCTTCATCTTTCTACTAAATCTCTGTAACAGTTGTTTGTTATGATGAATTTTTATCACATGAAATATCATTAGAATGAAATATCTATTGTTTGAACTCAGATTTATGGTTAAAAAACAATCAATAATGATAATCAAATTCTTTCTGCAGAACTTCATTTTGTAACACATAAAATAGTGCTATGATTTACACATTTGTTGGCCTCCAATTTATGGCAATTCTTTTGCTAATAATGATAATCTGATTTTATGTAAAGAAATTTATTTTATGACACAGAATACTGCCAGAGTAAGACTGCATGTTGGTGGAAGATGAGAGACAAAGTCATTGAAATGTAGACATATATTTGCGTTATTTCCTGGATTGGCTGCTGCTATTTCCTCTTCATAGTTTTCCCAAAGGAATTTTGTCCTACCCAGAATCTTCAGCTTGAATCATTACACACAGCCTTTCCCAGCATTTCACTTCCACCCTTTACTCTCTCCAATGGCTTACAGTACAATACCACATAATATTACTTGCAATCCCCCTCAGTTAGATTTTCAGTTTATATTTTAGAAATTTTAGTTACATAATCTTAAAGGTATGTCACAAGATTGACAAGAGAATATGTAGACTTTTCAGAATACAGATTTAGGGACTGATAACTATACATCCAACTTGGTTTTATAGCTTTTGTATTTTGGTAGGAGAACAATTACAGGCTATACAGCCTTACAGATATTATATTCATTACAAGCCAAAGTTGATATTTTTCAAACCATCTGTGGGCAAAGTAAAACTTACCTTTCCAGCTTCTCTACCACTATAGTTCAGGATAGAACTTGTGGAAATAAAGAGCCAGCAATACTTTGCACATATCTCTTGGAAAAGCTGAGTCACTGCTGGCAGACAACTATTTAACAGTTCAGTGACATACACCATCTTCCAAGTACTATATATATGGCCCTGTGAACTATTATGTAACAGTTGTATTTGCTGATTTTCATGACTTGTATGATATGTCAAATGTCTATATCTATACTAGTTTTATATGTGTGCTAAAGATTCTTCTGAAAGGCACAGGAAAAATCCGTATCACAAGAAGAGATATTTAATTCACTTAGGTGTCCAGTACTTACTGAAGCTACTTGAAAAGTGACTTCCTAAGTACTTTACTAAATATTCAAGGTAATTTCAATTTACTACAGAATGGAACCTTTCCTCTAAAATTTCCCCCCTCACTGCAATACCACTTTCAAGCTCCTCAGAGGAAAAAAGCATTAATCATCTGTGTTGCGCTAGGAGGTGCTGGCTTATTACAATTCTGAGAGGCACTCAGACTAGGTAAAGTTCTCTTAAATGCTATTTATTGGAGCTAAGACTATAAAAAAAAAAGAAAAAAAACCAAGATAGCATCAATAACCTTCTATCCCTTCAGATGCTGGGAATCCCAAGCTGTGTGGAATTGAACAGGTTTAGCATGCTGTGCAAATCTCATCCCTGGAAAATTACTCCTTTTGGTCATTTGAGCTCTTATAGGATTTTCTTATAAGTAAAACAACGCTATACATCATTTATACTGTCATATGGCAACTTGCTTGATAAAGGCAAGGTCACACAAGTCGTGTCACCAGTGGTATCAACCAGGATCCCATTTACACTCAATGTCAGTGGGAAGCAAATTCTTTAAAGTAAATTAAATTTAAGACTAAGTTATAGGGCAGAAAAAAAAAAAGCCAGTTAAATTACATACCTGTCAGCACCACTGTGTGCTCTCCACCACAAGCAACCTTATTAACTTTTTCCATAATTCCCAGTACAGGCTGTGGAACTCTATTGTTCTTCAGCTGTTCAGGCAATAATCCCAGTTTACCATTTGCAGGTTCTCCAAAAGTATAGAGCTCACCATCTCCTGTGAAAATATGGAACATGGTGTGGTTTCCAGCGTGCACTCAGAAGCAAGGATGAGTTGTCAAGACTGCTGCAGACACAAATCACTGTCAGAAAAGTCATTACAGGATAATTGAAAATACTTGTATAATGCCCAAACAGATGTGCAAAGCACTCTGCTTTGATGGGACATGAAAGTGCTAGGTTTTAGCTCCCTCCAAGATCAGAATGACAATACTGAGCCTGCAAGAAATGTAGCCAAGGGAAAACCAAAATCATATACATCCTGCTTCTGAGAGGTTACAATTCCCTCTGAAACCAGTATTTACATCAACTGAAGTTGCTTATAAGAATCTGAATTACAACAGAAAATAATTTGGAATGGAAACAAAAAATAATTTTGCATGGAATTTTGATGCTTTCTTCTTGTAAGATATAAAGAAATCACAGTAAATGACATGAAACTGTGTGTGGTTTGGACAGTAAGAAAAGAACTGTACATCCAACCACAGAAATATGGCAGTGATTCCATAGCAATAACTCCAGCAGAATTAAGTTTAAATAACTTGTTTCTAATCTGGGCATATGGAATGATGGTGTTTGTCTTCCCAAGTCACTGTTACCTGTGATGGAGCCATGCTGTCCTGGAGATGGCTGAACACCTGCCTGCCCATGGGAAGAAGTCAATGAACTCCTTGTTTTGCTTTGCTGGCAGACACCGCTATTGTTTTACCTGTTAAACTGTCTTTATCTCAACCCACAAGTGTTTTTTTTTCACTTTTACTCTTCTGATTCTCTGCCTGATCCTGCTGGTGGAGAACAGTGAGTGAGTGCATGTGTGGTGCCTAGTTGCTGGAGTTAAACTAGGACAGTGGTTTATATGGTTTCTATATTTTCCAAGATCACTTCTGCCTCTCACAACAGAAAAGATTCTTTAAGTACCATGGTTCTGGGCCACTAAGGCTGGCAACTGGACTTACTACCTTTACAGAATGTTCTAACTGCATAGGGAGGCACTCAGGGAATGAGATTAATGAGATCTTACTCAATGTCAAGCTTTCTACAAGGTTTGATGGGACTCAGGCTATTGAATAGCGACCCACAATCTATTCACAGAGATCCATTGTCTTCAGCAATGCAATGAAACAGGACAGCAGCTGTATTTCCTAACTCTCATGACCAGAGGTGTAACTTCATCCTCCCAGTAGTCCTTATTTTTTTCTATAATTCTGACATTTTCTTTCCTGCACACACAAACTAGCCCAATAATATTCTAACACTTGGGTTACCTGCATGTGTCTGTGGAGAAGTACCTTTCACAGAATCACAGAACCATAGAATGGGTCAGGTTGGGAGGGACCACAGTGGGTCATCTGATCCCACCTCCCTGCTCAAGCAGGGTCATCCCAGAGCACATGGCACAGGATTGTGTCCAGATGGTTCTGGAATATCTCCAGTGAGGGAGACTCCACACCCTCTCTGGGCAACCTGTTCCAGTGCTCGGTCACTGCACAGCAAAGAAGTTCTTCCTCATGTTCAGGTGGAACTTCCTGGGCATCAGTTTCTGCCCATTATCTCTTGTCCTGTTGCTGGGCACCACTGAGCAGAGCCTGGTCCATCCTCTGACATCCCCCCTCTAGCTATTTATAGACATTGATGAGGTCCCCTCTCAGTTGTCTCTTCTCGAGGCTTTCTTACATTCTTCTACAGTTTTTTTATAAGAGTTGCTTTGCAGTCATTTCAATCTGTCTGTGTTCTTTAAGAATAAGAATGAACTGTGTTTAAGCTTTTCTGTTCAGTTTGATTTCCTGTTTTAATTCTGATCTTTTTTCTTATATCTATGTGCAGAAATACTCTGAACAAGCTGACACTTTGCAGTTATTTGCAGCAGCATCAATTTTCTGTTCTAAAACAGCAGCCCAATTAAAAAGAGAAAAAAACAACTGCAATGTGTGGTTTTCTGTAACCAAAGCATTCTGCTGACAAAGAGATTTTATTAGGGATTCTAAGTGAAAAAAATGGAAAAAACCCAACAACAAAAAGAACCTGTATTTTTTGGAAGGTGAATATTGTTTTAATACTCTTAGATCAGCCTTATATTTTTAGAAATGAGTTGATAAACCCCCAAAAGCACTTGGGAGATAACTACTTATGAAGTTCTCTTTGAAGAGACCAGCAGTTCTTTTTAAACACTACTGCACTGAAAAAATTAATCCAATCACAATCTAATTAATAGGATTAGAGATTCAAATGGCCCAGCTTCCATTGACTTCCCAAACTAATCAAGTTTATTACATTTTTTCAACTTAATAATCCAGCTAACAAAGATAAAACCATTTACTAAAGCAATTTTTGAATGCATTACGCATCCCTTTAAGGCAAATAGTGGTCTAAAAGCTATGAAAAATAGCAATCAAGCATAAAAAGAATCCAGTCAAACCCAGATAAATTTTGAGTGCAGCATGTGTGCAGTAAATCTGCATGCTAAGGACATGATGTACTGTGTGCAGTACACCTGCATTTTAAGGACATTATGTTCACAACAGAGCCTGGTTATTTAATTTTCTTCTCTCATATGAGTCACATTCTCAGGTGTTGAACTTTCCATAACGTGGCACATTTTCTGTATCACTAAACTTTAGGTCCCAGGAGCATGTCAAGGAAATGGGCAAGCAAATGGAAAATGTCTCCCAAAGGCGAATGTGCATCCTGCAGATGAGAGCAGATAGGAGACCTGGCTGGTGGTAAATGAGGACAGTGGACAAAAGAGTTGGATCACTCTATGATCCCTTGAATAAATGAGGAAGAAAAAGAACTATTTTTTTCAAAACCAAACTGGTTACAACCATCTCAGACACTGAAATTCAGAGTGCAGAAGTGTTTGTGGGATGAATGGTCTTTACAACCAGTCCTTAGAAATAATGACAAAATATATTAAGAAAGGAATTAATGGCAACTGCAAAGGTCTCTATGAAAAGACATCTTTTCAAAGAGAATTTATCTTGACCTTGATTACAGTAAGAACTCAGGCAGGGGAAACACTAGAAGATATAAGAATATATTCAGCTCCTTTCTGGCTCCACAAATCTAATTCTGCTGTAGACACCAGAGCAGTGGTTTAGATACATTTGCTTTTCCTGCTCTCCATCTCCTCCAGTGGACAAATGAGCTCCACGTGCATGCCAAGCTTAATGCTTCCTGAAAAACTGTCCCTCCTGAGTATGGTCAAAGGTACATCAAGTAAGGATCTGTGAAAGGGCTCAAAATCGTTGCTACACTCTTCCAGCTCTTTGTTTCTATGTTGCTTTGTTTGAGACATAACTCAAATACTGGGACCCAGCATCCTAAGTCTGCAAAGAGAAAGGAAACATACTGTGAAAAAGTCCTGAAGAGGGCTGGAAGCAATAAAAACTTGTTTTCAGTGGAACTCTTTAAAGAAGGCAAAGAAGAGGGAAAGAAAGCGAACAATCATCTTTCAAAAATGAACTCTTTCATAATTTGCATATGGAAATGAGTATAAGTTTCTAAATTTCAGGAGTGTTTTTTTATTAAAAATACTCAGAATATATTCTGTTCTTGTATTCTACAACTACTTTGGCACCAGTGAGGTCCATGTGTACATGATAGAATCCAGGTGGCTGACATATTCAGTAGCTGAATTACTGTCTGAAAAGAAGGCCTTCTAAGGAAGCAGAAGTGAGAAAGGTGATCAACCTTCTTGGAACTACTAAATAAGTGACATTGCACTGCACTTAACAGCATATAAACACCCTAAAGACAAAACCCTACTAAAAAATCTTTTTAAAACCACCTGTTTCAAAGAAATAACAATTTTAGTTTATTAAAAAAAAAAGCTGGAATCCATACTTTACCACTTTTTTTTCACTCAATAGTCTCTTATTAATGAACATCCTGCCCTGGAGAGGGCACTCTGTGCCCACACTATGTATTCCAGTATCCTCATTAACCCCTTTTTAGTTTTAACTCAGATACGCCTGTGATCCTAACAGTTATTACTTAGCTAGTGTACACCTTATGTCTAAAATAAACATATTAAGAAAGGGAACCATGTGGTGCCATGCTCACAAATTCAGCCTGACAGCACGTATTAGGTCTTACATCCTGCAACTATGTTACGTTATTAAACATAGTATATTATTGGATGTTTAAAAGTCAAAGTGTAGTAATTCTAGGGTATCGAGTAACTGACAAGGAGCACACTGTGTGACTACAGTACACTCAGATTAAATGCACAAAGTTTGTTAAACACTGGATACACACTGACACTACTGCAACAGAAGATCCAACCAGCAAAAGTACTTGGATGCCCAATACTAAATTTTTATGGTAGCTGAAGTGTCAGTCAAATAAAACTATACGCAAGGGCCTAAAGGAAAGTAATAAAAAAAATTTATACTTTCATCACAAAAAGGTCACGTGTGTGTCAATAGTTTCAGTGAGATAGACTGAAGCCCAGATCATGCAGGATTTGCAGATATTAAGGAGTAAAATTAAGATTTTCCGTCTCATATTCAGGCCTGTTTAAGTAGTAACAGGTTCAACAACTCCTCATTTTCACAGGTGATAATCAGTTCATCTTCCTATTAATATTTTGAGAGACTCAATTTTTCTTAACCAGCTGAAACCCTAAGCCTTTCTTCTCATCCTCTTTCATTAAAAAGTTTCCACTTCCTTAGAGCACTTGGCAGCACACACTGTTCTCTCTTTACTCTTAGATGCTTGTCCTCAACTCTGCTTCTTAACGAGAGCTTTTGTGACATCCCACTGCAGTTTCAGAGCTTCAGCTCTTGGCTCTAAGGCAGAGATACACACCTTCTTACCACATTCTTCAAGTAAGTATCTTTTTTTCCCCATTTATTCTGAGTTTCAGAAGCTGCAGATTTCCTAATAGGTGCTGAGCTCCTCATCAGTCCTAGGCACTTAATTCATTTACTGTAATAAAGGATCTGTAATAAAAGTTGCACACTACCAACATAACACCTAATTAATATTTGTCCACCATAGCAAGCTCTCATTCTGTTAACAGCATGTTCTCAGAGAGCAATATTATATTGTATGTGGAAAAGTAACATTTATCAAGTAACCTGAGAAAGGTATCTGATGGAATAGCTCCTGGGTACCCATTAAAAGCTTTACAATCAAAACTATTGATCCTTTGAAATCTTTAATTACTCTGAGGGGACCAAACTCTAAAGTTTAATAATGTAAATCTATATGGCTGAGAGGAATTCATGGCTGCTCATACATAACAGCATCAATACTGGCTGATAAATTCACCTATGCTGGCATTATTTAAAAAAGAGTGAAATCTTCACTCTGGAAACTAACAGAGAGTTGGGAGAAGAGAATTGGAAACCAAAAGAGAAGTGGGTTGGTTTGGAGATCAAAATTTAAGACATAACATCAAACTTTGACAACAACCTTGCACTGCTAGCACATGAGATTAATTTTTCCTCATAACATAGTAACTCTGTTCAATATTTATATTTCTAAAGAAGAGGGAGACTATTATTTGATCATCACAAAGAAATTAATAATTTCAAGAAAAGTTAGATATTTGAAACAGTAGTATTAACCACAATATATGTCACAACCTTCATGAAAATAAAGTGTGATAAGATACTCATTCTTTCTAATGTAGATACTCATTCTTTCTAATGTACATTTGCACAACAATGCAGAAAATTAACTGCAGGTTTTTCCCCCAGTGTGATATAAAACTACATCAACGACTTTCTGTCACACAGCAGTTTTTAACAACTAATTTTAAAAGTAACAAATGACTTTACACAGGCAACAATTTGAAAACCACTGTCCTGTCTCCACTAACCTCTATTCCCATTCCCTTACCTGTGATCAAGGCAGAGTGATAATATCCACAGGATACAGAGGAAACAGGTTTTCCAACATCCACTCGACAAGGGACACTGACACAGGATTCATTGGCCAAGCCAATCTGACCTTCTGAATTATCACCCCACACAAAAAGCTGCCCATCCTCTAAAATGAAGACACAGATAGTTAACAGATTTATACCAAAAACTAATAAAAAGTTAATCTACCTTCTGAAGAGTGTTTCAGAAAAACTGTGTATGATACTACCAAATGCCATCATCCCAGGGACATTATGTTTAGCACAATGTAACAAAGTCTGAAGTAAGAAGGCTTCCCTTAAGCCTTTCAAAAGTGACACAGAACACTTATTCATCAATTGATGTCAGACCATAAATAGCAACAGCAAAAGTACTATGTAAAAACATTCCTTCAGAGAGAGGAAGATTGAGTGTGTAAGACAACTCAGTTGCCAGAGGTCAGTATGAAAATATCACAGTGAAGTTAAAGCATCTTCTAATTTCTAGGTGCAAGTCACCCCTTTCTTATTCTTCCAAACTTATTCTCTGTCCTGACTTTGGCACACATCCCACTTACTCATGCCTTCTTTCAGTTCCCTTCACACCTGATTATATTGCCCAGCTTAATTTTGCTTTCCTTGAACTACCACAATACCTGCTGCAGGTTAACTAAAACCAGCCTCTGTTGACACAAAGATCAATGGCAGCAGTAAAAAAAAAAAAAACCAAAACAAACAAACAAAAAAACCCAAACCAAACCAAACCAAACCAAAACAAAGTAGCAAACAACATGAAAACTCTCTTCTAGAAGACAAACGATCTTGTCTCTGCATATTTCTTACCAGTGGGAAATAAGTTGTGAATAAAAAAATCTGCTACTGAGACAGTGTTAGGAAGGAAGATCATTCAAAGTTGTCTTAAAAATCTTAGGAGAATGTTAGCAGTCACCATAAAAAAGCAAGAACCAAACAAGCAGCCTAGCATTCTGAAATTACAGCCTCAATAGGTTATCCTAAACATGTACAGAAACAGCTGCTTTACACCAACACTTTGAGAAAGTGCATTACGAGGTAATATAGGACCACCATCCAATGGCTGAAAGTATTATAACTGTGTGGACTTCAACATAATGTGTTGGTATAATTTTGCCACCTGAGAAATAGGTGATGGGTTTGGACTCTCTCAGAATTTTTAAGGAACGACACAGCTTTGTAGCTGTATTGCACCAATAGACCAAAAAAGTTGCTGTAAGAAGTGGAATTAGAGATGCTTAGTTTTTACAAGATTCATGTTTTGTAGCTGGCTTCCCTGGAAATAAACTGAAGACTTTTTCCATTTTGAGGGTCTTCATAGTGTTTCTCCTTTGTAAGGTTTGTAGTCCAGGTCAAGCTCCCACTGCAGGCCATGGCTCATGGAAAAGGTCTACTTCCACAAAAAATGTAGGAAGTTAGTTAAGACTGCCACCCCTTACCGGACTGTGTTAAAACAGGCAATTCATTTTCAAGAAATGACTATGGTTACTAAGGAAAGAAGATAGGGAGGATAGAAAATACATCCACATATGGAGACAGAATGCTGGAGTGTTTCCCTGGAACACCAGGCTGGACACATGTAAGCAGATTTTATTAGCAGTTGCTCTTACCAGTTACTGCTGCTGAGGTGTATGATCCAGCTGCTAGCTGCTTGATCTTGTGCTGGTTGGTGAAAAAACTTACTAAATGAAATGTGGTCCTTTCTTCTGTGTCACCTAATCCCAGCTGACCTTCACTGTTACCTCCAGCAGCATACACATTTCCTTTTTCTGCATACAGAAAAGCACATGTAACATGCAGAATGAAGAAACTGGAGCAAGTAATTTAATTTTCAACAGAAAAACATCACAGAAGTGTTGGGTCTACTGTCCTGAATTACTCCTGAGTTGACATTAGCAGTTTCTTTTGTAGCTAACAAGGAGGCCTTCCTGCACACACTTGGATCAGAACTTCCTAAAAGCCTTACATGTAGTTAGACTGTCTGCATTCCTTAATATTCTGAAGTCATGGCCAGGTTTCCCGAATGAAGATTTGGGAAGGGCTCTACCCACGTTTGTTGCAAGCGTTGGTGGCTAAAAAGGCCAATGAGAGACAGAATATTCTGAAGACTAACCTAATAAATAAATATAATTTGAAGTTTCTGCAAGAGTTCTGAGGAAACTACTACCAGTAGCCCTGGCAGCCAGAAGCAGCTTCTTCCACAAATAATGTATATTTTAAGATAAAATTAAAGGAAAATGGTGAATTATGTCACAGACAAGAAAACTGGAGCTGTATTAGTACATCAATTAAAGAGATTAATAACTTGATAGTTTTGAGTACTGTGAATGAAATATATTTTTAGTTAGTTTTTTATTAGAAATATTTTACTTTAATATTCAAATAACTTTCAATTTAATTAACTATGTATTTTGTTTCATAATCTTAAAATTAAAGTTAGTGCTGACAACTGATATCTTCAACTTAAGAGAATTTTAAGATTTATATTTTTAATTTTAGTATGTTTCACATCTAAAGTGTTCATCTATGATGAAACAGATAAGGCCCATTATTAACAAAAATCCAGACAGAAATGTGATAAGCAACTGACATTCAATTTATAAATGGTCCTTGTTATATACCTGGCCACAAACAATCTGGCCAATATGTACACCAAAAGTAACTAATATTTACCCTGTGCAGTCTTGCATACTCCATTGTTATTAAAATGTTCTTTTTATTCTAACAGTCTTATTTACAGTGCTCAGCATCTCCATGCATATAAAACTCCTAATAATCAAACAATCTTCTTTATAACATTACTAAAAGCTAAAGGATTGCAACCACAAAGATGGTTATTTTGTTCCATAAATTATAGAAGCACAACAAGAGTTTGCATAAATTCTCTGGATACTGTCTCTCTACAAATTTATTTTTAAGTTTAAATTTACATTTTATTTATTTATAGCTTAATAAAGCAACTTGTCATTGAAATAGCAGACTACGTTGTCTAAACAAAAATGCAACAAAATTTGAAGACTTGAAAACATGCAGTTCTACTATATTTACTCAAATATATAACTTCACACTAATAAATATTACTTGTCAAAGGTAAATTTGGGAACAGATGTATATAAAAATTATAATATACCTTTACAGGGCTTATATGAAATACTGACAATTGTTAACCACACCACAAGTGCCAGCAAGAAATTTTTCCCTGTGTCTATTGCTGGCAAACTGCTATATAACATTAGTTTATAAATGCCTCAGAATTATTATTGCCTCAGAATAAATCAAACATTCTAAGAATTGGATGTCAAACCCCCAAGTTTTAGCAGTCCCATTTTCATTTATTTTTCCTTCCTCAACAGTCCTGGGGCTCCTAATGTGATTTTGCTTGAAAGCAAGGGAAGAAATCTATTTCTAATATGTACACAATATAGATTACATACCTGTGTAAACTAAAGTGTGATTTCTTCCACAAACAGCAAGTTTTGGTTTTTCTGGTTTTAAAGCTATGGATTAAAGTGAAAGGGGGGGAAGAGTTATAAACAGCCAATAGGTGTTTCAACAACAAACTGCTCTGTGTTCTAGAGGGAGCTCTGAATGGTAATATTTCTTGCCTATTTGAACCTGGCATGACTTACTAAATCAGTATTCCCCCAAGATAAGAAAACAGATCAGACCTTAATAACTTAAGACACCCAAGTTAACTTGACAATGTTTACTTCAACCCAATGCCACAGTTCCTGGAATTTACCATTTACAGGATATGCCTCAAAGAACACATCAAATTGCAGGGTAAAATGCATGTTTAAAGTTGTCTACATTTTTCATTAACAGTTCTATTCTTAACTCCCTCTTATACTTCCCCCACTATCTTAAATCTTTAAAACCATACTGTTCTTTTGTCTCATCCTCCCTTTCTAATGCATGCATCCCTTTTTTGCTAGACTTTTACTCTGTACTGCCTTCTTACTGATCACTAAACTCAATTCCTAAGGATAGCCCTATCTGGAGTAGTGCCTACATTTTTGCATGTACCATCCTGTCTCAATTTCAGCTCAGTTACCACCCACCGTTGCAAGTACTTCTCTGCAGTCTGGTCATTTTGAAAGACTGGGAATGTATGTGAGAGGAGTCAAGATTTATTTTGTGGGAAAAAAAGAATACAGAGGTGCCTCCCACTCAGGCTAATCAATTGTATTTGATGAGATGTGCTCTATTTACAGTATTGTTGGCAATTTTTCATAACCAATTCCATTAGTCTCTAGTCAAATCCCAGGAGATATTTTCTCAGAAAACATCCAGTTACAACCATTTGGCTCCAAGCAGAAACTGAAATGTGTCCTTGTAACCCCATTCCCAAAGCCAAGTGATGACCAAAGGCTAGTGAGAAAAGCTCAAGGACTTTCTCCTGCTGCCAATTGCCAAGAGAAGAAAGATACCCCCCTTGTGACTTTTTTCAATGGATGCCAGGTCTGGTTTGAATTGCTGTCATCTTCTCTTCATCTTTTATTCTCCATTGCAATTTGACAGTAAAAACAAAACTTGACACCCAATCCATTTAAGCCAAGGTAAGAATCAATCTCTTACATAGCTGACAGAAGATGTGAACCTGACAGTAGCTGCATTCTCCCTCAGAAGTGAAATAGAGACAGGAGCAAATAAAGGACAGTAGAATAAACTAAATCAGGAAGAACAGAGTTTGAACAAGCAGGATAATTTGTTTTTAACAATAAGCTAACAGATCGATCTGCTGGCAGAAAGGCTGAATATAAACATCTAATGGTGAAAAGAAATGTGTTAATGGGATAGATCTGACCTGACATAAGTAAGGGGATAGGGAAAAGTATTGACTTAGTTTTGTTTGACAAGATAAAAACAGCCAGGAAAGATCAAGAAGATGACAGCGCAATGAAAACTTAATTTACAATACATAAAAGCATATAGGCATTTATCTTACTGCTCCATACAAATGTATTAACATTTATGCCCCCTTGGGCATTTCTTATGCTTGCTAAAAATGTAGTAGTAATTGTAGAAAGTTTCTGATAGATTTTTTCCATTTACAAAGTTCCTAAGACAGAAGTGACACAAAGATTACACAGTGCTGTTGGAACTCTGATTTTTAACACGTGGACAACAATGCAGAGTCCAATATCTAATTATTGTCTTCGCAGTAACAATGAAGACATGGTTTGTCAGAAAAGGTTAATATTACATACAACCAGAGCCCTCAAAAATGACAGGATTCTATGTATCTGAAGTAACCTTCAGATGCAAAAGGACTCATAATCTGGAAGTGATGGAAAATCGATCAGGGATCCTTTTAAGCTACTTTATGATCTTGTGCAGTAATATGTTAGAAATGATGAGTTAAAATGGCAGAATCAGTTATTTTGGAACTGCACCTTATGAAGCACCTTTTCACCGGGGTCTCCTTTCAAAAAGACAAAAAAAAAGAAAATTAAACAAACCTTTAACACATGTTGGTTTGTTGACAGTGCTCTTTGATCCCAGTCCTAACTGGCCCCAGTCGTTACTGCCGAACATGTAGAGTTTACCTTTCCCTGAAAGAGGAACAGACAGAACCCATACAAATGTTTGAATGCCTCATTCAAGACAAGCTGGTCATTCACACGCTGTGCTATTAATTATTTCCTTTTTAATGTAAGGTTTAAGATTAGGCAATTCAATACTTAAGTGTAAACAATAGTTAATATCCTTGTGATTTTTCAGTTCAAAAACATTAATTGCATTGTTTAAGTAAGAAGGAGACAAAAAGCAGAATGAACACCCTTCTCCTTTAATTACAACACAGATAAAGTGCTCTTCAGAAAACAACATGTTGTACTCTTGGACAGACCCTGCAGTTCAGAAACCACAGTATCTATAGGCCTCTTTATAAAATAACAGCACATTTAACTGAGCACCCACATCTTTTATTCCAAAGACAGGAGTGAATAACACAGGTTTATGACTAATAGAAGCACAAATTTGTAATATTCAGCTTGATTGTTTAGGGTGGAATATTTTTTTTACTGCTAAATATTTTCCCTTAAAATGATTTACAGAGCTGCATTTCTACGGAATATAGTTTCTGATAAATATTCAGATGTGTTCACAAAGTGTATTAATTTGTTACTCTGCATATAAAGAAAGAAAGCATAAATCCACCATGCAGTCAGGGAGTTTTGTAAAGCTAAAAGCATTAGGTTACAAATCTTCAACAGAAGCAATGCTAGAATTGTCTTTCAGAAATTTGTATGACCTGTCATTGAACTTTCAGGTTTGACCATGACAAACAATGTACTGTTGTAACTAAATAATCAGAATTTTTTGAGGGTGGTATATGAACAGATGAAAATTTTGTCATCAGACATGCAGATTAGACAGCCCAAACTGACTACTGACAATACCTTAAAATTAATGCATTTAATTTCATTTTGTAAACTATTACCTGCTGTAAAGCTGTAAAATTCCCACAGAAAGATAAAACCCTTGTTCCAACAGAAATCTTTGCAAAACAATAGAAACTAATTTGTCAAAATAAAAACCAAAACAAACAAAAACCCCAAAACAAAAACAAGACTCCAAACAAACACACACACCCCCAAAACCCAAAAACAATAAAAAAAACACCCTCCTACAACTGATAAAAGGCGTTTGTTTACTTTTGGTGAAGGACTGCAGAGCTTTGTGAGTTAAGACTCCATCATAATGTTGTCACCCTAGCTACCAACAATTATCACATGATCACAAATGCCCAACAGCAATTCCATATAGTAATGCCAAAATTATGTCTGTAACTTCAGTAGTGTAGGTTTCCCGTGAAGAGTCTGAATGTGATTTACAGAGACTTTGAAATATGACATTGAAATGTTTTAAATATAACAAAAAATTCATCTTCTAATATTATTCTAATCCATTTATTTTCTTAAGTATAACTGCATAATTTAAAAAAAAAACTAAAAACAAGCAAAAAAACCCACCCCACCAACCATTAACAATATTTGCTATCTAAAGTCCCAATCAAACTGCTAGATCTGACAATTCTTGGCACATGGGGCTATGTGTCAATATTATGTCTTTCCAATAAAACTGGAAGGGAAGGAGGTCTGAGGTCAAGTCTGCACTCACAGCATTCTACTAATAGCATTTATATCACCATCTCAATTTTTATAATGCAATCACATCAAAACACAGGCAGAGCTGTCTGTCACTGAGAGCAAACACACCTTAACAGAAAAAACTTTTATTAGCAAATGGCATCCATCCTATATTGGTACTGGTTTCTTGTATCCTTGCTTTATACTTGCTAACTGCTTTTATAAGACAGTAGTACTTCTGTGGGAGTATGATGCCAAGCTGCCCTAATTCAATTTAAGCACATTCTCTTTTATCCATGCAAAATTCAAACAGGTCATGCTTTTCATCCTATAATCTGCTGTTTCTTATACGAGTCTTTAAATTCTCAGGCATTGCTTTGTAAGTCAAGAGGCTTAATAGATGAGAGGAATTTTTTTTACAACTGAGTGACAGCCTTTTATAATTTTAGGCTTCCTAGCAGTATAACAGAAAATAAAAAATCTGGGAGGCAGGTAATTCAGACATTGAATGAAAACTAAGAGGCACTACAGAGGAACCTGAGATTAGCTCCATTGGTTAATACTCGGTGCTAATAATGCCAAGGCCACACATTCAATCCCCCTGTATGGGCCATTCATTTAAGAGCTGGACTTGATGACCCTTGCCAGTCCCTTCCAACTCAGAATATTCTGTGATTCACAAAGCTGATTTAGTAACAGTGGTGAGAAACCTAAACAAATGCCTGTAATGAAGCAACATTTCTGGGTCTGTACAGCAAGTCAGGTTTTGGAACAGATATGATGCAATCTAAACTGGCCAAGGAATATGACATAATGTTGCATGCAAAAGGCACTATTTTCATAACTGCACACTGAGATAACTCCAGTCATCACCACAGATGCACTGAAGTGAGAATTAATCCAAGAGTAGACAAAAAGGCAAGGACCATATTCCAAAACTTTGTAAATTAAGATTGCTCTTGGTTTTTTTGCTTCTGCTTGGGTGCTCTCATCCAGAGATTGTGGCCATCTGCCAGCTGGAATGGCTGGCACAAGACAGGTTCAGCAGAGTAAGACTATGACTCTGAGCAGACAGGAAACAGCAGGATATAACAAAAAGGATTACTCTGACTGTTTTAGTGATGAAAACTCACTTCCAGTACCAGTTTCCATCTTAATCCTGACACAAAACTGGAGCGTTTCTCCGAAGTGTGAATGCAGGGGCAGGTACACCAGCAGATGTCTCACCAACATCAATTCAGGGCTTTTAGGGAAGCCACAAGACACATCTCTAGGACCAGAGAGATTTCAGGAGGCGAGTGTCTCCTAACCAGTACATTTCCATGAGTAGCTGCTATCACATTCCTGGGAATCCCATCAGTCACGTGCTCCTCGGGGTCATGAAGTGCTACTAAAGGCACTCACTTGGCAGCTGGGAAATACCAGCTGAAATCCCATATGCTTCATCAGAGCGGGCTGCCAAGTATTCCTGTCACCTGTGTTTAAAGGTATGTGTTACATATTCCCCCCTTTGCTTTCTAAATTATATTAGTGTGAGAGAGAAATAAGATGGGGAGACCACGAACAGACTTTGAGCATTTACTACAAGATTCTATTGAGAAACTATATCTAAACAAAAGAATATATGCCAGGCACCATGATTTTTTTGTGCCTTTTTTAAAAAATTTTGTGGGGTTTTTTTATGCTATTTTGTGAATAAACTATGTTAACAGTTAATTTAAAATCCATATACAACTCAAATAGTTCTCTGAAAAACAGGAATGACATCAGTTTTGTTAGGCAAGTCATGATATTCTCAAAATAAAAACTTTATTGAGCAACAAGAATAGTCATGCTTAGGACATTTATCATCACACAAACAAAAATAGTGCATCAACACAAACGTGTACTAATCTTTTCTCATTCTCCCCTTGCAGTTGATGGAAAAGATACTCTGCCATGTGCTGGTAAGCAGAAACAGGAGAAGAGATACAGTGTCAAAAGACCTGGAGAGATTCCAAGGTCTCTTGTTGAAGGTTTAATGCCTTTCAAAACCCAAAATGATGAGTATACTATCTTCTTGTGGTTCCATATGCACCTCTTTCCACGCCTACTTTCAAAATTGATACTTCTTTCTTTCCTTCTACCCTCTTGCACTGGGGTTTCAATTCTCTCCAGAGCACTGAGTTCAGAAAACGTGTCTTCTTTCATCACCATTTTCCCCCCTGTGAACAGGATCAGTCTCTGATCAAATGTGGGCACGCTGCCTAGGATACTCTAGTCAAGGCAAATAAACAATAAGACAATCGTTAACTTAAAAGTTCTGTCAGAAGGACAGTTAATAGACAGGCATTGGAAAGAGATTCTTAAAAGTATATGTATCATCACTTCTTCACACCAGCTCCCAAGAGGCTGAATAAATTGCTTTACAAAGCCTGCAGTTATAGAAGATGCAGGGAATGGACTGTCAGTAGTCCTGGGTCAAAAAGTACAGAAATGGGGCAAGAATCACTATTAAACATGTTACAAGTGATGCTCGAAGATGTCACTGCTCGTGACTTGTGTTACAGACCTAAAGAAGACCACTGCTTTAAAAAATTCCTGCTTGAACATTTCAATGATGTTTATGCTAATAGGAGACAGCAAATGAATAAAGAAACACAAATTTCAAACTCCAAAACTGGAGAAGGAAACGTTTCTTCAACTAACTCAGCAAGTCAACTCAAAGCCAGCAAGTAACTATCACTGGTTCTCTCTATTCCAACATACAGCCAGAGCATGTAAATAAATTTTGGACTCTTAACTCCCGACATAGAAAGCCAAAAAACAGAGTGCTTTATATTTACTTTTCTTCATAGAAGTCAAACAGGAATATTGATGCTGGATTAGATGAAAGAAGTATTTGAAAGGCTCTGAATATTTTGTTTGAATGCTAAATACTAGTTCTTGTACATTATATTCATTAGTATTCAGTCAAGACTCAGTGCTAGATATACCTGTCTCTCCTGCCCAAATCCAGCATAAAGGAATGTCTTGTATCAGTTTGTGTGATTGTTTTACTTATGATTGTTGAGACATGTTAGTGTCAAATTGACACATCTCTATCAGATTTGAACCTACCTCATATTTCTATGGAACCCTACAAATATAGGTCCCACTCCCTCTCCCAAGGTGTGGAAAAAAAAAGAGGGAGAATTTTATGACCTGTAAATAAAGACTGAGAATAAAATGAAGCATGCATTAACACACACCTGCTTGAGACACTTTTCCTTCCTCGGTGATGTTTTTTATCTCTTCCAGGCCAGGTTCAGCTGAAGAAACTCCTGGTTTCCCACAGGGCCTGTACCCTTCTCAGTAAACTCAGTATTGGCACGCACCTCTGGAGTGTTTATTCCAGGTGTTACTGCAGTTCAGTGTCAGTCACCAAGGGCTGTAATTCCACTGTATCATCCAACTCCATCTAACAGCAGAAACGTGAGGTGCACATGGGCATGCACAGGTGTGAAGAACAAATGAGGGACAATGGTTTTCTCTTCCCCTTCTTCACTTCTTTCATACGACTCTTGTGGTTTCTCTACCTTTGCTCGTCGTTGATCCATACTTTACCCTCACTTTTCCCTCTGCTTTACAATGACCCAGAAAACATTTTGGTACCTAAAAAGCTTTTTACTCATGCTTCTGTAGTTCCTTCTTCTCAAAAGCTTTGAGAAAATAAGGAGCTGATTATCTAGAAGCTTCCCTGGAGATGTATCTGCTCACTACAACAGCTAAGGAGAGCTAAAGAGACATTTTTGAAACATATATTAAAACAACGGGGGAAAGGGAAGACAGTAGAGGACTGGTGCTGCATGCAAATCTATGTAAGATGACTTCTTCAAAAGCTTTATCTAAGTGGTCACTATTACAGTGATTGATTAGGGTAACAGTGCTGGCACAGGCACATGCTAGGAGGCAACTTAAATCAACTACTTTAAACAGAAAATTGCACCAGTGTTACTTCAAACTGGGTATGGGCATATAAAAGCACATACAAGAATAAAATTCAAAAGGAAAATATCACAGTGCCCCAGGTTACATCTGGATTAATTTTATGGAACAGGCAGTTGAATATTACTGGTTCAATCCAAGAAAAAGTGTAAAGTTTTGTTCAAAATAAACTATTAATGTATAATTTGTATTCTATGAAGTTAGGCTTGAAAAATTAGTTGTGTAATTTCACCTCAAGATGTCCTGCAGTCCATGAAATCAACAGTCTTTTCTATCATGTCTGGAAGAGTTCTTTCTAAAAATCCAGCATCTTCAATGCTGCTTTCAAACATTGCAAGAAACACTCAAGAAACTATTTAATAAGCAATGACCAATTGGCTATTGATGAGGAATAACTACATTCCAATTTAAAAATTTCTGAAAATACACATATAAATTTTATAACAATGAAGTCTTATTATCTATCAGCAGTAGATTGTCAACACAATTGACACACATGCTCACCAACAGAACAGTAATCCCTTTCATGTAGAATAAAATGATCAAATTTTTTAATCTGTACTGTCTCCATCATTTCAAGGATACTAAAATAAACATTAATAACGCTCACTGTATTACATCAGAGTTTCTTTGAATGTTTTTTCCATTTACTTCTCTTTTTTGTAGGATTTTCTGAAGTTTATTGAGTTGCTTTTTCAAGGGTTATTTTCATCTAACAGTAATCAGTAATTCAAACCTTCATCTCAGAGATACAATTGTATCTCTTGTTTCAAACAGATTTCTAGCGAACTTCTTGAGGGTGTTCAGCAGATACTGTTACTTCCAAGATACAATATATCTAACAGACTAAACATTGTCAGATTCACAAGATACATTCAACCTGAACAAAGTCATACCTACTTTAAATCCTGTGATACATTCAGTTATTATAAACTCTCTTAAGACAGTTCTTGGGCACGTCTTGTGAAAACCTGGAGTAACCTCAGGGGAACTCTAAAGGCATCCAACAGTTCCCACAGAACAGTCCCCTCTCCTCTCCACAAACTCATTTATTACCTCAGGATTCAAATAAGATTCCTAACTTTCAAAGCTGTCCAAATACATATCCTTTTATCACATGGATCACCCTCACTACAAGAAAGCCCTTGAAGTTCTGCAGGGTGTCCAAAGAAGGACAATGAGGCTGGTGAAGGGTCTGGAGCACATGTCCTGTGAGGAGCAGCTGAGAAAGCTGGGGTTGTTTGGCCTGGAGAAAAAGCAGCTCAGGGGAGACCTTATGGTTCTCTACAACTACCTGAAAGGAGCCTGTAGCCAGGTGGGGGTCAGTCTCTTCTCCCAGGTAACAAGTACCAGGATGAGAGGAAATGGCCTCAGGTTGTGCCAGAGAAGGTTTAAATTGGATATTGGGGTAAATTTCTTCACTGAAACAGTTGTCAAGCAGTGGAACAGGCAGCCCATGGAAGTGGTGGAGTGCTGGTTTAATGGCTGGGCTTGATGATCTTAAAGGTCTTTTCCAACCTAAACAATTCTATGATTCTACATGCTCCATTTCCAATACTGACCTGTAATAATAGCGGTATGTTCATCTCCACATGATATAAGTACAGGTTTGTCATTTTTGAACCAGAACTTGCTAGGAACATCTTCTGCAAATTTGCTTCTCCCAAATGTGAAAACAGCACCTGATTCTATAACACAGAAATATAATGTCAATTTTAGTGAAAGCAAATTTTGCCTCATATATTTTGAAATAGCTATGTTCTATCAAATTAACTGAACAGTTTATTTTCCTGTATTTCTCTTCTTTCTTCTCTCAGCCTTCAAAACATGGGTTGGTACAACTGTTGTTTCACCTGAACATGAGGAAGAACTTCTTAACTGTGAGGGTGACAGAGCACTGGGACAGGCTGCCCAGAGAGGCTGTGGAGTCTCCATCTGCCTGGACACAATCCTGTGTAACCTCTTCCAGGTGACCCTGCTTTAGCAAGCGGGGTGGACTAAATGATTTCTAGAAGTTCCTTCCAACTCCAGCCATTCTGTGACTCTGTGATAAGACCACAATCAAAGAAACTCTAACAAAACCACCCCAAAATAAAGTCCAGGTAGCTCTTCTGCTCTTGTTATCTGTCTGGTTTTCTTAATTCTTCCCACTTTCAAAAGTGTCAGCAATGTTGTTTCAAAACACAGAATGTTAACTATTCATTCAGCTTTTGGTTAAGCATGTGGCTTGACACAGAAAATACTAATTCTACATAATAATGAATGGACTTACAAGTTAAATAATTTGCCAAAAGCCACACAGAAAACGTGGCAAAGGACAGGTAGACCTACTATTTTAAAATGTCAAAGCCTGTAAAATTTTTGTTAACATGTAACAAATGTTAACAAATACACATAGTAACAGTAGACTGCTTCTGAAAATTACATGGAGACATCTTAATGGAATAAATTTCAATGAAAACAACCTCATCAATAACATACACCGCAGCTCCAAAACCCAGTTTAAGTTCTCTCTTAAACTGTAAATTTCATATCATTTAGAAGTAATTATTTTGTGCAAAAGTTTCCCCTATTTCCAAAGACATGTTATATAATGGATCAGATGCAGCAGATACGTATAAATTGTATTTCTTACCTCACTTGCTCAACAAGCTTTGTGCAAGCAAACTCAACCTTTTTAAAAAAGAGTTGAGTTATTCTTTATTTTATCTAGACACACCTACAACCACAGACATACTAAACGTCATCTGAAAACTCTGTTTTATGTTTTAATCTCCAGCCAGACAGCCATGCAGCACATCTGAACATTTGACATTTGTGCCATAGAGCTCTGTGATTCATTTCTTTTCCTTAAGCAGGGTTAACATGAAAACATAAGTATACTCTTCGTCACTGCATACAAAAAGCTGTCGAACTTACAAACGTCCTTTGTATTTTGTTCATTTCATAACTAAGCCACAGCATTTCAAAACTGGACACAGCTACTGTGTCCTCATTAAAACAGAGGGCTCCTCATTAAAATAGGGGCATCGAGGTCCTGGAGTCGGTCCAGTGGAGGGCAAAAAGGATGATTGGGGGACATAAGGATCTCTCTTATGATGACAGACTGAGGGATTTGGGCCTGTTCAGCCTCAAGAAGAGACAACTGAGAGGGGACCTCATCAATGTCTATAAATAGCTAAATGGGGGGGTGTCAGAGCATGGACCAGGCTCTGCTCAGTGGTGCCCAGCAACAGGACAAGAGGCAACAGGTAGAAACTGATACCCAGGAAGTTCCATGTGAACAGGAGGAAGAACTTCTTTGCTGTGCAGTGACCGAGCACTGGAACAGGTTGCCTAGAGAAGGTGTGGAGTCTCCCTCACTGGAAATATTCCAGAACCGTCTGGACACAATTCTGTGCCACGTGCTCTGGGATGACCCCGGTGGAGCAGGGGGTTTGCTGTGGTCTCTCCCAGCCCGACCTATTCTGTGATGTGCCGTGAAGCCATCCGCTTGGAAACCGAACCCCATCAACTCGCAACACTAAATCCCACGGGACATAAACGAGTCGCTTGTTGTCCGGGGCAACGAGCGAATGTTTGAACATCGCCTCGGGGCAAACCACGACACAGACTAATTATCAATTCTCGGTATTAACGGAGCCCCCCCGGTGCCCGGCGCTGCCCCCCTGCCCCCGCCGTGCCGATCTCTGACGGCAGCGGACGCGCCTCTCCCCACACGCCGGACGGCCCCGGCCCCGCCCGCCGCCCGAACGCGGGGCAGAGCGGTGGGGGCGGGCACGGGCATGGGCGGCCGGGTCCCCCCAGCCGGGCCCCGCGGGACCGGCCGCACTCACCGGGCACGGGCAGCTCGTCCCCCGCGGCGGGCGCGGCCATGGCGGCCCGAGGAGGCCGGGCCGGGCGGGGCCGGCGGGGGCAGCGCCGCCTGGCGGCCGGAGGGGGGGCGGCACCGCGCCCTCAGAGCCCGCCCCGGAGCGGCCTGGGCCCGGAGCCGGCGCTGAGCAAGCGACGGAATCACAATCAATTGGGCTGGAAAAGCCCTCTGAGATCATCGAGTCCAGCCTGTGGCCGAACACCACCGTGTCAAACAGACCATGGCACTGAGTGACACGTCCAGTCTTTTCTTAAACACCTCCGGGGACGGTGACTCCACTGCCTCCCTGGGCAGCCCGTTCCAATGTTTAATCACCTTGCATGTGGATAAATTCTCCCTAATGTCAAAACTAAACTCCCCTTGGCACAGCTTAACACTGTCTCCTCCTGTCCTGTCACTGACTGCCTGAGAGAAAGAGGTTGAACCCCACCTGGCTACACCCTTCTTTTGGGGAATTGTAGTGATAGGACAGGAGGCAATGGCTTCAGACTGAAAGAGGGTTGGTTTAGACTGGATATATGGAAGAAATTTTTTGCCATGAGGGTATCGAGGCACTGGAAAAAGTTGCTCAGAGAAGCTGTAGATGCCCCATCCCTGGAAGTGTTCAAGGCCAGGCAGGACCCTGAACCACCTGGTCTAGTGGAAGATGTTCCTGCCCACGGCAGGAGGGTGGAACTAGATGAGCTTTAACATCCCTTCCAACCTGAGTCATTTTGTGATTCAATTATAAGAATCACTCTCCTTGAAGGCCCCTTGCAAGTCTTAGCTCTATCAGAAGTTTGCTTTCTTGGCAGCATCCCTACATGCTGGACATCTTATACCCTCCTGCTTTGTAGTCTGACTGTGCCTGCAGCTCCCAAAGGAGCCATCTCTCACTGGGGCTCCGTCTTGTGCTCCCTGCTTTACCAGGCTCCTGGCTCAGCTGTTTGTTTGCTGAGTGATTGGCGAAGCTGCCCTGCCTCAGCTGGGGGAGCAGAACATAGCTCTGAAACTTTGTTTTGTCAACACTGTGATTCTGTGGTTCTAAAAGGCAAATTTCCTCTGTTTGATGATCTCTTTCACCAGAATGTTTGTGTAAAGTCTTCCGATTAAGTGCACAAGATTCAATCACCCACCCAGTGATTCTGGGTAGGGCAGTTCCAGATCCCACTGAAATAAATCCAGGGGCTTGTACACTTTTAGCCTTATTTCATGTGTAGTCCCAAACTCCCAGTGGAGCTTTTCCTTCCTGCCAAAAAAATCTATGGTCATTTATGGAGTTCTATTTTCTTGCTATTCCCATGTATTTCTGGTACACCAGGTCATCCCTTGCTGAAAGACAAAGGTCTTGTTTTCAGGATGATGTACTGCAACAGGGACTGCAGCAGGCAGCCTGGACAACCAATTTCAGGCTTGTTTTATGCAGAGTTTAATCAATAGAGTAGTTTGTGCATAAGATGATGTATCCATACAACTACACACAAAGAGGAGTGGCCACATTTTCAAAAGGAAAAAGAAAGTGCTTGATTTTTGCTCCTGCATGAGGCAGGGATTTCATCTCTTTGAAACCAAATATCCTTCTGATGCTTTCTGCCCTAACTGCTTCTCCTAAGTCTGAAGGGAGGGGATATCCATCAAAAGCTGTTCAAAATAAAACTGAACAAACATTGTTCTACAAAGTGATGCCTGAGATTGTAGTTACCAGATAGTGTGATTGCCAAGAATATAAATAGGTTATGAAACAATGAGCAAGATTCGTAGAAAGAAGGTGTCTGCAGCAGGGTTTTGGTTTCTGGGGCTGTGAGATCCTCTTTGAAGGTCAACATGTAGTTGGGAGAGATGGGAGCCACCTCACAAAGTTGGACAAATGTATCTCTGCTGGTAGGATGGTTGAGCTGGTAAGGAGGTCTTTGAACAAGGAATGATGGGTGAAGGACAGAAGTCTTCACTGGCCAACACTGCATGCAGGATAAGTGGGAAAGACTGTTTATGGAGTGGGCATTTGCTTTTGGGGTTGGATGACCACTGCACGTGGATGAAGCAGAAGTTGTACTTACAGGAGTCCAGTAATGCCCTGTTGTCCCATGTGTCCAAGCAGACATGTATTGCTGGAAGATGATCTTGCTGTGGGCACGGTGAGGTGCAGCAGGTTGGGAGCTGCTGACTCTCAGAGGTGCCCCAGCTGTTGCAGCCCCATTCTCCAAAAGAAAAACAGCAAGGCCTGGCCCTTCCTCAGGGTGGGAGATTGGGAAGAAAATGAGCTGTGGAAAGACATTGCCTTCCCAAGGTGCTTCCAAAAGGAAGCAGCATGGGCACTCTTGGTGTACTGCCCCGCAGCCACTGATGTATGACTGCTTTGCCTACCCTGACTGCTGCTTGCCCTCAAGAAAGGAGGTGTCAAGGGTCAGTCTCCTGCAAGCTCAGAGAGTAAGAAGGCCTTCTGTTCGTTACATTAGATGACTATATGAACATCATATTCCTTTCTGACCACAGGCATCTATAAAGCTTCGTCCCTTCCTCTTAGGAGTGGGATGCAACACTTGCTCACAGGAGCTGACAACGAAATTGGTCCATGTGGTAACTGGATCAGGCAGTCCCTGTACAAGGGTGTAATGCTAGTTGTCCTAGTTATGTCCCCTCCCAAGATCTTGCCCACCCCCAACCTCCTAATGGGGGGGAAATTCAAGTAACAGCACTGATGCTGTGCCAGCACTGCTCAGCAGTAGCCAAAAAACTCTCTCTGTTATCAACACCTTTCTAGCTGCAAAGCACAGCACTGTGAGGGCTGCTGTGGGGAAAATGAACTCCATCTCAGCCAGATTCAATACAAGGGGTGATCTTAAAAAGGAGTACTAGCACTATTCCCTCCCTGTTGGACTGTAAAATGAGACTGGAGGCCTTGGCACCTTGGCCACATTTCCTTTCTCTGCTGTTTTTTCTCCTGGGTGTCGCTAACAGAACATGTACAGTCTGCAGGGGCTGGATTTGAAGATCGTGGGAGTCATTTGAGGAGGAAAACCAGGAGGGAAACCATGGCCCAGCTTTCTTCTCTTTCTTCTATTTAATTTCCTTCTTATTAATTTCTGTTGGATTTTGCTTCTGCCTGACATTTCCCATGGCAACTGCTGCATTTTCCAGGCATCTCAGGGTTGGTTTGGCGTGAGGGGTCCTGAACAAATCCCACCAGGAGCTATCACCCTGTATAACTTTTTCACAGCTGTCTCTCTTTCTGGGGAAGTCAGACCTTTTCTTCTGCATGTTTTAATTATATGTTCTTCACATTGCAATTTCAACATATCACTCTCTCTGACAGATATACCATCACCTTGATTTACACTAGTATACCTCTTCTTACGCAGAGGAGGAAATGAGAAAGTAATGAGGAAATGAGAAAGTAATGGCCATATTTCAAAACCACCTACAGTGCAGGTGGCATAAAGTCTTGTCTGACAATTATATTTGAAAGTAGAAATTTAAATTAAATCCCTTTAGTATTTAGCAATTGACCAACTTCAGATTATATAGCAAGCAGTTTAGCATAAGGAGGTAAGCAGGCTGCAATATTTCAGTTTCTGGGCCCCACTGAGGGCTGTTTAACTCTACCATAGCACAGTTGAAAACTTCATCCAAAAAAAAACCCCAGGAAAATGTACATTTTTTAATGTAGCTGTTCTTCATTTTTGTCAGGGCCCTGAGGGCACAAATAAGCCTTTATGCCCTGCCCAGCTCCACATCCCGGGTCCAGAACCCTCCTTTTGGCTCAGTGCAGGGCCATCAGTCCCTGCCTGGGCTGTGCTAGAGATGAGGAGCCCCCATGGGCACAGTCTCATCCCTAGGGGAGCTGCCCTGCTAATGCTGCATCCTAAAAGTCTTCTTTTACATTTTTCTACTAGCATGTGCTCCTGTACAAATATTTAACAAACACAAAATAGCTATAAAATGGTATTGACACAGGTGTGATATGATGGGCAGAAGAGCACAAACTGCAAGTGGTGCAATGGGCTCTGTGAGAAATCTCTGTACCTGTAGGGTTTGACCAAGGAAGGGTTTCAGGGTCAGCCCCTGCCTGGCCCAGCCCTGTCTGGGACAGCCAGAGTGAAGACCTTGGTTCTTGGCTTTCCCTCATTTGCACAGTAGCACAGCTCGCTCTCTGCTTCATACTCCTTTCTTTCTCCCAACTTTGTGGGACCTGGCGTAAGTCTTAATACAAATGAGGATGCTGTTTAATGTGAGGAGCTTTGTCAGCATTGCAAAACTAACAGGGACCAGGAGGCAGCTGCTGCGACAGTTCTGGTAAGCTTATCCTTTGATTTTATCTGGTGTTCTGTGACATTTGACCAGAAACCTGGAGACAAAACCAGCTGAATCCTGTGAAGGAGTGAGTGTTTCAGAGAAAGATGTTGCATTTTTTGCCCTGCCTTTTTAGTGCCATTTTGCCCCTCAAGACACCAAACTCTGTGACTTTGGGAGACTGGAGAATTATCCCTTTTAAGGTTTGTGGAATATCATTAATACTTTCTGTGCGATTTAGCAGCAAGTTCAGGAAGGAATGTTTCTTCTTGAGTTCAGTGTACACTGTAGGTACTGTAACCAATAACTATGTGAATAAATAACTGGAAATTCTTCATTTAGACAATTATCATGGATGGTACGGAGGGAAATTCTCTCACTGAAGCTGCAAGCTGAATCTCTACCTTGGTATATTTTTGTCTCTGTATACACTGGAGGCATGCAGGAAAAACATGATGTGATACAAGGTTCACAGTTAAGCAGGTAGACCTACCTCTGTGACCTGCCTTTGGGTTCTTTCCTCAGCCACATAGCTGTGCCCGTCCCCTGTGACTTCAGAAAAGTACCCTTTTGACTGTGTTTTAGCAAGGTACTTCTTATGCTTATCACATCTCCAGAATCAGGTTAAAATTTTAGACTTGAAACTTAATTCCACATCTTCCTCTGTTTTTAGGTCAGAGTCAATAAGGATAACATTAACAGGTTATGTAACAAGTGATTAATGCTAGAAAACAATGTACAGGAGTTTCATATTCCCAGGAATCCTACTATGCAATAAGTACTTTTTATTTAGCCTTTCTCCATTGCATTAGATGAAAAACAGATGCTTTCCAAGTCATGTTATTTGTTTGCTCCAATTTCAAAGAGGTCCTGAAGCCTGGGTGATAATCTATTTTATGAATTATTGATTTTCACTGCTGGCAATGGGTGGGAACTTTCTCTGGTTAACAGAGATGATAGAAAAGCAAGTTTGGAGAACAACTGCAGTGAAAGCTGGTTTTCCAAGGAAGTAGTACAATTTGTTATGTTCCCCACATAATATTGTTTGGTGTTTTTAGGGGGTTTTAACACAACATAATGCTGACATGAGCTATCACCACTGGCTGTGAGCATTACTAGCTAAGCACATTGTAGTTGATGCTGCAGGATAACCGTATCTCTCTCAGTCTGTGCTGAGGCCAAAGTTACTGTTGTCCCTGCTCAGAAAGCAAGAAACCAAAACTGCTTGACCTTGCAATTTGCCTGTTACATTTTAACTTTGGTATGTTGTCTCATGCTTCTTCTCTGGAATTTATTTGTCCACTTCTGCCTCTCTCTCAGAGGATATAGAAAGCAGGGAGGAGAACATATTTCTTGAAGGTCATGGCAATAAAACAAAATCATCATGGGAACATACATGGCAGGAGCAGAACTCTAGTCCATAGCCTGTCAAACAGCATATGAGATCAGCTATGTCTTTACTTAGCCACATCTTGAAAATCCTCAAGGATGGCATTTCCACTCTGGGTAACCAGTTTTAGTGCTCTACTGTCTACCAGCACAGAAATTAGTGGTGAATATTTCTCAATCATGCCAAGTGGTGAAACAAGACCAATGAACAGAAATTCTTGCTTGGTAGATTGAGATCAGATGATCTGTAAGTCACTGGAAGGAATCATAGGTTGCAATTAGAAGTACAAGCAGCAACACCAAAGCTGCTCTGGAAACAATGCAGCAAAGGAGAGCAGGGTGACCAAGCACCAAGCAATCACAGATTTCAAAAGAGGACAAGTCTATTTTTGTTCCCCCAAACTGGATAGAACAACATATCCCTGTTCTGAAAAATAGTAGTAATAAAGTCACTGATTTCCTTCAGAATATACACAATGAATTTAGAGCCAATTACTTGAATATCAGCTAAAAGCCTTGGTCTTCTAGACTGGATTTCAGCGGCTTATCTTAGTGGGCTCTTTTTCATGCTATGGTGGAAACTACCTGACCCAAGAATCCCCAGCCTTTCTTATAATGCCAGGTATATCCTATACTGCAGATTCGAACGTTGAAGTACAGGATATAATTTTGTTAGATCTGTAAAAGTCAATTCAAATTAAAAAAAAAAAAAAGGGCACATCTGCATGCTTCTTAACTGATTATAAGTTGTTTGCCTCAGGTTGGAAGCAAGTATGGGGACAGAAGGATAACACTTATAACAAATATATAACTTTATTTTCCCAATTATTGTAACACTATGTAGAGAGGTCTTTCTGTCTTTGAAATGTACATTATTTTAAATGGCACTGCCACAAATATTTATTACTTAAGTCACACACAGACTTTACATTGCATTTCACTTCAGAATCAATTTTCAGAGACACTCTTGGAAAATACACAGACAACATTACTCTAAAATTAGGAAAAAATAAATCCACTTGTTTATCTGCATGGTATTAGAGAAAAACCCAGCCCTCCTGCAGTTTGGGGACCTGTGCAGAGACCAGATTCTGATGGTGCACACTGATGGGAATCTTCATAGTGTTTTCTGCTCAGCTTAGTGGTGGATCCTCTGGAAGTCTGTATAATGTCTGGAGCACATTGCCCTGATAAATAACAGCATATACTGAATTCCAGCAATATTAATCTGCAGGGCACATGCATGGGATACTTCTTCATATATTCTCCATGTTTCTGCTTTTACATGTATTTCTTTTCACTGTGAAAAATTCTCTTAATAATGGCAGTGGTATAATGTGTATCTAATGTACTTTTAAGGTGTCCAGAAGGAAAACACACAGCATTTAGACATCTCAAGTTTAAGAAGGACTTCTGCTGCTTTATTTGAAAATTCATGCAGCTTTTACTGTGATGTCAAATAGAGAGTAATAATGTGTGGTACCATTCCCTTAAGAGCTGCTCTCTTCCTCCAGTTCCAGTTGGAGTCTATGCCACAAAATTCTGCCGAAAAAACTTCCCCCCAGATTTAACTAATATATGAACACAAAATCTTTAGAAATTATAACAGGCATATCCACTTCCAAGAATTTTATTCATTGTAATTAACAGAAGAATGAACAGAAATCTTTTTTCCCCTAAATTTTCCTAGCTGTGGACTCCAGGGCTTGGCAATTGGCAGGTGCTGTCACTAAGCCCAGTCTCAACGGCGAGCTGTGGGGAAGCCTACTTGTAACACAAAAGTAATAGCTGTACTCAATCCACTTGTTTGCATTGTTTTGATCTCCATTCCATTAGATCAGCCTAAAAATGCTGCCTTTAATTAGAAAGACATGTTTAGCTCACACTCATCCAAACCAAGAGTACAGTGCAGTACAGTGCAGGCTGTGTAGTGTTAAGGAGGCTGTAAGTACTATGCTAGAGAAAGGGCTAAGCTGCCACGCTGCCTTATTAATCTTAATAAGGCCTGTGGAAACATGGGCTTGGATGTGACTTTCATTAAGATGCCTCATCTAAGCTAGAGGAAATTTGATCATGTAACTTCTCTGGGTGATTATCAGCGTCCAATTTCATGTGATTCAGAAGTTGTAAACCTGGCTGGAGACCAGAACACACAGAATAAACACACTGCACATGCCTGGAACATCTCCTGTATGCTACAAGAAGGACTAGATGACATGGCTATTTTGTTGGGGATTTTTATCCTCTTCCCCAGCGTAATCGACAGATTTCATACACATTTATATAGAAATGCCACCATTTGTGACAGTGAGGATGGAATGTGGCAAGTGTCCACTCATCCACAAAGCAAAAAGGAGGGAGGAGACGCACTAAGGCCCGTTTCTGTTATTCTGTCCCCCAAAAGGGCAGCTTTGTGGTCCCCACATAAGTTGTTTCATCACGTTCTGAATGGCTTTATTTGATAGCATGCAGTTGCCATGTGCATCTCAGAAGACAAAAGAAACTACATCTAATGTACAGTTTATAATACAATTTGAAACACTGTTACACTGGCGATTGATACAGCATGGAGTGGCATGTTTTGTGTTTGTCTGACAGCAGGAGTTATTTTAACTAATTAACACAGTCCATCAAGCTGATCCAGCTGGGTCAAATGAGAGGGGTGGGAGAGACTTCAGGTGCTTGCTCACTGGCTTTAGCATGAGTGCAACTTAGTGTTGATGACACAAAGCGAGTATTTTTGCCCTTTTGACACAGGTATGGGCCACCAGCTCAAATGAATGTTCATCTGAAAGGTCAGGACCTCCTTACTCTACAGAACTACACAGGAGATGAGCTGAAGTATTTGCTGTGGATGGCCTCAGATTTGAAACAAAGGATAAAGTACAAAGGAGAGGTAAAATGCTTTAACTGTCATTTAGGTCACTTAGATGTTGAAATAAATATTGTTCTGAAGAGCATTGGGAATGAGCCATTCAACTGTCTTGTCCTAGATAAAATCTCCTGAGCTCTTAAATACTGTAAATCATGTCTACAAATCAAAGAGCTTTCCTGTAAAGTGTTCAGAGATATTCTTTAAATACTTCAGAGGACTTCATTCAGTGGAAAGGTTAAACAGCTTTGTGCAGCCAACTCCCTTTTGTCAGCTAACCCCATCCATCCACACATGGTGCACACGCAGCACTAAATGCAGGAAATGGAAGACACTTCCCTGCATGGGATTAAATTAGTATCTGAGTTTTCCTTAATGCTAGCTCAAACTGAGTGCCAAAAGGTCATTAATTTTGCCCCTAGAATTACTTCTTTGTGTTTAACCTTTCCACTGCTAATAAACTTATTGAAGGGAGGGAGAACAAAGCTGTGGTTGAAAAAACAACCTGTGCAACTTTTCTAATGCTGAATTAAAATGTGAAAGAATAAGTATTTCATACTTTAAGTGTATAATGACTAAAAAATTGAAACACCTTCAATTTTCATGTTTCAGTATTTGCCTTTGATGCAAGGAAAATCTTTGGCCATGATTTTTGAGAAGAGAAGCACAAGAACAAGATTATCTGCAGAAACAGGTAGGTCTGAGCAATAGCACAGTTTGATTTTGTATAAAACTGTATGCAGTGAGTATGTTCTGAAAAACACTGCATAATTTTGTATTTAGCAATTTCTACTCAGGAGAAACCTAAACAATGGTATCTCATTGTCTTTCACCTCACATATTAAGGTCACAAGCACATTGTTTTGGTCACTGAAAATTTGCCAAATTATTCCAAAACACAACAGATCAGAAATAAAGTAACAGGTAGAAGGAAGCATTTCAGGTGCAAGCTCTTAGTTGTACTAGCAAGATGCACATTTCCTAACATCTGTTTCAGTAAGCATCACAAATTTAATTCTGTGCAAGCTCTAATAAATATTTTTGTAATGTATTATGCGTTACCATTTTCATATTTCAAAGCATTTGTTTAGGCTGGGAATCACAGTAATGTCTTGATATAAATTAGGGGAAAAATTTAATGTCATTACCTATAGGGGAAGATAACTTCATGGAGACTCCAGGGTATTAGCCTAATAAGATCAAGCACTGGAATATTATTCTTTTAGGATACAGTTCTGGAAACACTGAAACACACACATATGATGTCTTTATTTATATGGTAGTTGTTCTGAAGTCAGTGGGACTGCTGAAATAAATCATTCACGTACTTACATGTTAGCAAGCAATAACTATAAATTGGTGATACATCAAGGAAGATTCTCACATTCAAGCTGACCCAGCATCCCTTGGGCTGACTTCTCCCTAGTGAAGGGACAGGAAACCCATTGAGCATTCATATTTCTTTGCAAGATGTAAAGGCAAAGGTAAAAATAACAGAAGGAAAAAGCAGACATGGTAACTGCAAGTACTTCTGAATTTGCCTTTGTATTCTCTGCCACAGCAACTTGCTTGCTGATCATGCTCTTTAAGTAGACTTGTTGTTGCTTTCTGTTTTCTCCAGATAATCAGGACTTATGAATGTGCATTCATTCTCTGTGAAGACCACCCACCTTTTAATTCCTGAGTTTTTAGTCCAGTTTCTAGCTGCCTGCCTTAACGGTACATGGGCAGGTAATGAATTCTCTGAATCTGTTTATCCTTCGTTCTTCTGTATTCCAAGGGAAGTGCTACTTAGTCCTTGGATTTTGAAGGCTTATGGAAGGGGGAAGCTCAGGAAAGTTCAAATGAATTAACTTAAGTATGGGAGTTAATGCACATAAATTCATCCAAGAGGGATTAAGCTTCAGTGAAATAAAACCAATTTATTTCTGAGTGAGAGCTTCCACAAGGGAGTTTAATGCAGTTTAACTTCTGTGCATTAACTTCACACCTTCGGTTAATTGGTCTTAAGTCTCTTAAGCCTAAGACTTTGTTTCAAAGGCAGACTCTGTCTATGAAAACTCTACACATTTCAGCTGGTTTTTTAACATAAATGACTTCTCCCTTGGAATTTCTAACTCAAAACAAATGTGGGGCCACATGTGTTCCTTTTAGCTAAATAAGCTAATTTAAAACCAGTTTTCTAATGTCCTGTGAAAGTGGGCATTGAAATGGATTGGAGTGTTTATTTAGAAAATTATTGAGTTGTCTCAAATAGCACTTCCCATGAGTTACACCTTCAATATCTTGAAGGAGATCACTTGTGGTTCTAGTGATGAGATTAATGTAAACAAACTTTGTAACTCTCAGGAACAAATGAAAATCAGTGGGTTTCATTATAAAGGAGTAGAGACTTGGAAATCACTGATTACAAAATCTCCTCTGTGCAGGGTCTAGGAGATTGTTGTGACATATTAACACCATGGAAGTTTTTTTCTGAATTCCTGCTGTCCCTATGCCTATAAAGAACATAATTTTTTAAAAATAATAAACAAATTCACAGAGTGATTCTTTCCAGTATGTCCATGTTTCTCATACTGAAGAGCCCAAAGCTAAATACTTCAGGTTTGGCCTCACCTGTGCTGAACAAAGAGGAAAGATTCACCTGCTGGCAGTACTTTGTCTAGGATCTTGTGAGAGAGACACTGTCGAGGGACATGATGAAGTCCAGGCTGATGATTTTCTTATCTTTAATCTGTCTAGAAATGGTGTCCAGGATTAGCTGCTCCGTCATTTTCCCATGGATTGAGGTGGGGCTGGGTGGCCTGTATTATCTAGATTCTCCTTCTTGCCCTTCTTTAACTTAGGGGTGACATTTGTTTTCCTCCAGTCTTTGAGCATTTCTCCCAGTCATCAAGATTGATCAAATATTATCAAAACATTAACTGTAAGAGAGCAGTTGACATCTGTGGTTTTTCCAACATCCCACCTCTGAACTGTTGCATTCTGATGACATTGCAACTGTACTGAATAATGTACAGTTCCTTGGGGTATAATGCACGGCCTCTTTAATCTTGTCCTAAAGTGTATTTCTGAAGCTCATATTATTTTACCAATTCTAAGACTAGTAGTGATGTTATAAGTTTAATTCAGAACTACAAGTAACTTCTACAGAGTACTGGCAAAGTAAATCCAGTTTTGTGGAGCCTACTAGATTTATTACTATCACTGGCTACTATATTGGAAAATGTGACATCTCTACTATTGTACTGTACCTCTTCACAGTCAGAATCCCATACTCATTCTGTATAAAATCTTGTGTACTTTTTGAAAACAGAAATATTCCACATGCTCATATATTACTTGTAAAATAAACATCCTCAGGCATGGTATAAAGGTGAATGCCCTGTTTCTGTTATAACCTTGGTGTAAAATATTCTGATTGTCACTGTTGCTCTTAAAATATACAGCTGTAGTTATGTTTTAGTGAATAAGTCATAAATAAATCCAACCATTTCACAGATGCTGAATGCAGACAATATGTCACAGGGTAGAAATGGAGAGGAAACAATACAGGCAGGAAAGCCTTCTCCTGTGCACTGGAATATATAAGATCTTAACAGCTTTACAGAGGTTCACTGCCACTGGCTTTAATGGAATTACTCCCAACTCACTCCCCTTACACAGTGGGGTGAGAGGAACACAATGTCCATGCCTGAAGATTACTACACAAAGCCACAGAAATAATCATATCATTTCATAGGTACTAATGCAGCAGGGATGGTACTGCATGGCAGGAATGTAGGGTCTGTTTTCTTTTGGAATGTCCAACTATTATTTAGCTTGGCCATGTTACAAAGGGGCCAAGCACATTTAGCTTACTTTCCACTTGGAGGGGTAGCTTTAAAAAACTTTCAAAAACTGTCCATCAATTTTTAGGCTTCTGCTTTAGGAATATTCTGTAATTGATGCCTGCTATCAGTCTAAACTGAAAA
Source organism: Corapipo altera (assembly GCF_003945725.1). Taxonomy (NCBI): domain Eukaryota; kingdom Metazoa; phylum Chordata; class Aves; order Passeriformes; family Pipridae; genus Corapipo; species Corapipo altera. Next base: position 8,017,428 of record NW_020884872.1, on the reverse strand, counting down.
ATACTTTCTATTTCATAAGTCCTGGCAGGCAGTGAGGGAATTAATAAATGCAAATCCATATATCTTGAACTATTAAAAAAGATTCTTCCTTTGAGTTTGAGAAGATGACTATGTATGTCTCCAGGTAACAGTGAGGCAGCCCCACAGCTGTGTATCCAACATGTGAACTGTAGGATTCATTTTGGCCCACTTACCCCACATAGCAGGGACAGACTGGGATGGAGATTTCACCTATGTCTGTACACCCACCAGCACTCACGTCCTACATGAAGGAGTCTGCATAAGTGGGGTCAATAATGTATCACAGCACGAGGCATAAAACTGTGTATTTTAAAAACTAACAGTAGTGAGAAGGATGGACATGAGATGATAATCTATTCTGAATCTGCATTTTGAACATAAAGTTTTTTGTTGAAGATATTCATATAAACATTTAGCAGTGTATTTGATTATGGCCAGGCTGCGAAAACAAAGAGGATCAGATTTCGCAGTTTAACACAGCACTACAGTGTGTGCTTATTTGCTGGATTGTTGTCTGTGTATCTTCAAAAGTCATCATTATTTTCTTTCTACTAGTACTCTGGATCAAAGAATCCAAAGCAAAGATTCTGTCTCTGCAACTACATACAAAGCTAGAGCACAGAATTCGTGTTTTTCCAGACAGAAAGTTTTGGATAGAAATATGTTCCCAGGCCCTGCACAGATGGCCAGTTCATGAGCAGAAACCCCAGCACGTTAGGACTCTGCTATGTGCTCCAGGTGGCAGCTCCGACTGCACTGCCTGACGTCTGGCAATTCTGAATAAATGGCCAGATTCCTATTTTTTTACCTGGGCACCATTTATAGAAAGCAGAACACATCCATAGGAACCTGCCTGGACTGCGAATAATCTACCAAAGTGTGTGCATTTAAAGCCTAAAATGCAGAGCTGTTGTCTTTTGTAGAACTTGCAGGGATAAATCACTGACATAGTTGTATACGCCTTCAAAAAAATCCACAAGAACTTTGGAAGGAAGAGTTACTGCAAATAACATTTCATCCTTGAGGTCTTGACTTAAAAACTTGCGTTGAACAGATAGGATGCAATGTCTAGGCAACAGTTTGCATACACATTGCCATAAATACAGTGTTCATGTCTGAGCTGCAGAGAGGATGTTAAAGTAACAAACAAACCTGTAAATAGTCCTTTTCTAACAGTAAAAATTAATGGTAGAATACATGATGCTTATTCTTAAAAGTTTGCTGTGTCTGACTCCAGCCTCATTGAGATTTAGAGCAATCTTTAATGACAACAATAGGAAAATAAAAATGGGTCCATTCAATAAAACAAGTATGTACTGGCTGGACAGAGCAGAAATTTGCCCTTTGGGTGGTATCTGGAGCATCATTATTTTTAATTGGTCCTCTAAGGAAATTGAGGCAGTCTAAAGGCAATGATTTTCCAGTATTATTTTAATCTATTGCATTTTAAACTCTAGAGACTGGTTGAACTGATGGAATGGAAGACCTCACCTCAACCCCGCTGCCCCCATGAGATGGAAGTTAATAAGGGTTGCTCTGTGTTAGGAGCCCATTTGTGGGACCCAGACCTGCTGCCTGTAGCTAGCTGGTTTTATCTGTGAAAGGGTTCAATGTTCAGTCCTGATTTAATCCTTTTTTTGAAGAGTTGCTGTGGAATCAAGATTTTAATCTTTGACAGGTCTGTACACCCGCCGTGCTAAAGCTGCAGTGCTGAAGATGTCTGCAGTGCCATCTAACGGCTACAACCAGCCCGAGCAGCTTTTTACCTTTTTTTCTTCAATTTTTTTTCCCCCCACAGCATTCTCTCCTCATTTCTGTGGAGAATTTCCAGTTCTGCCTAGTTCTTCCAGAACTGGAGAATTTCCAGTTCTCTGGAAATTTCCTCTGTCATGAATAGTAGCAACAGGGCAAGAGCTCCCTGACAATTTCTGTCCTAGAAGGGAGTTGTTCTTATATGGAAAATCTTCCCCAGCACACAGAAAATGCCTTACAGGGCTACCTAGAGCCTGCTTCAAATACTACACTTTGTATGTCCCCAGCTGTAGGACCCTGTGTCCTGTGCAAGATTTATGCTAAACCATCTGTGACAGTTCACAAAACAGAACTCCTCAAACCATTCTCCCAACATGTGCCACGATGGATTTTACACTTAGTAAAAAGAAGGAGGCTTTAGACTTAAACCTATCTCCTTTGCTGTTCAGGAATGGATTTTATTCTTTGGACCTGATCCATCCAGTTCCTTGGATTACCTTGTAAATTCCTAACTATTGCAGGGTAGAGGGATGATGGCTGCATCTGAGACCTTTCCTTTTCTCTCTGTTCCATTACTATTTTTAAGGAGTTCGGTCATTTGTGACCAAAGTCAAGTTTATTACAGTGTATGAGGAGTTTTAGGGTTTTCTGTCTGAGTGGCTGTACATGAAAGAAAATCTAGATATGTACAAGGATGTGAAATTACACCTAGTGACTCAAATGACCCTTCTAGGATGCAAAGTCCCTTGAAATGCAGCATGATGAATGGATTTCCTGGCTCATAACAGGGAGCCACAGTAATGCTCTTGGCCTTGGAGCCTGAATGACTGTTCCTAAGGATTTCAGTAAGATATCACATTTGAGTGGTTTTATTCCAAAGTACATTTATTTTTATCTTGTGTGTCAGATGCTAATTATTTTAGCATATATATTATTAGGTGTTTGAAACATTTGGATGTCCTGTTGAGTTTTACTTTTATTGCTATAAATGCATCTTACATGAAGAAGATATTGGTCTTGGCTGCAAATATGAGGCGCTGGTGGTAAATTTCTCTTTTTTTTTAATTTGTCCTCACTGTAGGATTTGCTCTCCTTGGAGGACATCCTTCCTTCTTTACAACACAAGACATACATCTGGGCACTAATGAGAGTCTCACAGATACAGTGAGGTTGGTAAAATGCTACTTGATTGATCATTATGTATTCGGTAATTGATTGGGCCGAAACCTATCTTACAGAATTTTGGAAGTTAATATTTTCTTTATGAAAATGTCAGAAGGCAGTCCAAATTTCTTAAATATTTACAGCTCAGCTCAAAGAATCTACAGTTCAGTACACCATTATGCCATCCACTCTAACTGTCCATTGTCACAATGAGAAATATTTTGGCATACAGAGTGTTTAATCAGGGTTGCATTTAAAAATAGAAACATTTTATGAACCTCAGTAGTAACACTCCAGTGATGACAGCACATATACTCAAGCAAGACTCAAACCTTCTGGTTCTGCTGCTCATGGAGCAAAATTGAAGAGAAAAAGCATTATTTCTGTTAGTTGGGCCAGCTGCTGGTGGGCCTAAGCCTGCCATTATAGCCTACGTACAGTGACAGGGTGGCCATGAAGGCCATTCTGATTCCCCTGTTTCAGCAGCATCAAATTTGAACAACACTTAGCAGCTAGTTTCTGATTTTGTGTACCCTCTTCCACAATTGTACCCACTGTCAGGACTGCTGTGGAGGCTGTGCTATGGCTTTATTGTCTTACTGACATCCTTGGAAGGTCTTGATCATGCCCAGTCCCACAGGCATGCAGGAACGGGTAACAGCCTATCTCCTTTGCTGTAGAAGGGAAGAACTGAGCTCAGGATGTTTCTCCAGTGGATTGCCTCCGATGTTGCAGAAAGCAAACAAAACATGAGGTTGTGTTTTGCTAGAAAGCATTGTCCTGCTTTCTAGGCAGCCCTTTTGCAAACTGAGGTCGATTCAGTCAGGCTCATCTGTTGGAAGGTTAGTAGTGTCTGAACAGTCCCTTTAATTCTGGTGAAAGATATGCAGTGTCAAACTCATCAGGCTTAATTCAAAATATGCAATCAGGAAGCTGAGTTCCATTGCCTCTGCTGAATACCACAGTTTTCAGTCAGTTGGAGAGATTGTTTGAGAACTATGTTACTGTTCTCTGTGATGAAATTCAAGAAAATTTAAGAAAAAAGATAAACATTTAAATATTTAAAATTTTTCTTTCTTGTTTTTAAGTACTGAAGTTGAAGACTTACGAGTGTTTTTAGTAGAAATTAAAAATTTCAGTCCCTTGAAACTTGAAAGTACTTAACTCTCACTCCCTGCTATATACATAACTGCCAGTATCAAAGTAAGCTGCAATGATAGAATCACAGAATGGTTTGGGTTGGTAGGGACCTTAATGATCATCTACTTCCAAAGCCCCTGCCATGGGCAGGGTCACCTTCAACTAGATCAGGTTGCTAAGAGCTCCATCCAACCTAGCCTTGAACACTTCCAGGGATGGGGCATCCACAACTTCTCTGGACAATCTGTGCCAGTGCCTCACCACCCTTACAGTAAATAATTTTTTCCTAATGTAAAATCTAAACCTACTCTTTTAGTTTGGATCCATTCACTACACGTTCTTGTAAATAGTCCCTCTCCATCTTTCCTGTGGGCTCCCTTCACGTACTGAAAGGCCACAATTAGGTCATTCCAAAGCCTTCCCTTCTCCAGGCTCAACAATCCCAATCCTCTTAGCCTTTCCTCATAGGAGAAGTGCTCCATCCTTCTAATCATCTTCGTGGTCTCCTCTGGGTTTGCTCCAGTAAGTCAATATCGATAGTGTTCAGGTGTTTCAACAAAAGCCTGGTTTTAGTAAGTACAAGTTTAAGAGATTCAAAAATTGTGTAAATTTGTGGGCCTGCAAAGGGAACAGATTTTTCTGATGCTTAACAGTCAAGTCTGAGGTACATTAGGTCACTGTGTCCAGTTCAGAAGAGCTCATACACTGCCACAGGATTCAAATACATTCCTTCAAAAGAAATAGTCCTAGTTTAAGCAGGACAATTCTGATACACAAACACTTTAACAGGTCAGTTTTCAATTCTTCTTCACAAATGGGATAATAAAGGCACACAAAATCTTTCATTCACAGTCTCCTGAATGACCTTTTTTTACACAAGCAAAAGGGAAAAAGGCAGACAGTAAGCTACGAGAGAAACAAGGCAATAAATAGAAGCAAGCAAATCTTTCAACCATTCTGAAGGTGTCCCCATTCTGTGGAGAAAGTTCCCACAATACTCACTTCCCATGCAAGCCTTCAGCCCCCTTTTCTTTGTCACTGCTTGCTCTTCCAGAAATAAATCCCTATCTATGATTCTGACCTGGGTATTTTGCTCCTCTGCTGAGTCACAGCACTCCCCTGCTACAGCAGATTGGGGGCTTTCCCAAGTCCTTACAGAGTCCTAATTCATTCCTGTGTGCTCTGCTTCATTCCTGCTCTCATTAGCAAGAGTATTATTGACTTTGCATAATCAAGGCTGAGCAGTTTACCCAAAAGAACAACCTGAGTGTTAATTCCCTGGCATTTCTTGAGAATGAAAGATAACATCCCAACCTCCTTCAGTTAATGTAAGAATAAAAAAAAAGAATGCCTGTAGTAGACCCAGAGGGCATTTCAAATATTTACAGCCATGTGTCTAGGGCTCTGAAGGCCTTAGAAGTACTTGAGATTGAGACTTAAAGCAAAAGGAGAACAGGTCTATAAAAGTCACAGTTTTTATTAGAGTTGCTGTAGGTAGGGGTTGAAAGCATTGCTGCTGTGAACGTATTTTAAGACTTATTACCTGCTCATAAATCAGTTGTTCCATGTTTCACAAGACATTTACATTTATGCTGACACAGTAGCAAAAAGTTACCGCCCATTAAGGAGCTCTCAGCCTTTCAGATCTGTTTAGCATGTCTGATATATTACGTGAAATGAAATATAAGTCCTGTATCTGTATCTGCTACTGTAGAGCAGTTCCACTGTGCACCAGCAAAGCCCAGGGGCCATTGGGTTCAGTGACAGCACTGAAGAACTCATAGAATGATTTTAGCAGTCCACTGGAATTATTAGGGGATGAATCTCTGCGTTTATGGGGAATGGGTCTACTTCTCACTGCTTGCTGAAAGCACATCCACCCTATGGCCCTGTAAGACTATGAGTGACAGTGAAGTAGTCAGAAGTCTAAAGCTTTTAAATGGATATACATTTTCCAAATAAAAGCAAAACTGTCTTAAATAGCAGTATTCTATGCAAAATATATGTAAATGCCTCATTTTCAAATGCAAAGATCTGCCAAACCAAACAGGCATACTTTTTGTTTAATTTAGGATTCCTCAGAGGATACACTTAAGAAAAAAAAAAAAAAATCTAATTTTTCTCTGTAGAAATAAAAGTTACTTTGAAAAGAGAGATATGCAGCATTCCAATACACTCAATATTCCAATACAATATATTTCCAGGCTCTGGGATTTTGAAGTTCATAGTCTCACAGTCTTACAAAAAGAATGAAAAGAGAGAAAGACCCTCTAGTTAAGATAAAATAAGAACCTTAAATGTAAAGACACCTAATGATTCTGTGCTTACTCCCTCTCACCTTCCAAAACTTCATCTTTACTAAAGACTCTTATCTATTCAGATCCTTTTCTCCATGCAATTCCAGACTTACATGATTTGCTTTAAACTGATTTGATTACAGAAGACTTCATCATTCTCCTGTAATCAGAGACCTCCAGGTGAAGTCTATTTGTTTTGGTTTTTTTTCCCCCTGAATGTAATTTTGTTTTGATTTCACAAAGAATAAACCCAGTTTCCACCTGGGTTTCCTACTATAAGATGTGACATCTAGAAATGCTGGCAGAAGGACTGTTTGATATCTTCCTGGTAAGTGTGTAACAGGTCTAGTATCTGCTTTTAGCAGATAAAGGGTGAAAATCTAGCACTTTACACTATTTGGTGATTATGACTGAATTTCCTCTAATGGCAGACCTTGCAAAGGAACCATCTTTAAATTCTTTATCAATTGTGTCAAATAGGAATCAGCTGTCCTGACAGCCTAAAAAAAAAAAAAAAAAGTCTAAGGAAAATGGGCAATTTCCCAATGTGATTGCCTCTTTTTGTTGGCTGATTGAACTGGCTCTCTTGTTTAGGGTGGACACATGTGAGAAGGAAGCATGCATCCCATCCCTGATGACTAGTTCAGAACAGAACAGGTTTTGCACAGAGAAGGGAACTCATGAGCTAAGAAGAAATAATGGCACAAACAGCAACTGTTGCAGTACACTGTAATCAGTAAATACCTTGCTCAGTTTTGACTTTCCTTTTCACTTTAGCTGCTATTGGCAGCCTTTTCTTCAGAGAGAGCTCTACAGGCAGTCTTGTAACATTTTATGAGTTTTGATTGTGTGAGCAATATCTGGTGTCAATAGAAAATGTTTGTTACTGACTTCATCAGGACACCTCACTGATCACAGCATTAACAGCCTTATATCCACGTGAAGAGATACGAGAATTCTTCATGGCTGATCAGGAGGACAGACACTGCAAGGATTTTTTTCATGCTCTTCTAATTCAGTCTCTTCTATGTTTTGTTTCAATGTCATATTATAGATAACATGAAAACACAAAAAATGCTACTTCAAAGTCAGGCTTCAGGGCCTGATTAAAACACAGAAATGCAGGGAAATGAAGAGCTCCAATCCATATTTAATTTATCTAAAGAATTCAGAGTGTACTGTGCTAATCCACTATGCTAATCTCTGTCTTTCACACTTTGGCAAATGAGGTTAAGGGCATAGCCTGCCCCTGTCCTTATACTGAGTTTCAAATTTGGGCATTATATTAATGTTGATACTATGTGTGTCAATACAAAGGTCTGCAGGTAGGAGAAAGAAAAGGCTGGTGTTTTGGCCTGTTGTTTCTGTGTTAATTGAGATCAGTAAATAAGTGTGGCAGTCTGTGATAGATCTATATTCTAATCCTCAAAAAGGTCAGACTACCATGCATAGTCTGTAGTATTCAGTCAGTCCTACATTTGCTTTTTGCTAAAGGACTGCAGAAATCTTACACTTTATCTCTTTTGAAGTTATCAAATTCTTCAAAAGTTACAGTTCACAAAATCTCTTGTCTTAGTTCAGATAGCTCAACATGTATTGATATTACATCTACAATCAAACCCCAAAGAGAAGAAAAGAATAAAATACTGCAACAGTTTTCATTTACTTACTATAGTGTGTTAATAACTGAAACTGCTTACTTTTTAGCAGCTTGTTAAATGACTACATTTGAGTCTGTTCTGCAGGCATGATAAATTATTCAGATAGCTGAAAAATATTGATTCATTACCATTTTCATTAATATTCATGTGTTGCATGCTGAAGAGTGCAACAGGGCTATATTTATTATGTTTGAGTATTTTCTGCTATCTCCAGGGTGCTGTCCAGCATGACAAATGCAGTCTTGGCTCGAGTTTATAAGCATAATGATCTGGACCTAATGGCAAAAGAATCCACGATCCCAATAATCAATGGACTGTCTGATTTATATCACCCTCTCCAGATTTTAGCTGATTACCTAACCCTTCAGGTAAAAATATAACCAATTTTTATTTTTTTTTCTTGCTAAGTCTTAGCCTTGGTAAGTATTTGGGGAAGTCAGGTTCAAAAACATTTATTCCCAGGTTTTTCTAAGTGGTAATTGCATGGCACTTGTTATTTAAAGAAATCTTCATCCAGCAATATAATTAAGGACCTGTTTAGTTTAAAATAATTATGTAGTCCTATCAGCTGTAGTGGAAGTAAAGTTAAGCATAAAATTAATTATTTCATTGGAATTAGGTTGTAATTCCACATACACAAAAAATGTGCGGGGAGCTTTACATATTAAGATAAAGGTGAGAAGCTGGCTTAGCCAAAGCCAGTGGAAGTTTTTCCACTGACCTAAAAAACCTCACTAGTTCATTCTTGATTCCTCACTAATCTATGAACAGTTTAAAAAGAAACAGTATCCATATATTAGGAGATTGGTTGAACAAATTTGTTTTGAAAAGTCAGTTATTGCTACCAATGCAAAATCTTAGTGTTCTGGCACTTGAACCAATTTAAACTTTGTTCACATCAAAGAGCTGTTAAAAAAGATTGTATTTTGTAGTTTTATCTAATGCAATAGTTGGTTTGACAGCAGGATAACATTTTGCATATAGAATACCAGATGTTTATCTGTGAACAGAAGGACTATGTGGTTTTACAATCAGTTGAGAATCTGGCTTATAAAAAAGATTATTATTATTATACTGCAGTGTTGGTTGACAACTATGATGAACTCCTCTGACCTTGTTTACTTTCTGAATGAATAAAAATCACACTGCTTGAAAATGGGAGGGTAGAATAATTTCTTGATTTATTTGGCTGTGTTTCTCAGCTGTCGAAGACTTTGCTATGGGACATTCATTAAGTGGGAAAGATCTGGTGAGAGTAATATTAAATTATTTATGCTTTAAACTTTAAATACTGAAAGACTCGTGTGTTTAGTGAAAATTGCTTTTTTCTAATTTTAATTATCATTATTTTTTGTAAAATTTTAATACTCAAGGTGAAGAGGCCAGCAAAAATTGGTAAGCTTCAGACTAAGATGCTTCTCATGCCCCAGGATAAGGGAGATTTGTGAGATCACATTGAACCAGACTCAGTGTTGAAATTACATAACACAATAAGTTGTGATGAGAATGTCATAATTTCATTCTAAACACTGTGTGCAACTGTAAACCAGGAGAATCTTATGGTTCTGTTTTGCAATGTGTTCTGTCTTGCAAACACCTTATTAAGTAGCATTATATCACTTGTGAATAACAAGCTTCAGGAATAATCTGTGACTCACAGACTACACAAATATGGGTATCTCTGTCCCCAAACCTGGTTTTATCCAGGCCAGTGATTACAGCACCCATGTTCAGAGCACTGTTGTCCTCTACTCCATCTCTAGTCAATGAAGAGAGACCACTGAGCATCTCAATCAGCTTCTAGAGATGCAGCTCTTTTCCCACTGATCTTAGAGGGAAACCTATGGAGAGCAGCAGAATGAGTACATGCCCTGTACTCACCCTCTGCTCCTCCTCCATTGTGTCCTTGTATGGGGCAGCCATGGGGGAAGCTCCAAGTGAACATGAACCTGCAAGCTGGACTCTTCCTTGGTTTGAATACCTGGGTAGCAGCAACAGCAGGTGCACAGCCCTGGGACAGCCATGGAACTTTTTTTCAAATTTGCAGCACTTTCACAGTCAGCCTGATAAGCAGAGCAGTGTTTCCTCTGCCCATTTCTCCCTGATTCTCTCCACCATGTTCCTCAGCCCAGAGTTTTTCAGGAGGTCTTTAGAGGGCAACTGGGTGGCTGCCCCACTTTGCCAAGGGCATGCTACTCTGCTGGTTGCTGACACACTTTCCATTCTTGTTTTTAAGAGGAGAGAGGGCTAAGCAGGGGAAGGTCTCAGTAGCTCGGTGTGTGTGTTGGCACTGCCTGTGCTTTCCCTTCCTGACCTGCTGGTCTCCTCCCTGTTTTCCTCCTTCCACTGTACAGCAAGGTGGAAAAGACTGGTCTTACAGTCAGTGGCATGTACTAAACCAGCATTTTAATCATATGAGGAACTTTACTAGGTCACAGAAGTAAGATTAACACTTGAAGAGATGTGAACCATAGGGTCTAGTTGCTACTTTCCACTATCGAACTTCTTGTGGGATTTTCAGCAAGATGTTATCCAAGTACTGCCTGCAAGAAGATTAATACAGGGATGTGGAATAGTCCCACTGCTTCTCTAAGTGAGTTGGAAGTCCATATTTAACACTTGGACTGCTTTCCTGCAATGCAAAGGCAATTTATTTGATTTATACATGACAATAGGGGCACAGACTGGTAGCTCTATATTTAAATGTAATTACAGATTTTGTACAGCTTATTTCTCTTAAACAAATGTCTCTTCCTAATCCCTGTAAATATTTTCCTGCTCCTCCCTGCTGTCACTAAATAACCAAAATGTACTTTTTTTTCTTTTCTTTTTGTTTCTGGTGCATATGCCAGTGGAACAGTACATACACTCTGGCCCTCTTCGTGCTTAGCACATTTTTATTCTTCCATTTTCTATACCGTTACACCTGTCTTGTGCCTTCTTGAATCCTCTTCAAGTGCTTTCTCTTTGGTCTGAAACTACATAATTGCCTGGTTTTTTGTGTCAAAACATTTTCTTGCTTCCAGCTTCTGATTCCCTTTTCATAAGTGCATTTTAGTGTGGTTATTTTAGTATAGTCCACTGCATTCCCCAAACAATGCAACTGCTTTATTTACAGGGCTGTCAATTCTCATTCTGTATTCAGGGTGTTCTTTTCAGATCGTAGAGTGTGCTCCTGTCATGAATACTGGGTGAGATTGCTCAGTGCCTTCCTCCTGAGCAACCTGGAGCCCCTCACATGTTTGATTTATAATCTGGCTCTGCCCTTTAATACTGTGGTCTGGGTTAAAACCCTCTATTATGCCAAGAGAAATGTTTTTCTTAGCTATATACTACCTTTTTTTCTTAAAAGTTCTGTTAAATTGAGTCTGCTTTTGAGTCAAATCCCATTAAAAATGGCTGTAAACATGTAAACAACATCATTTTGAGTGTTTGGGGACTTGGCCTTTAAAGGCTATGAGTTTGTGTGCTGGTAGTGTGCACACAGTGAGGACTTTACTTCTCTGCTTGCGCTGAAGACACGTAACAGCCACGTGCTGATTCCACCCAGTGTCCTAAGCAGAAGCTGTGGCTCACAACTTCTGCTCTGCTCAGCTTGGCTGGAGGGCAGCATCACACAATTTGTATTCCAGACACAGGCTCTGTATTGACATCGATTCAATTGATATTAATGTCACTGGCCAAATCAGCTAACTTGTAGCTGACTGCAGGATGGCCAGACTGATAATTAAAGTGGATCCATATGCCACTACCTTTTTATGTCACTGGTCTGGAGGGAATTTGCTTTTTCAGAAAGCAATGGTTGGCATAAGAAATGCATCAGAGCTTTCTTTTTAAACAGCATAACACAATGGTGATACCCAGCTTAAAGAGAGCTGCCATATATTCTCAACTTCTCCTCAACGTGTGACCCAAAGACCTCAAATTACTATAGTCTTTAAATTCATCACCATCATCATCATTATTATTCTAAAAATTAGAAATCCCAACTAAGATTTGGAATGACCCTCTAGTATATACTGTTTCAACAACCATGACAAAAAACAGTGTGGGAATATGAAAGATAACTGGCCTAGCATCTGCCTTAAGCAGTTTGACAGCCAGTAGATTCAAGTTTGCCCAGTTTCTCCTTTGCTGGATTGCACTGTATGCCAAAGGGCTAAAGCTTTGATTAGTCCCTAGCTTTCCATTTTAAAATTTGACAGATTATTGATTCATTATTCAAAAGCTTGTTTTAATTGAGGGCTGTTATGACAGTTGTGGTCAAACATTTCAGAATTAATCTATAATGGTGTCAGGGTTTCAGCCTCACTGGAAGCAAGTCCAGGCAGAGGCAGACACAAATGTCCCTAATTAGTTAACCCAGTCTTCTCCATAAATACAGCAGTGCCAAAACACTGAGCATGCTTACTTTTTCCCAGGGTTCAATACACTGATACACTGCACCCATGGATAAGAACAGAATGAAACATTGTAAAAACAACATGAGAATGAGAAAGTTGAATGTAAAATCAGCATTAATTTTTTAGCAGGGATTTTTCATGAGAATAGCAAAGCCATGTTTTATGGCACTTAAGCAGCAATCACTATTTGGCCAAAGAAGCATCCATAAGGGAGAAGAACTCTAGGCTTTCTAAATATGTTAAAGTTTTTGTGGCTTTACAAGGAGTGTAAATATTTTGAAGTCATGTTCCAAATATAAAGAGAAACTGCAGAACACCCAAGCAGGTATGAAGCCTACATGAACATAACAGAGTTTGGAAAAATTGGGAAGGGGTGCAAGGGGGAAAATATCTTCAGAGGCTTTGGTGAGCAGCAGGTGTTGTAAAGGTTCTGATTTAACCTAGAGTGTTACCACCATGGCAAAACACTTTTAGCAGGATTTTATCTGTGTGGTTTTATAAGAACATACCATAAAATGGGGGGGGGGGGGGGGGGGGGGGGTGAAGTATGTCTCATACAGTTTTTTTATTGCCTCAAAGCATTCTGTTTCTGACCAACACAGTTATCTCATCTTTCATGTAATCTGAGGATGAGTGCATATAAGCAGTACAGTCACAGTCACAGTGAGCTTCTCTTAGATAAAGAGGTTTGAGTTACAGCAGCAGTGCAGCAGGGCACAAAGCACAGGATATAAAATAGGCTCCACTAGCACACACACAGCTTGACTCTGCCTTATGTGTGGCTCCAGCCATTAGCAAAACATCTTCATTAAGATCAGTTCAGCTATGTCCACTCTACACAGTAATCACTGCAGATGTGACTTTGCAATTTGCAATGTATATCAAGGATCATTATACAGACATCTCCAGTACTTCATATTTTATCTGTAACAGCTAGTAGCTTGGGAAAACAGAGAAAAGTATTTAGCATGCACTGTGCTTCTTTTAATGCAGAGTAGCAGCTGGCAATAAGGTGGAAGTTGTTTAACATAGCAGTATATTTGTGACACTAGTCAATGCTTTGAGCATTACAGGCTGTGATGTCTATTTTTAAACAGTAAGATGAAAAGAACTCAGGACTGTCTCATTTGCTCCTGGCTGTGGGTTCATTCTCAGCTATCACTGAGCCCTAAATTGAAACAACACCTTAAATAAATGCTTTGGTTTGACCTTCTCCTAGGAGTACCATTGCTAGGAGATGTGGAAGGACTTTGAAAGATCCTTAGAGACATGAAGAACCATTATACTGAAATAACTTCCATGTTCACAAAGTCCTGATTTGGTCTTCTGTAAGTGCCCTTGCATCAAACCTTTGCCAATGAGTCTGCTGCTAACAAACTTCTACTGAAAAAGTGATAGTTTTACAATACTGTAGTTTTAACCCTTAAACCTAGTCAGCTTAAGACTCTACTAGGTTTAGATTTTTACAGTGTTTTAGTATAATTCGGTATCTCAAGTACTAACATTTTTGATTCAAAATTGTGGTCCCTGGCAGAAATGCCAAGAACTTTGTTCTGGATTGACTTCACAACTATTTGTTTAGGAGAAGCTGCTGCCAGGAGAGGAGGGGGTAGTCCCCGCCCTCTTCCTGTTCAGTCTTTTGGCATCTTTTCTGCAACTCCTGCAAGGTTGCCAGTTAGTACAGCTCTACAGTGTGGATGCTTATCCTCTCTGACAAGCATTGAATCATGTCACACAAAGTGTTGAAACACTGTCTGGCTTCCAGCTACTACAATGCAATTGTAGCACGGCCCAGTTTTGAACTAAGAATAAAAGGCTCTCCAGAAAGTCCTTCAAGCCATGAGGTAGAGTTATACAGAGCAGCCATATAGAAGTACTTGATTATACATATAGAAGTACTTGATTATATCTTCACAAACTTTTTGATATCAACTTAAGAACCTATAAACACGCATACTTAAAACAAAGCTTGTTAAAGACTCTCGAATTGTCCTGCTCTGGAACACGAAACTCCTGTTATTCTTGTTCCTCCTTAGGCCTTACCTGTTGGACTTGAGGGTCAGAGTAACTGCACATGAACAGGCTGTAATGGCCATCAGGCAAAGCTATAGTTAACTCTGTTTCAAGTTTGGGCAATCCACACTTATAAACAAAACCCTGCCCTCTTTGACTGTAGACTGGAGAATAAATGCTGCAGGCCATGAGTGGCACAGCTGCTTTCAGAGTGCTGCTCTTTTCTATCCTGTGCAGCTGTGATGGTGAAAATGCACTCCAAGGGCAAGGCCACTGCCATGGCCAAGGGGAATATTGTATAGAAACAACCAAGCCAGAGCAAACCTGAATAGAGGTATTTGTACAGTCTGGGGAAAAGCTGGAAGGAGTTCTATTCTAGGCATTAGGACTGTCTTTAAATTAGGAATGTCTACCACTCACTGATGTTTATTAGCACCAAAAATGGCAGTACAGCTTTGGTGTTAAAGTTACTGCCTGTGTGGTGCTGTATCTCTCAACCTGGGCCTCATCATATGGCATATGTGCCAACATGCCACAGAATTACAGAATATGCCAAGCTGGAAGGGATCCAAAAGAGTCACTGAGTCCAACTCCTGGCCCTGTAAAGGACCATCCCCAAGAGTCACACCACAAGCCTGAGAGGATCATCCAAACACTTCTTGAACTCTGTCAGACTGGGTGCTGTGATCACTGCCCTGGGGAGCCTGTTCCAGCCCCCAGTACTGGAGGAAGCTGCCACATTTGGGCCTTCCTGTAAGACATGGGGGGCTTTCCCTCCCTGACCATCCTGTAGGTGCAGTAAACTCCAGGTATTGTTCCATGCAGGTAGCATTTGGAGGTAGCCAGCTGCTTTTGCACCAGACCTGTCTGATCAATCCCTCTCACCCATCGTCTTGCTGAGCTCATCTGGAACATAATCCCAGAGCTTTTGATTCCTTTGACAGGAGCACTATGGTGGGCTGAATGGACTTACTATCACCTGGATTGGGGATGGAAACAATGTCCTCCACTCCATCATGACAAGTGCTGCAAAGCTGGGAATGCACCTGCGTATTGCCACTCCCAAGGTAAGGAAGTCCTGCACATGGAGGCAGGAAGGCAAACTTTGCCCATTCTTGTCTCGGCCACTCAGGTGTTTGCCAAGAGCCTCAGCTGGTGATACTTGCACATGTTTTGAGTGCCAGTTTTCAGAACCAAGGTTCAAAATCCTGATCCAGTTATTTTGATGAAAAGCAGGAGTAGTTCTACCAAGTCCAACTTCAGAAAGGCTGAGGGGAATTCGTGACAGCAGCATAAACAATGATGAATGAAAATTCCATTTGATAAAGTGTTACAAAGTCATCCAGTGCCCTCTGTCCTCCCCCAGAAAATTGAAACTTGTTTCAGATTGATGGAAGTGTTGCATCTTGCTTGGTTCAGATGGATGGTGTAGTGTCTTAGTCATCATGGCTGGGCTTCGCGAAGGAAGATTTGGGAAGGCTCTATCCACATTTGCTACAGGCACGCTGGTGGCTTATGAGGCCAATACGTGACAGACATATCCGATTGCAGAAGGCACAACAGAAAGACTTCTTAGATGCTATATTCTGAAAGACACGGTTCTTTCTGCGTTGCCTTTTCTCCTCGAGAATGATCCTGCGTGTGTTCTCAAAGGAGACAGCTGCGTTATAGATGGTGTGTCTCCAGGCCTCCGGATTGGAGGCCAGAGTAGACCAGTTATGGTGATCAAGATGTCCGAGGCTGAGATGTTGTTTCAGGAAGTC
This sequence comes from Corapipo altera, assembly GCF_003945725.1. NCBI lineage: Eukaryota > Metazoa > Chordata > Aves > Passeriformes > Pipridae > Corapipo > Corapipo altera. The sequence continues at coordinate 8,001,214 of NW_020884872.1, read as the reverse complement.
CTTGTATCTTTTCTTTGGGGCTCCTCTCATGTGGCAGCCAATGGCAAGTTCACTATAAAGCAAGATCTTAGGGAGGCGGTGATTGGTCCTTCATCCTGGAGACGTGCCCTGCCCATCGCAGCTGTGTTCTCAGCAACATGGCCTCAATACTTGTGACTGCTGCTTGTTCTAAAACAGATGCGTTGGTCACAAAATCTGACCAGTGGATGTTTAGGATTGTACGGAAGCAGCGTTGATGGAAGAGTTCTAGGAGACGCAGGTGGTGGTGGTAGATGACCCATGATTCGGAACCGTATAAGAGAGTAGACAGTACTATGGCTCTGTAAACACTGATCTTGGTGCTTTTCTTCAAGTGTTTATTACGCCATACTCTTTTGTGGAGTTTTCCAAAAGCTCTATATGCCTTCGCTAACCTGTTGTCTATCTCTCCGTCGATCTTACCATCTGAGGAGATGAGGCTACCAAGGTAATTAAACTGTTGGACTGATTTGAGCTCTGATTGGCCAATGGTGATGTGGGGATGATGGAAGGCTTCCTGAGGTGCAGGTTGATGGAGGACCTCTGTCTTCTTTAAGCTGACTTCCAGCCCAAAGAACTCAGCAGCGTCTGCAAAGCAGGATGTTAAATGCTGCAGAGCTGCTTCTGTGTGGGCAACAAGGGTGGAGTCATCAGCATAGAGCAGCTCCCGGACAAGGTAGTTTAATGTCTTGGTGTGGACCTTCAGGTGCCTTAGATTGAATAGACTTCCATCAGTACGGTATCGAATGTAGATACCGACCTGATCATCGAGGTCTACCGTGGCCCTTTGGAGCATCGTGCTAAAGAAGACTGTGAATAGGGTAGGAGCAAGAACGCAGCCTTGTTTCTCACCATTCTTAATTAAAAAGGGCTCAGAAAATGTGTTACCATATCTGACTTGGCCGTGCTGATCCTCGTGGAGTGAGATGATCATTTTAAGAAACTTGAGGGGACAACCTAAACGTTCCAAAATCTGCCACAGACCTTTTCTGCTCACAGTATCAAAAGCCTTGGTGAGGTCGACAAAGGTTACATAAAGACCTTTGTTCTGTTCCCTACACTTCTCTTGCAGTTGTCTGAGGACAAATACCATGTCTGTGGTGCTCCTGTTGGTTCTGAAACGTCTGTGGTACTCCTGTACTCTGAAAGTGTCTTAGAGTATTGCATTGTAATACAATATAAAGCACAAAACAAATATTCAGTTTAGTACAAAAAATTAAATGATGTATAGGTATTTCATTCTGTAACTAGTAAAATACGTTATTCTTACCTTATCAGAACACTTTCCACCACTTTACCTCCAAAATAAACTTTCAACAAAACCAACATAATTTCCCCATGTTTTACAGTTCTGAAATACATTCTTCTTCCCATGGCAAATGGTTCAATCAGTATTTTTCTAACCAGCATTAATAAGCAGTAAAGATCTTATACATGTTCCATGGTATGTTACCTGTTATCTCTTTTGGCAGGGCTTTGAACCAGACCTCAGAATAACTAAAATAACTGAACAATACTCTGAAGAGGTAGGAGCCTAAAAAATAGCCTAGTAGAATCATTTGAATAGAGTTTATTTTCATTATAAATTAAGTTCCTTGTCTTGCTGATCTTCTTTATTTTATTCACATTAGTATGGTACCAAGTTACTTCTAACAACAGATCCTTTAGAAGCTGCAGAGAGTGCCAACGTCTTAGTTACAGACACATGGATAAGCATGGGACAAGAAGAGGAAAAGAAAGAAAGACTAAAGGCCTTTCAAGGTTATCAAATTACAATGCAGGTAAAAGTTGAGATTTAGTTTATGTTTTTACAGTTTGCGTTTATAAGAATCAACATCAACAAAGAATGAGTTTGGTACTTTTTTGAGTGTGACCTCCCTCCAGCTTAAAAAACTCACAAGGATAACGAAGTTTGAGTTATCTTGTACACTTCACAAGGCCTGGCCTCTTTCAGAGCTTCCCAATGAGACCTAGCTCCAGAACCTGTGCAGCAGAGCTAATCCTTTATTTCTTTATGGCCTAAAAACTGTTTCTAATTTTGCATCTCCTCTTTGTTTCCAGAAACGATCCTTTATATTTTATTTAGAATGAGAAGCTTACAGATTAACTCTTAAACACCTGGATAGCATTAGGGGCAATTTGTCTATATCTGTCAATGAATAAATCATTAAATACATATCTTTAAATTCATCTAGTTGAAATGTTTGTCAGCACAAAATCAGTTAGAGAAAATCATAACCTACTAATCATCCAAGATAAAAAGGACATTTTCCTTCCTGATAAAATTACTTGTTTAAGCGTCTGCACTTTAACATAAGTTCGCTAAATGCTGTTGATGGACATGTCTCTGGCCTAAAATTTAATTCATTTTTCCTTGGCATTAGATCAATATATAATGAGTGATAATATAAAATGAAAAAATATACAACCTTTTAAATCATTGTTTAGTATGTTCTTGTTGCAATTATCGATAGTGTTATATTACTGTATGGCATTCAAAAAAAGATTGCGCTCTATTGATCCTCTAGATCACCAGAGTTTTTACTCCCCTTCTAAAGCCAAAGAAATAAGAGTGAATATCGGACTTATGTCAAGCCTGTATTGAACTCTTACCAACTTGAATGGACATATTCCCATCTTATTCACAAATGAGGAATTCTTTCCAAGTCTGTGGAATTCTTCTTAGTTCATCATCCAAATAACCAGAGTGGGAGTTAATACAAAATTTAACCTTTTTACTTGTTAAAGATTTTATTCATATCCTCACATATGTCTTTATTTTTATATGCTTTTTCATCTACAGACTGCAAAATCTGCTGCTTCCAACTGGACTTTTTTACATTGTTTACCCAGAAAACCTGAAGAAGTTGATGATGAAGTATTTTATTCCCCACAGTCGTTGGTTTTCCAGGAGGCTGAAAACAGAAAATGGACAATTATGGTAAAAACTACTATCAGTAGTTGGAGGGTCAGCTTCTCTTCTACCTTGCATTACAGGCTTAAATTCAGCTTGATTCCTTGATAAATAGTAAATGTTAAAAGATATGTTTCAAATGCACCCCAGAGCACATGACAATTTGGACTATAGGCAACATATATATCTGTGGCACAAATACTTCTGGACACAAATGTGACCTATTTTAATAATGATCTGCTGTTGCTTGACCCAGCTTTTACCACTAAGTGAAATCTACAGTATAAACTGTAATGTTTTGGTATTTAAATCACTGCATTTACTCTAACTGCCAACTCAAATGGTCGATTTTAAAACATGTTAAATGCTGAGGTCCCAGCGACTGGCCTTAGAAACTAGTTTCCCATATACTTAAAAGCTAGTTATTTTCTCTCAGGAAAAACTGCTGCTGACACCAATGGGAACTTTCCCTGAGAAAGTGCTGGAAGAGTATATGTTTGAAAGACCCTGAAAAGTTATAGTGTGGGTAATACTGTATAATCCATGGGAACCATGAGAGGACACTTGGCAATTAACATAAACCATAACTCCCCTGTCAGCATTCCTAGAACTTCATAGAATTACTGCCAGATCTCAGTAGCCTGTTATTTATTTTTGGCTTTAGAACCATCATGTTGACAAAAGATAGTGAAAACTTTCAGAGGGGAAAAAACCCCAGAAATGTCTTTGTCATAGCTCTGAGATGAATTCTAGATATGCTACAAGGGAAGCAATAATGGGTTGAGCACTGTGTTTACTAAAAACTCAGATTTTGGACATGGTTAAAATTACTAGCAAATTAGTGCTAAATTCACATCTTTGGTCTCAAAATTCAACAAAATACTCATATTTTTCATTTTTATTTTACAATGTTTCTAATTGCTTTAAATATTATTTTTTAAAAAAGAAAAAGAAACCTTTACTTTAAGTTCCAGATGCACTTTTTTTGTGGGTCTAAGAAAAATGTCATCTCTGTATTTTTCCCGAGCTATAAAAATAATGAATGTATGGGTCTTCTTTATATTGTATTTTCTACTACTTTCAGCTCAGAGAGCCAACTGAAGAATAAATGATTTGCTTGGCTGTAGATCCAAGCAGGGCTGAGTGCAGCTGTGACGTGGTCAGCACTGAGGGGCTGCACAGCTCTATATTCAGTCACCTCAGTGGGCCTGGGATGCCCCATCACACTGAGTAGTGTTGAAGGGAAAGGCAGGACAAGCAACAAGATCACAATCCCTGGAGAACACTCACAAATCCAGTTCTGGGCCAAAATAACAATCTGCACTCAGTCACTGCTGTGAAATCACAACAGTGTGAACCGGGTAATACCTTGTGGAAGCTAAGCAAGCACAGGGCTTGTTACGTACACAGGTGTGGAATGGGCAGCAGAGCTGCTGCAACACCATGTTTCACTTAGCTGACATTCCCATTACTCTCATTCCACAGCCAAACCCAAGGCTGGGCAGGGAGCTCAGGAGGGGTAGATGACACACAATCAACCTCAGCAAGGATTTTCCATGTCTTGCCACAGAAAGTATAGCTAAACCAGGATAAATTTCAAAGTCCTTATTCTAGTGAGGCTCTCATTGATGCTAATGGAAGCTCTGCTGAAATCCACAAGCAAGCCCATGTGATGTCTGGATACCTACAGCATCTCCTAGAACTAACTGAGAATACAACACAACATGATAAAAAAACTCTCAGCATTTGATCTAAATGCCTGTCTGAATTGCTCCTAACCTGTCCATTAATATATTTTGTGCACACTGAGAAAATCTGTCAGCTACAATACCTAACATCTGAACTGATTTTCAACTCTTTCCTGATTCATCATCAGAAATTCTAGCAAATAAATCTAAGTGTGCAGTTTTTGTCAGGACAATAATTTTCAACACAGGATTTCAGAGCTGGAAAATATTTCCCCTTTTTTATTTTATGGAGTATCTGTTTCCAATGTGATTGGATTTTTTCTTTTCTTCCTCCTCTAGGCTGTCATGGTTTCCCTGCTGACAGATTACTCACCACAGCTACAAAAACCTACATTTTGATGCTTGGATTCCCACCAGGAGAAAAATATTCTTCATTGGCAGAATATTTTGGTCCTCAAATACATAGACCTTCTTCATAAAGGATCAAGGCAATGAATGATATTTGAATAAAACCATATAGTTTGCTGCATAATGTTGCATTACATTTGTGAAAATGTTCAAGACAACAGACACCATTCCAGAAGCTGCTTTTCACCTGGATGCTCCAAGCTTGCTGTCCTAGTGATCAGCATCACGAAAAACATTCCAAGATCGTACCTTAATGATTGGGTCTACCAGCTGCATAGGAATGGCACAGTTTACCTGTAGCTGTGTTTGAACTTGTGTGGTGTGATATGACAGACATAAACTTCTCCCCAAACCTGTGCCTTTCATTGCCTGTTTTGGGAAGTGTGCAGGAGAAGCAGTGCTTCAGTTTGCCTTGGTTGCCTGTGCTTCCTGGGCACCCTGGCTCCTGTTTCTGTCCTCCAGCCAACCTCCAAACCCCACTTCTGTTTGACACCAAAAATACAGAGACCTTGGGAGTATTATCTTCCTCCATGACATTCCTGTGGGCTGGCACAGGGGGATATTGCTGTGGAATTGGAATAGAGCAGCTTCCAGAGCTGGATACAGCAGAGATAGATGGCTGGAAGGAACTGGTTCAATCTTTGCCTATCTGCCCTAGACCCTCATTCCCTAAACAAAACTCTGGCTAAAGAAGCAAATTTTCTATTTCCTTTTTTTTTTTTTCCCTAAGCAGACATGAGGGGCATCACATGATGAAACTTACGCAGCTCCCTTGCAGAAAGAATTTACTGCGTTTTGTCTGGCACTGTAAGACAGTGTACATTTCAGATAATCCTTCTCAGTAATAGACAGATTCATGACATTTGTAGGTTTTGTGATGGCTGGGTATGTGCATTTAATATTTCAGGTAAAGCTTTGAGTACTATTAAAAAACACCTTTCTTTTTTCTAAATAGTTTCAAAAATATGTTGGCTTTTTTCTCACTGTAATACCAGGACAACATCTGTGATATTTCAAAAATTCTGCAAATGGATTTGTGTTTTCTGACCAGCTGCAAAACATTATTTAATTCCTTTCAAAATTAGAGTTCACTGCAGGGCCACACAGATCACTGAAATGAAAAAAAAGATACATTTTTTTTCTATCTATCTATTTACAATTGATTTCTTGGGTTTGCAGGCATTTGTGTTGGTCTTGTTAAGATTAACATTTTCCTTTACAACATTACAAGGGTTTCAATAATTCAGTGAACATTTACACTGCAGCAGGCATCTGGATGCATCAGTGATGTTGGAATAGGGTATGTGCTAGAAATCAATGTTTTGCTTCCCAGTTCAGTATGTGGAGGAAAATGCATAGAATACTGCATATTTCTGGTAGTAGTAGGTTCTGCTTTCTGAATTAGGTTCCAGTTCAGTAAGATACATAAAAGTATGGTTAGTCCTTTTGGAGTTGTTCAAGTGCTTAGAATTGTAGATATCCTTATTGACCTGATTTTAGTGCTGTCTGAGAGTAAGACAACTCACTTTGCTAGTCCTTCCATAAAAAACACATTAATATCGGTTTTATTGTGTTGATTGATGTACTATCAGTGAAGTCAGGCAGATTTATAATAACGAAGCTCTATTGTTAAATGTTTCATGGTGAACAGTTTAACAATCTCCTGCTCCTCTTTTGCTTCCCTGTGCTCTGATTAGAGCTAATGTGGATCTCGGTTATTGATGGCTCTTTTTGTACTTAGGAATCTGAGCAGGATGCCAGACAGCTGAATCCCCTTGACATTTTTATAACACATGCACAGATCTGCTGCATAACACGTGAGCAACAGGGTCCAACATTTCCAGGAGAGTAATTTCATAGGGTTCTATTCCTCTGTGAACATATACAGCAAAGGATGATAGTCCCTGCTTTGTCTTGCACAAACTGCTCACACCATTAGCTGTTCTGATGGTTTTTGGAAGTACTGGGTGGACTTTATGCACATATCCTGAGCACTGGACCACTGTGTGGAAGCAGTGAAACTACAAAGTACTGTACCCCTCTGCATGTGCAACACCCACTTTTCGTGCTATGTACTGGGAGCCAAACACATCCTGGTGGGGCAGATTTACAGAACATGTGCAGACTGTCTGCACAGTCATGCAGAGTAGATCTGACACTTCCTAGAGGTGTTGTGTTGGTACCAAATAGACTTGTACACTCATGCCCCAGAGACCTAGAAATACGGTGCCCTAAAGGGTTTATGTTCTCCCTGTAGGGCCCTTCACTCTCTTGCCACAAAGCAGAACAACACTTCGAGGCTTAATCCACTTGCAAAGGTTAAGCATCCTGGAACTGCTGGGTGGTAGCTGTGTTAGTGTGCAAGGTAACATTATTATGCCATCCAGACTCCTCACGAATTCATTACTTGAATTTGCAAATGATGACTGCAAATGTGGTAAGGGAAACAGCAATAATGTAGAGAGATTTTCTAGAAGGGAAAAACAGTTATCAACATTCAAAGAGCTTAAAACGAATGCATAACAGGTAGCAGCCACTAATGGCTTACTATGTTTTTCATTACATTTGTTATGCTTTAATCAGTAGAAGTGCTGTTTTCATTGCTGAGTGTACTTGAAGGATGGGTGTTGTTTTCTCCATGTTTTTACAGAGTTGCTCCTACCTGGCTCCTGATAGCCTAGACCTTCTTCCCATAAGAGCCCCGCTCTTTTCCTCAGTCTAGAGAACAGACCTGGGTCAGTTCAGTTCTGTCAAGTCTTACCCACATCTGACTCATTTAATAACCCCCTGATCTAATATCGCACCTCACACATCTGCAGCGCTGTGCTCTGGTCCCTCTCCAGGACCATGCGCAGGTGGTGGCAGCTGCCAGCCTAATCCATCCCTTGCTTACAGGCCCAAAGGGTGGACTGACAGTCTCTGCCCTGTCCCTCCTCATTGCAGGGCTGGCTGTGGGCTACTGCTTGTATGGGCACATCCAGACTTGACACACAGGCAGGCACTGTGGCTGTGCTGTGTCCCAAGATGGTATATTCATGCTGACTTTGGTGCCCAAAGCCCAAGTGCAGATCCAAAGGTAGTACTAAATCTGGCGTTGATATGAACAGGATCTGAACCCAACGGAGGCCGTGGTGGGGGACAAAGGCCCAGAGATACTCTACAATGTCACTTAGACAGCTGAGAGTCTTGGGCACATCTGCACAGACCTGGCAGATGACACAGGACTGATGGGGCACTGAGAGCAGAAACTAGTGGACAGCAAGGGCATCCTACAGTGCCCTAAGTCCAGTGCTTTGACCTCTATCCCTCACTATCTTCATGGCCCTTAGAGGATTAGTCCTGTTCTACACCTAAAGAGAGAAATTCAGGATTGCTTATTAGCATTTCACACACTCTGTAAACACTTGTTTTCCAGCTTGTTTCCAGCAGTGTGGGGATTCCTGGGTTACCTGTATGTGATCTTCTAAAACTGATCTAACATTAATTAGAGATTCAGTAGAGAAACAGGTGAAAAATGTTTCTCTATAATTGTCCCATGGAGGAAGACCAACATTCTTTCTCCGTGTGCTACAAAGCTAAGAGCACAGTAACCACAGCAGGTAGGAGGTCTGCAGAAAGAATTTGCAAATAATTAGTGTCTGAGAATATGAGGTACAGTAACTTAGGAAGGACTGAGTGGGGAGCCTGGACAACCAGGAGGGAACAAACGAAAGTGAGAATTCTCAAACATAATTAAATATTTTATTTGAACCCGCTTACATCAAGAATGACACAATGTACAGCAGATTTACTCATTGTCTGGTATCAGAAGCAGTCACTTGTGGAAGTCTCAGATGCTAAAAGAGAGATACAGGAATAACTAAATAACAAGAAAGTACCAAGGTTTGGTTGCTTGAAGTCCTCCAGAACTCTTGAATTAATGTTTACTTCTCATAAGACAGGCTGGTAAGTTAGGCATGATTATCTCACTGCCTTTCAAATTTTATGACAGAGGGAGTAAGAGCTACGTGAAGGTCTGAGCAATGCACCGAGCTGATCATTCAGTTTGGGGAAAGCTTTTATGATTGAATTGAGGTATTTTGAGTTTAGTTCTGTTTTCCAGGAATGTGTAATCCTGGTGGAAAGTCTGAAAAATAGACTGCATTGACAAAGGGAAATATTTCTTCTTTCTTCTGGTTCTCCCATTTCTCAGCTAATCACTTGGTTAATGTATTGAGCAAATAAACAGTGCTCTTTTGATTATTTTGCCATGGCTATTTAGCCAGCTGCCTTTCAAATGCAGAGCCCAGAATTTCTGGGTCTTGCCCAAGGTTATGTTTACAGAGACACTTCATAAGACACAATAAACATTTAATTCAGCCCAGCATTTGCTCTCATGACTAACGGGATACAGCTATTTGCAAGGTTATTTGATTCTTACACAATCTCGTTACCAACTTTTTGAAGAAATCCCAAACCTTTGTGGCCTCTGTAAATGCTTGATGATCCTTTCCATGTGTGTGCGTGTAGAGGTTTTTTCTCTAGGGGCAAGAAATCTGAGGTGACTCCGTTCAGACAACAGATCTTTCACAAACACAGTCAAAGCATTGCCTGCCCCTGCCAAATCCCTTGGAAAGCTCCTTGTGGGCTGCATTATATGTTAGAGGATTAATGAATGCTGCTGCTCTCTAATGGGCCTGTTTTCAGGGGATTGGCACTCGTGTAAAGTAGGCTCCAACACAAGCATGATATATCTAGAAAGAGGGACAAGCACCAAAATTTGCAAACTTTGATGATCAAAGTTTGCTTAGTTGAGCCAAAACTTACTTCCAGCTGTGGGGAACAGCAGTGATAGCTGGAGAAGAGTACTGAAGAGCTGACAGGGCAAATGCAGGTCATAGTGATTTAAGCCCAAAATAATATTAGTTGGAGGAAGAAGTCTAAAGTACTCACAATCACAGAATCATAGAATGGCTTGGGTTGGAAGGCATCTTAAAGATCATCTAGTTCCAATGCCCCTGCCATGGGCAGGGACACCTTCCACTACACCAGGTTCCTCAGAACCCCACACATCCAACCTGGTCTTGAATCTTCTGAGGATGGGGCATCAACAAGTTCTCTGTGAAACTGTTCCAGTGCCCCATGAAGTTATGAGACTTCCCAGGTCCCTCTCCACCTCATAGTCAGCAAGGTCAACAATGTTGCATCTGCCTGACTTCTGTCCTGTCCAGCAGCCTCACCTGGCATTCCCACTCACTATCTGAAAGTGAGGTAAATGCGCTCCATGGGACATGCCATGGTCTCACTCCTGGTCAGTTTGGAGGAGGAGCACTCCATGGCTCCCTTGCTGCTCACATGGCCAATTCCCTTCCAGTGGGAAGTAGAGTGGGATGTGCAGTCAGTTTGCTGTCCCGGACCTGAAAGGTGGGAACCCCACTGTGCCCCCATGTATGGCCCATGTGATCCACAGCCCCTCCTTCCAGCATGGGGCACCCATTTCTGAAGATAAAGACCAGGCTGATCACAGTAATGCCACCTCAGTGATATTAAAACACCTCTTTTGGGGTGATCCACAGAGCACAGAAAGCTGTCTGGCAGAAACTAGATTCTGTTTGCAGTGTGAAACAGAGGCAAACTTTCCCATTCTGCTCCTGTGCTGTGCCCAGCTGAACGTGGCCTGTGTGTTGCTGAGCTAAAGGGTTGTGTTTGACAAACTGCCAGCCACTACTGCCTGGATTCTCCGACAGAGACAGTGCTCATGGATGGCTGCTGTTCCTGCTTGGGTAACAAAGAAAGGAAACCTTGAGCACCTGGAATGAGACAAACTGTAGTGTGCACACAGAAAAAGGGCACTATTGGGTCTGAGTATAGACATCTCCACAAACCCCATGGCTTAGGTGTCCCCACAGAGCTGTACATAACCCAGGTTAGGAATGCAGGTGCAAGAATGTTCTACTCGCCCCCTCCTCCAAAGAGCACCTGACATGCTCTCCAGTGGTGTTTGGATGGGATCTGCACTGCTCTGATCCCCTGGGAAGCCCCTGCATGACCGGGGTGTGCTCTCCCCACGGGTAGGCTGCAGCCACAGGAATGCCCTTGCTGCTTTCTGCAAACTGCTCTGCTCAACAGCAGTTCATGCTGTCCCACTGATGGGCTGATCCACATCCTACCACCTCCTGCACTGCCGGGGGACCAGGCTGCCCCAGGACCCCTTTTCTGGTGCTGTGGGGCTGAACCCCCACCCCACTGCAGTGTCAGCAAAGACAGGTTTATCCCTGCCCTGCAAACCTGCCAAGTGAGACACCCCAAGGATGGTGTCCCACAGATGGTGCTTTGCACTTACCCCGGGCAGACTAAAATATTTTGTAATTGATATCACTTGAAGGATATTTGCTTACTTTGGCAATTTAACTAATTGAAAAGAAATGTCTCCCAGCACCACAGAACCCCTACATGAGTCACCAGCAGGCTGACAAGACCCACTCCACAGCTCAGATTTCTGACTTCCGTCCCAGAGCAGTTTTGGGGGATTCCTGAGGACAAGGCAGTAGAGGGTGAATGACACACAGACCTCTCCAGGGGGCTTCCCCTGCGGCAGGGCAGCCCTGCAGGCTCCTCTGGGGCACTGCTACGAGCAAAGGGGCACAGCCACTCTGAAGGGAGCAGAGGCAGTAACCATAGGAATGCCTAAACCAGTTTAAACTCAGACTGACTTCAGGCAATAAAATGTCTTAATCCCAATCCAACAATTACAGAACATACCTCATGTGGTGATCTATACATATGCCTTATAGGCATATAATCCTATAATGGAGACCTACTGATAGTATGATCTACAGAGGAAGAAGAGAGAGCTTTCAGATCCCCATCTCTTAATCCTCTGTGCTGTGACACAGCTGGATCTTTCTTAAGTCCATTTGTAACCCTAAATTTCCTGTGTTTTGTATAATTACAATGCCCCATGTTTTTCTTTGAATTTCTCACACATTCTTACAATGGGAGGAATTTTTGAAAGTGTAGCCAAGTAATTTGATTTTGAGAAGTGCTGCAGAGCAGACAAGGGTAGATGTATATAATTTGTCTCCTACCAGCTTTATGAATGTCTCTCTCTCAGGAAAGGTAACAATTCCATCCAGAAATAATTCCATTAGATATGAAATATCAGAGCTGTGAATCACTGGGCATTTCAGATCATCTTCACAGCAGGAGAGCATCTCAAAACTATACCAGAGAGAGTTTAATTCTTATTGTAGCACTAGGGAGGAAAATGCAATCAAAAACACCTATAGGAAGTTGCAGTACAGCAGAACTATATATTTTACTAGTTGTCTTCCTGGGAAAAGAAAACCATGAGATTACAGTTATTCTCTCTGCAATACTGTTGATTTGCTCAGGGTAGTAACTAGGATTCACAGGACTGCAATTAAGGGCTCAGGAAAGCATGTTAAATAAATTCCTCTGAGAAACTCTATTGTAGTGACTATGCACACGTTGCTTTTAGGTATCCATATAGTAGGAATAAACAGTTCCACCAAAGAAAAGCTTCTGTGATGTTCTGAGAGGGCAGCAAGTCCAACCTATATGAGAGTTTTCTAAGGGCAGAATGGATTCTGAATTAAAGGGGCAGCCAGTTATTGCCACGTGGAAGGTTTTTACTCTGACTTCATGAGGATGTCACCCATTCCTTGTTTTTGTCCCTGCATCTACAGAGAACTCCACTGTTTCAATGTGGATGACTATGGGAACATCCTTCCCAGAAAGGTGGTCCTGTGAGATCATCATAATTAGGCAGGGCAGTTGCTTCAGCTGTAACTTTTAGGACTTGCCCTATTCTGCAATGGGATAAAGCTCTTTCCCCGTGCTCGTTGCTAATGCTCAGGACCACGATGTGTTTTCATAGTCTTCCTCATCTCTGAGGCGGACAGAAGAAGGATCAGAAACACATTTGTTCTGAACATTGTACAGTGTAAGCAACATTAGTCAGACTCCTGCTGAATTGCCAGGTTAATTTATAGACATGGGACCTGACCTTTGGGAGAAATATATTCACAGGAATTGCATGAACCTTAAGCACTCAGTATCTCTGAAAACAAGCTCATACTGCCTGTCTCCAGATTACTGCTGCCTGTGAAAAACAGGTGTCAAAGGCTATTACAGAAAAAAAAAAATAAGGTCCTTGTAGGTTGTTAGCTAGGCAGCTAAAAAAGGTAATCTGCAGAGTATTTGCCTTGCATGGCTTAACTGGATTAGCCTCTTCATCCTAAATGTGTGGACTGCCTCCAAAAGAGGTAGTAAGTGCCTTTCCTTGAAGCAGTCCTCTTTTTCAACCAGTTGATGGGGAGCTGTTGTTCACAGAGGTGCCTGGTTGCCTAATACCATGATAAAGATGGAGAACTTGTATTACAGGGGCTGTTTGTGGAAGCAAACACAGTACATGTTTAAGCACCTGCTCATCCAGGAGGGCATGCTTGACAGCAGAAGCTCTCTAAAAAATGATGGCAATTTCTTCAGCTGCAGTTCTGACAGTATCACAACACTTTGCCAAGTCAGTTTTTCATGGCATATCTCAGTTTTTCTATAGGAAATGCTTTACTTCTTTTTTTTTTTTCCTGCAGGCTGCTGAAGAGAATATGTGTCCTTTAACCCAGGTGTTTACCTGGCAAGGGGACAGAGACCCAAATGCCTACAAACTTTGGGGATCCTCCTTCCCAAGCATCTGAGTCCATGGCTGCCTGATACCCTGGGCTCCTGGTTTGAACACCCTGGAACCACCTCTGGTGTTTGGCACTGAGGTGCTTGTCAGGAGACTGTCCCGTAGCCAGGATCTTCTTTCGCTTTTTCAAAAACTTTCAGCACAGACAGAATTAACAAATTCATCTGTGAAATGGACTGACTGCCCCTCCTCTGCCAATTCCCAACTCTCAGTCCCAGAATCCCCAATGAACCTCTCAGCTTCTCAGGACCCAGGAGTGTAACACTGCGGAAAAAAGGCCTGAAATGAGAAATTTTTTAGAGAAAAAACCCCCACTCTTAAATAATGAATACAACATGGTGCTCCATTTATGTCACATATTGTCTGTAACCACAAAAATAAGAGAAAAATGATCCTACATTTGTCTTAGATGAAAAATTCTGGAACAGAATGAGAGACACTGGAGATATCTGGGTCTGTAGAGAAATGTCTGTACAGCAAAGAGGTAAATGTCCCGTTTGGCAGAAGACCTTGCTAAAATCATTATGATGTATTTCCTGCATCTGCCTTGAACTGTCAGGAGGCCTTCAACATGTCCTTTGTAATTTCCTGTCCTTTTTTTTTCTTAAACTTCAGTCTCTGCTTCCATGATGGCACTGTGATCTCAGTGAAATCCAAAAGGAATGCCCTTGTGGTCTTTGAATGCCATTTTGCATTAAACTGATTGTTGGCCATCAGCAAGTGACATGAGCCACTCCAAACATTTATTTAAATATTCCTGTGCACTAATCCACACAAAGCCATAAACAGTGTGGTCTATCATGTGTGTGTATAAGTGTAGAAAAAAAAGGACAGTCTTGATAACTGTGCTGAGGTGATCTAAGTCCTGGCTAGAGAAGATGAGGAGTTGGTAAAGGCTGGGCAAAAATGATTAAGAGGGGGAAAATTCAATGATTCCCACCTGCCTTCTACCAAATAAATCACAAAGGCTCTCTGAGCCTCCCTTGAGATACTTATTTGTTCTGCTCTCCCCCCAGCCACAATGAAAGGGGCTTTTCTTCCACTTGAACTGACCTTTGGCAAACATTTCCCTTTCAATTAATATCTGAAATGTCCTTGTGGGCTGCTGTTTCTGGAGACAGCAGGGAGGCAGCTCTCTGAAGCCACTTGCACAAGACTCAGGACAGAGAATAATTACCTGAATTCATAAGGTTAATTCCAGTCTAGATGAAGGCAGAGAGAAGTCAACTAGAGGTCTTTTTTGGAGAACAATATGTTTGTCTTTCTGGACTCTTTAATCTCCCTGTGTTGGCCGCTGTCTGTATACTACGATTATTTCTCTCATGGACTGTTGAGCAATTACTGTGTTTGAGCACTAGGCTTGCTGTCCTCATGTCATTATCAGTTTTATAGCCCAGTGTGAGCCTCCCAGGAATGAGGCTTTGACTGGGGCTTGACCTGGTTCCTGGGACTAAATGGAAAGACAGCAGGGTGGGCGTGGGCGTTTGGCAGCAGGGAAGTTGTTGCCTGAGTAAATCGAAGAAAATTTATTAAAAGCATACATCAAAAACTTGCTGCATGCAAACTTAAAGGTAAAGCATAGAGTGACTCAATATACAGTCTCAATATAAAGGACCAGGATAACTAGAAGAGGTAAAAGAAAAACATCAGATTAATGACTGCAGGAAACCTAGAGGGCTGCATTGAATATTTTCTTATCCAGCCTAAGTTCTCTGGATTTTGCAAATCCTTGTTAAGGGGACAATTTTGCAGGCAAACTACTGCCTGGAGAGGCTGGCTACATGATGTGCTGTGAAACGCTCGGGTTTTCATGGTGCAATGATCTGGGTTTTGTGGCACTGCCGTGTCAGGTTGGCAGTATTAACAATGGTGTCACTGTCAGGATGTCTGAAGGATATGATGTAGGGTGCATTTGTGAAAAGAGACAAGATCCTTCAAGACAGGAGTTTTGCCACACAACTAAAATTCTCTCACATGCTCTTGTACAAGGGTAAGTGAAGTGGGACAAACAGTGGCCCAGTGCTTGTGTATTTTTTGGTGTCATCTCTTCTTTCCCAACTACCAATCAATGTCTTTTTTAGGTCCTAAACCTCTTCACTGGCTTTGGTGATATCAGTTTTACCCCCTTACTCAAAACTTTTCTTTCTTTACTTTGTCCACTCTGCCCTTCTCAGGGTCTCTTTCTTCTTTTCTGTTTATTCCTTTAACGCTTCTTGTCAGTGGTTCCCTCTGTTCTTCTTGTTGTTCCCTTTGAGAAGAGAATCTCACAGTACATTGGTCATCCCCTCCACATCCCAACTACATACTCTTATGTGGTTATAAGAGAGTTTCATTAATCTGGAAGTCATGTTATTAGGCTAAAACGTCAACATCCTTTGCATCTTAACTTCCCTTCTCTTAGTCATCACCATTCTCTTTGACCTCAACAGCTTCCCATTGACCACTCTCCTTGTCTTTCAGGTCCACTGGAAGGTGAATTCCCTAGCCTGAGTTACTTGTTGTGCCCAGTATGGTGTTCATAATAGTTCAATGTGACGGAAATTATAAATCCTTCCTCCTCTTGGCCTTGGTATGAAAACCATTAAATCTTATGCATGGGCACTAATAAAGCAATTTCCTTCCCTATTTCATCCCTCTCCGCTGCTGACTTCCTTATAAATACATCAAGTACAAATTTTCTCTTTTCTCTTTTCAGACTTCTACCTGTTTATTTATTTTAATGCCTTGTTGATTTGCATCCTCTCCTATGCCAGAAATCCCAACCTGATTTGCCTGAATATCCAGTTTCCCACTGAGTGTACACGTGCTTTCCTCATTGTGGAAGGCAGGCCCTTCAGATACCAGTCTTTAAAATCTGCATTTTGCAGGCATTTTCATTGTGCTGCCTACAAAAAAGGGCCAATTAAGCATGACTGTGCAGGCAGCCAAGGCAATAAAAAGGCCTATTCTGTGTGGGTTTTTGCTCCCACATTTACATGTATGTGCCTGAACTATTCATAGATATTACGTGACCTATTTAAAAGGGACCCAAGTATGCGAGGAGGAGGCAGTGTGAGCAAGTGAGTAAAGAGCTGGACTGTGGCTGAGGTTTTGATGCCAGCTCTGTCACTGCCTTGGCATGCTCTGAAAAGTCACCTGCTTGTGCCTCTGTTTCCCCATCTCTGAAACAGGAATAATTTCACTTATCTTGCTTACTGAGTGCTTTGAGACCAAGTGACAAAATATGGTATACTGTAATAACCAGTGTTGGTTTTCCTGTCCCATTCTTTCTCATTATGTGTCACACCAACTGGTTTCATCTGTGGCTAAATTAGTCCGTAGGCATCCGAAGAAATCCTACGTTTTTCACAGTGTGATGGCAGAGGTGTTGCAGTGCTCCCTAACTTATAGGTAGTAATACAGCACAAATAAAAGTTATAATAAAAGCACCTCTTCTGGACCTATGGGCAGTGAAGAGGAATGGTAAGTGTCTGCACTATACAAAATGGAGATCTAAAGCGACTTCTCATGACATTTTATAGTCGGATGGTTGTCTGGAAGAGACCCCATACGGGATGTAAATGGCATGTGTTGCTACCATATGCTTGGGGAAGCAAGATTCATTTGTTCTTTTAGAACAGAGAAGCCTGCTGAATTCAAACCAGAAGTCAGGTATACATCATGTTCATCCCAGCTTGTGTTAGGGCTGTAACAATTCTTTATTCTTTTTCTTTTGAGTGCTACACAAAGCTCAGTTTGGTGTGGCTGAGCTTCTGTCATAGGGAATTTGTATATTATTTTTGAAGGGACGTATCACATTCTAGTCAAAAACTGTATTTTCACTACAAGGGAAAAAAACATATAAGCTCCCCCATATAAAATACGAAGCCAAATTTAGGCATAAGCCTAACTCCATGAATTTCCTGACTTCATGAGTGTTCCAATCACATACATGGGGGCTGAATTTGACCTGGGAAGTACATTAGGACACTGGATTGCTATTTGAAAGCTAGAAGTTTCTGTTTAATATTTTCAAGATTTTTATACTTCTCTAGTAATTCACAGGAAAGATAGGGAGAATGGGTAGGGAGTGTTGCCTGGGTTTTCCCTATACTCTCTTTCTCCGTTCTGTCACTTTGTCATTTTTAGGGATTCTTGTTCCTTTTTTAAGATCTGCAACAGCTTTATGGCTATGCATAAATACAAGAAAGAGCAGCTGGGGAGGCACAGACACTGCCAACTGAACACCTCCATTAGTAAGATGCACTAGATGCTGGTCTTACCTGACTCTTCCTGTAATTCTAAAAACAAAGTAATTTTTGCTTAAGAAATTATGGTCTGAATGGAACAGTGCAGTGATTTAGACCCTTAACAGTATCTGTGATTTCCTAACAGCATCTTTTTCACTCTGTTTTTTTTTAATTTTGCCCTGACTCTCTAGAATCTTGAAGCAGAAACAGCATGATCCTGAGAGGATATTTTCCCTCGGGGGAAAAAAAAATGTCAGGCTGTCAGACTTAAATTTTTTTGCAAGATTCATGTGCTGGATGACAAGAAAACAGTTTTGCTTCCAAGACACCCGTTATACGGATGTCACGTAAGGTTAGAGGTTTGCAACCACTCAGCATATGCATCAAACAAGATGCCAGTGGGTGGATGCTTCTTACCTAACTTCAGACCTCTGCACTGCTGATACTTTGGGGATGGCTTAGTCATGTTGGCTCCCCTTGTTGACTGGGGGTAGAAACAGGCATTTCTGAGAGATGTGTCTTGTCCTGATGTGGATATCAAAGCAGTCCAAGAGGTAACATGTCTTAAGCCCAGCTATTGCTTCCTCCTCGCTGTGAGTAGGTTATTCCTGACCGCCTCATATATAGACATCTCCAGTGAGAGGAATACCTCTCACAGTGTTTCAGTTTCGGCTTCTGACCTTAAAATGGCTGCTTTGAAAACATGTACAAATTACTTTCCTTGGGTCAAAAAGTAAGTCTGCAACGCAGCCCCCAGTGAAGCTTCAGATGACTCTGTTCATATGCTGATCACATATCTGTCTCTGTCTTTCTCTATCATGTTCCCATCTCTTTTTCATTGCTTATTTTTTGATAATGTGACCAAATGAACACTTTTACTGTGAATATTTGAGAGAACCACTCACTGTCTTTCATTTACATACTGATAAAAGTCATAAACCATGAAATAGTGTAGTCATATATCATTCATGTTCCCATCTTCCTGCAGGGATTTGAATACATCTCCCATGAAGAAATTTCAGGCAGTTTACCCACCTCTGGGCAAGGGTAAAGCATTCCTCCTCATTCTCTAACCTACATATGGACCACCAACAGATAGCATTACACTCACTGAACCATTAAGGAGAGAGAAAAGTAAAAGCAAACCAAGATTGTGAAAAAAAAATCCCTAGGGAAAAAAAAAAGAAAAGGAAAAAACCCCAATAAATTAGAAAAGAAAAAGCAAGAAGAGCAGGATTGAAAGGAAGTTTTCTAGGGATGCTGCTGAATGGAGCTTTTGGGGCACTTGGAGCTGTGGTACAGAGCAGAAACCTCAGATGATGTCATGTGCTGCACCCCTTTGGTCCCATTTCTGTGCCATGATCAGCATTGCTACCTGTCTCACAACTGTACCAAAAATAGGGCTAGTCAGAAACCAGACATCTCATCCTCAGAAAAGCTTCAGGGCTTCAAAATTTTGTTTCATTCTGAATCATAAATAAAAGTGGCTGTCAATGATTTTTTTTGCATGGAGGGAAATATTCAAACACTGAAGTCAAATTGTTTCCCTTGGGCTTATTAAATTAAACTTCATTTTGCATTTATGTAAAATAGAAGTGTAACATAAAAGCTGTAGCAAAAAGGGAAGAACAGAATATTTCAACATATTTTGCAAATATTTAAATGAAAACCATATGTACCAGTAAAAAAATTCAGTTTTTTCAAACCAGTATTTTCCACCTGGAAAAAAAAAATCCCTCTAAAATATCTCTGCCTTGTCTTTCCAATACATTCAACTACTAGTTAACCAATCAAAAATATGTGTCTGTCATGTTCCTCTTTCGATTTCCTTTCTGGAAGAAAGAAGGACATCTAGTGATTTATGGGGACCTGTGAAGACCAATAGACTTTTTTTCCAATGGAGACCAGCCTGAAGATCTTTTATCTCTGTGTCATACCAGGATTTAGGCTTCAGGGACAAAAAGGAAAGTTGGTGGGGGAGTGAGCAATGAGGGATTGTAAAATAGCCATGCTGGAAGGTCATAGATGAGCAAAGGTTGTCTCACTATTTAAAATGAATCCAAGCTAAATGTCAGATATTTTTTAACATTATCACTTGTGATCATTCCCTTATCAATATGTTGGGGGACATTGGGGCCAGGCCTCCACAATATTCACACCTGAAAGAAGAGACACCATAGGTAGCAAACACGTAAAATCCCAGATCATTCAGGAAAGTAAATATTGCTCTTTCCCTCACTGGGTTATTTGTCCTGTCCTTAGTGGTCTCTTCAGGTCAGTAAAGTAGAATAATGTTTGTGACTGAGCATTTATGAAACTCTAATGACTTGCTTAGGCCAGAAAATGAGCTTGTGCACTGTTTGATAACCGAGCAATTACTAATAATCCTTCTAGTTTCCTTCAGGAAGAAACAATGATTACAGGAAAGTAACACCACACAGCATTAACAAAGCATTCAAAATGCTTTTACAAAGTAGATAGCATTTTACAAATAGTTCTGTAAACATATCCCTGGGCAAGGAGATTTAAATCAAGACTTAAATTAGGGAACACCTCCCTTGATGAAAAAAATATGTTCCTGAGAACAGCTGGAACCATTTGCTGAGATAAATCAGATACTACTCTCAACATTTATGGGTTTCTAAACCCTAGAAATATATGGTATGCCTAGGATCTGTTGGCTGCATTCTTGTGCTATGAACACAGATACTATAGTTCACTAACAAAGAAAAACGATGGGCCCGGCAGGCAATGGCAAAGCTGTATCTTCTCATTCTTACTGATTAGAGCCGAGAGAAAACTGCTCTGGTGAAACCTCTGGAGCCATCTGATTTTTCCCATATTAGGCACGAGCTGAAAACAGTCTGGGTCTCCAACTGCTGTTACCTTTAGGAAAGAAAGTAGATATTATTGAGCATTTTTTTATTTATTTTTTAAGGTAGAGCAGAAGGTTCACTAGCTGGAAAGAATAATGGATTTTAAGGAGTACTTTCTCAAGAGACAGTCTTAGGGACCACTAAGTCCTTCATGTCTCCCACATCTCCAAGTTTATGATAAATGCATCTTCTTTTCTGGACACCAACAACTTATCTAATGGAAAAAAAACCATATCAGTGATATTAAAGATGATGAACGGGTTGCAAAAGAAACAAAAGAGAAAATGTATTGCATTATCTTTCCTCCCTCCATCTCTCCCTTGCAGAATAGAGTATTGTCAGAAAAACATTTCTCACAAACAGTTCCACCCGAAGACTTTTAGCCAGGAAGCCACGGGGACATGATCTGTTTGGGTGCTGTAGGTAGGATAAGGATGATGTAAGCAAAAAAAAAACAGGCTTAAATTAATAAATACAGAAAGGAGATCTCATAATACATATGAGACATCACAAATGTGTAATGAGGAGGCATCACAAAAGGATAACAACCTGCTGCTTGGCAACGCAAGTTCAGAGGTCAGAGGAAGTCACTTCAAAGTGTCGCCAGAAAAATTGGGATCACAGAATCACAGAATATTCTGAGTTGGAAGGGACCCACAAGGATCTTCAAGTCCAGTTCTTAAATGACTGGCCCATATGTGGATTGAATCCACAACCTTGGTGTTATTAATACCAGGCACTGACCAACTGAGCTAATCTCAGGATGTCAATGATCAACTCAGTTCACATCTTGTTTCACTTTCCCAAAGCTTGTGTTTCTTGGTGTGGTGACAGCAAAGGTAGGGGCAGGCACGTTATACTTCAGAGACATAACTTCTAGTGAGATGCACAGTGTTTTCTTATAGAGATCTTGCATTTTCTATTTCTATTGTTCTGCTTAGCCTGTGTTACTACTCTTGTTACAGTTGTTCTTCTGCTAATCCATAAACTGCTTTGAAATTCTCCCAGTTGAATTATCAGCCAAAATTCAAAGTGTTGCTTTTGTTGGCAGCTAAGAGAGACATCACAACATTGCATTACACAGAAGCATTTAGCCTTCTATTCTCAATCCCTCTTTTTATTCCCTACTCTTTTCTTTGGCCTGCACAGAAAGCAATGGTAAAAAATTTATTAGCACTCATGGGGACAATATTTCCATTGCAAAGTATCTGGGAGGTATTCTGTGCAATTTGTGAATTCAGTTCTAAACTTTCAGATGAATTCTCTTAGCAATTCCTCTAACTTAGCCTCAGGAGGAAGGGAATTGTTCTAAATTGTTCTCAAAAGCCATTTTAGCCAGTTGAATTATTACACATGTTTTAAAAGAAAGCTGTTTCTTCCTTCCCCTCCCATTTTGTTTCAGCAGTGACAACGATGTAGACTTTTGCTGTGTGGAAATGTGCAGTTTCCTAGTGACTGATGTAATGGAAGGTGCCACGGATGAGCTCCAACACACCTGCAGTGACAACATGCTTTTCTCCATTTTTGTGCCAAACACAGAAAAATCACACTTTTAACTAAGGACATTTTGGGGTGGTTTAGGGGTGGGTTTAAAAGTAGTGTCAATTAAGCTAGACAAAAATCCCCCAGTTACAGAAACAAGCTGTCTCTTTGGTAGCTTGGATTCAAGTCATCAGCATAATTAAAGTTTTCAGACAACCTTCCAGTGCTAAGGGTACCATGTAGGGTAAGTGTGGACCTGCCTACCCCTGTGCAGGACAAGAAACAGGTTGGAATACATACAGGAAACAGCATAAGGAAGATACATCCATACATCTCTATTCATATAATTTCTTTCTTCCACCCACTTGACCCCATTTACAAACCAGCAGAGATGTATATTCTTCCACCCCTTTTTAGGTCTTGCACATCGACCTATGCTGATAGTTAAGAAAAGCAAACATTTCAAAAGGTCAGAGAAGTGGTGATTTTTTTCCACCTATTGGAACAAGGAGACTTTGGAAACTCTATAATGATCAATACTAACAAAGAGCACTAACAAGAGACTGCATGTTCCAAGGAGAGGTCAGGACAAGGGGTGCACTTTGAAGTGTGTATGGAAGAGAGGAAGAAGAAGAGCATTTTGTTGTGATCATTACAAAAAAGACATTTTTTCAAAACTCTCAGAAACCAGGGAAGGGAGGATCTCCATATCTTTCCCACAGTTCCTCCTTCCAGACTGGAAAGAAAGCAACATTTGACATGTCTCTGAGGACGAGCTGTGTGCAGTTGTTCTCGCACACGGGTACAGCGACACCACCAAAACGCCTGAAGCAGATGGCAGGCAAGTGGGTGGGGAGTGGATTGCTGAGATTCCAGGAGTAACGAAGGGAGAATCACTGGTTATTAGAACTGCAAACGCGCACAGGCAGGGCTTCACGTGTGTTTAGCCACCCTTTGCTGCACAAGCATATGAGATGCGAACACTCTGGAGGGATATCGGTTGGTAGGAGGAATGTGGTGGGACAATAATACTCTTGAGATGATTAATAGATGCATGATGAGAGTTGCCATTTATATTTAGTTCTTCTTCTTCTCTGTGTTATGAATCATCTGATGCACCAGAAATTGAGAACAGATTGCGGTAGAGTGTGAAGTCTTTATGTCTGGGCAGTGATAAGGTAGCACAGGCCATGCTGGCACTGTGGTGAGCCCTGTACACCTGCTCTCCTCTTCTTTCAGTGAGTAAAACAGGCAAAGGGTGTCATTGCTCCTCTCTGGTGAGCTCATGCAGGCTTTTGGAATCTGGGCTGCGGGAGCAGGAGGTTGATGTATACCCAGGTCTGGAGGTGGGAAGAAGGCACACACACAGATCCAGAAGCTGGGAAATACCCCTGGGTCCCCCCTTAAAGGTAAAAATCTGAAACTGAAAACAGTAGATGGATTGATGAACCAGTAATTCTGACAGTTTTCAAAAAGCCAGTGTTCTCAGGAGTCTACTTTTCCACCAGTACCTTCTTGAGAAACCTGTAGCACAGAGCAGCCTGGGATGCCCTACGGAGCCTGCTGGAGAAAAGATGCATTGGAGGCAAAAGAATGGCTTTCATCCAGTCTAGCAAAAGGGACAGGGAATCACATTACTGTCTCTTTCTACATTCCCATTGTCAAGATGTTTGTACATGAACATAAAAACAGAGGCATCACAGAGATATCAGGACTCATGTTAGATCTGGTGGAACAACTGGTAAGGGAATGGAATTGAGAACCTAATCCTATTTTATATCCTTTTTTTTCCATCCTCGATGTCTGAAGTAATCCATGTGGAATCCTAGGCAGTGTCAACATCTCTATCACTAGTCCCTGCAGGAGGTACTTACAGACAGAGACTCAGAGATTGGTATCACAACCCTGCATACAATGTTCATTGTTGTGTGCACACACCCGTGCTCAGACATCCACCCCTGAAAATAACACTCAGAATGAAGAAGAAGATTAATCCAAGCATGTGCCAGCTCACAGTGATGTGAGGCCACTCATGGCAGGATCTGCACTGCAAAACACTGTTTTTTTGGGATTGTGGACTCAGGGTGGGCTGCCCTTACACTGGAGCCCAGAGTCTTGGTCTGTAACATGAAATATCCTTTTTTTTTTTCACTTACAGCACTTTTGCTAAAGAAACTCCTACTTAATACTATAGGTTCCTAACACCAGGAATGTGTCTGTTGACAAGTATTTGAGGAAGGCATCTGTGAGTCCCCACAGGCACACTGCTTTTGAAGATGCTATTTCAGAAGATCCAGGGATATGTGCAATATGCAGAATATTATTCCAGGAATGTCAACAGCACCAGGGCCAAGAGGTCTCCTGAAACCACTTAGAAGAAAACAAAGGCAATCACTCATTTTCTCTTAGTGCTCATACCTAGGTTATATAACTTGTCCTGGTCACTATTATTTTTGTCTTCCCATCCTATCCCTGTAGCAGATGGTTCATCATGTGTTAATTTGATTCATAAGATTTCTGGGACAGAGAATGTCTCTCGCTGTGCTTGCAGTGTGTACATCTGGCATTTCCTAACTCTCAAGCGCTTGACTTTGCCACCTAAATAAATACAGGTTTCATACAGAGGCATTTGTAATATATTTGTATTGCTATATTTATATTAATAATGCATCATGAAACATTGCAAGAAAGTAATTTGCAAAATTAAGGGAGAGGTGGATATGAAAAAATTTAAATATAAATTAAAATTTATAGAAAATAAAGCATAGAAAATTGCAATATATTCACAAGATAACTGAATTAGGTGTTACAGGGGTAACTACATACACAAATTTTAATTTTCAAATGTCTGACTTTGCAATTTGAATATTGTTTCTTTACATACAGTTTTTTGCATGTTTTAGTTTTTTTAAATGTAATTCCCCATGTTTTCCCCTACAGTGGTGAATGTTGAAGAACAAATTATACGTAAGTGTAGCAACCTGCTGACATTGTGAGAAGGACTTGAACTCAAGCCACAGACATAGAGGATGGGACTCAGCTCCAGATCCAGACCCCTAGTTTGGGTGTTGCTGGAATATCTGTCTACACATGAACCACTTACCTATCCCACCACAGTAGTCATTTGGGTCTACTGTGGTTCCCTAGAATGGGATTTCTGGTGCATTCACGGCTCTTTGGTCGTATTAAATGGTTCTCCTGTGACAGCAGTAACAGCTGAGACACCTACTCCACCTGCAGATACCCATAATGAGGACAACTGTGTAGGTGTCTGAAAGTGAGGATGAATAGGAGCATCTGAATCTGATCTCTGATCATGGACTTCTGTTGCTGCATTAAACACTCTAGGGAATCCAATTTACTCTCCAACTACTTACCCAGAAGACTGCAGGTCTCCTGCTTTTCCTTCAGCCCCACAGAAATATGCAGGAGAGGAGAAGGTGTCTGAAATAGCACAAGACAGTTGTGTTTGGACAACTGAACTGAGCCCCTCCAGGCTGGGGAATGGATATATCCAGGACTGCCGTGCTCAGAATGCTCCTTACTTATTTTCTGGAGATAGGAGGTCCCTGCAGCGCATGTGGGGAGAGAGTATCTGAAGGGAGAAGGGGGAATATTGGTGTTTAACATGGTGTCCCAGAAAAGAAGGCTCTCTGCTGCTGTGTACGGGGCTCAGAGTAATGCATGATTGTACAGGGAGAGGGAAGGCCCCTGGCCTGTTTCTCTTCCCGTCACTGATTGCTTCATCAGAGATACCGAGGCATCCCAAGAGGAGTAAGATGAATGGTTTTGCTACAGCCACAGCCCATCCTCAGAAAGCTGATGCTGGCAAGGAAGCAAGTTTTTCCCAAAGATTAAAATTAAGGGTGATTTTTTGGGGATGATATACTTTTTCACAGAAACCTAACAAGAATTCCAATCTTCCAGACGAAAGGCTTTGCTGCTGCTGAAAATCCAAATCCACCCACCCCATGGAAAAACACTGAATACATGAAAGTTTCTGGTGAAACCCCAGGATGGTCTTTTGTAATGGAAAGCATTAAGCAATGCAAAATGACAGGGCCCTTACCCACTCCTCTGAAAGTAGTCAGAAAGTGGTATAGGCTTTTAAGGGAGGATAATGAGGATGAAGTTGCTTATCACAGACACGAAGCTGTTTACATGGGTGCCTGACAGGCCAATCATCCTGGAACTGGTGAGTACTGCTGTGCCAAGCCCCTGCATTGGCTTTTGTGATGCTCACCGAGTCTGGAATGAGAAATCATCTGCTCTGATGAAAACCACAACTCTGTGAACTCTTTTTAGAAGACAGTAATGAGATTTTGCTTTGTGATTATCATTACAAAATGGAAATCCCAAGGAGGATAGAAGAGACAATTGCTCTCTCACAAAATTATAACCACATTTACATAAACCAGAAGTTCAAGTTTACCTAGTGAAAAAAATTGGGCAAAAATTAATCTAAATGGAGCACCACCGGACTTGATACAAATCTGGTCCTGTCCTGAATTAAAATATACCAGCTTTGTGTATGGATACCCCTTCTCAGTCATGCTACAGGCATGTCTATAGCATCACACAGTTTGATGTTCTGTCACATGTCTTCTCGGCTGATGAAGACCTGGTACTGTGTTCCCAAAATTGGCTGACAGGTGGTCATTGCCATGACTGTGTCATCCAGAAACATATCCTGACACAGACTCTTGCTTGTATCCTGTTTTACTGCAGATGACATGGTCACCTAGTTATGTTCAGCCTGGAGATGTGACTTCAGGGAGGCGTTGCACCCTCTCTATTAATGGCACCCTCAGCCAGACACAATCACAGCAGTTGAAAGCCTCTGTGACTTGTTCTGAAAGGGATGTTAGAACATGGCTTTTCCTTTCTCCCATGGTGTTAGGACTTCATTCTAGTTTACTGCAATCAGAGGTTTTACGTTTTCTATGCTGCTTCCAAACCTCTGTGTTAAGAGCTACTAATGATAGCTTTTGGTACCCTCATTGCTGGGCATTTGCATCAGCAGCTGTGCGGGAGCTGGAACAGACTTGTGGCTGGGCCATGGTGGTGGCAGACCAGTCTGAGTCAGAGGGTGTGTCTTCCAAGCACCCTCAGTATACCAGGTATGGATGGCTTTATTTTTCTTCACGTGTAACCTCTACATGCTCAGGACTGGAAAGCAATTCATAGGTGTCTGGGAGGTAGGTTGGACAATTTGATCCAGCTGGAATGACCCATGAATCATCTATATGATGCTGAACTCAAGCTGGGGTTGAGGACAAAGAGTGAATGAGCCCACTCAGGCACCAGCAGGAGGACTGGTATCTCTACTTGCATTAACTGCTCCTGTGAATTCTTTCTCCAGGCTCAGCCAATGTCCAAACATCCTAAAAGCCTGTGAGTTCAGGCTTTTATAGAGTCTCATTTGAGATCACATCAGCTTTCCTGATGGACATTTTTCTGGTGTACGTCCTGAAACAATAACCACTACACATTTCTGCCCGTGTTGTAATTAATGTCTGACCCTTCAAGAAGCCTCTGGGAAAGTCCCTGGTATTGTCTTCCTTTCTATTTCTCATCTGCCAAGTTTCAAACTTTGGAAGATGAGGCCATGTTATAATGGAGTAACAAGTTATACTGCCCATTAGTGAAAGGCCACTGTGACCTCTGCAGAAAAACACTGGAGTGCTATAAGAAATTCAATAATCTTAGTCATAAAATATGAGGGGGCTAAAAATTCACAGTTCTTTGTTTAAATACTGTGTTTTCAGCAGAGCACAGAGCTGCCCATAGTGTGCTATTAAAATACAGTTAGGCAGAGTATTATATACTGATGGAAAACCATTCTGACTGTTACTCAACCCCTCTTCTCTGTGGAATGACAATTTCCCATTTTCCAGTCTCCAGTACTCCTTCCTTTCTATTAAGATGTGCTTAACTATTCAGGCACATTTAACTATTCGTCCTACTGTAGCATGATTCCTACCTCAAAACTCAACACAGTAACTGTCATATCAAGAAAAATATGTCATTGAAGACACCCTCTTCTGAACAGGTTATCTCTTCCTTTTCTAGTGGAAAACCCTTTTGTTCAGTTTTCTCTTCCCAGCAAGACAGAAGCTTTGCTTTTTCAAAGTGTTGTTTCTTTTCTGTAGCTACTGGGTACAGTACACAGCTATTTCTGTCTCCTATTTTGTTCCTGTCCTTTCCATGCATTTCTCCTTATAGCATAGACCCACGCTGTCTGCTGTCAGTTCTCCATGGTTTTACTCCTAAATTGGTGCTATTCATCCAATATGAGGGTCTCACACCTTCCATGCCATGGTAGCACATGTGGATATGCATTATCATATAACAGGTTTTCCTATCTGGGGGCTCCATTCACAGCTGCCTCCATGAGTTTCTCAACACCACCTTTCCTGGGTGCAGGGCTGCCCCTCTCCACAGCTGACTTGCCCTTCACTTGCTGCTCCCTTAGTAGAAGCCTTACTTGCTGACCTCCCCTCCTCACCCTCATGTGCAGTTATCCTTACTCAGACATATTCATCCTCAGCCCAACCACTCTGGTTTTAGGGAACACATGAATATGTCTGTACACACACACACAAACCCATGTTCAACAGCACCATCAGCACAGTCAGTGCTGTCCCTGTCCCTGCTGCCAAGTCCAAGCTGTTGCAGTGCCAGTTTGCACAGGCACACCACTACCCTGTTGTTATTACAAGAGAAATTACCTCTCACTCACTCAAGTCCCTTTTGAGTTTTAATCTCCTTTAGCACAGGAGAGAGCTCACATCCCTCCCCAGAGGCTCCACTACAATGTCCCTTTTTATCCAGGAGAGCCTCAGTGAACCCACTAACCTGGCCCAGAAAAAGACACACGTGGAGTATTTCAAACTAGTGTGATCCCCCTATTACAGGCTTCTCCTCTCCCCAGTCTTGCAATTCTCAGTCTGCTCAAAACACCCCTCAATGGAGAGAAGAAAACCCTTTCCAGATATTTTGGCTTTTCTGGGACAAAAAATATTGTACAGCTTACTTCTATTCCCCAGAAAAATAGCTGACTTTTGGGTTTGTGCATGAATCAAGACAAGGGTGGAGGGATGACCATTTATCTTGGTCTGCCTCTCTGGCCTCTACCTCAGGGACTAGGCCAGAGGAACCAGCTGATGGTTCTGTATTGCTTTCTAACTTACTGCATGTGTGTTTTCTTCCTACAGTTCCTCCAGAAAAAGATACTGCCTGAGGCACTGAAGGCTCTACAGCATCCTGAACCACGCCTTACCTGAGGCAGGGGGATCTCAAGGGCAACAGCTAGGTTAGGAGACAGCCTGAGAAGACTCCTGGTCCTCTTTCCACTCCTGTATAAACACACTGGTCTCCTTTTCCCCAGGTTCATTTGCAGCAGTTGTGCTATTTGTCTGGCAGAGGATGGTCACTGAGTCTTTCGGATTTTATCTGGCACTCCCTGAATACAGTTATTGGCAGTGCACAGGTTTGAGAATTTGAGAAATTATGGACATATCTTGAGTTAGTGTCTGTAAACTCACCAAAACTGTCTGTTGAAGAGAAATATCCAGTAGAGAAATTTATTACAACCTTTTTCCTTCTGAACATTGATCCTCTTTGGTCATAAAGACAAGCAGCTGAGTGTGCAACTCTCACCCATTCCCTTAAATCCTCACTGTGGCTTTTGGAGTATGACTTTTTTTTCCTTTTAGCTGGCTACAGATATTAGGACCCCGTTCTTCCTGACTGCTATAGACATGAGGAAGGAGGGCCTTCTGAATTCTCCATAGAGTAAGTGCTGCTCTTCTCTAGACCGTGGAAACAACCCAGCAGACATCAGAGAGAAGAGGTGTGATAATGACAATAATCTGCTCAATAAGTAAATACAGTTCTCTCAGTGGTGGTCCCCAGGGCCCTCACAGCACAGACACTGTTTTTCTCAATTTTCCTGAGAATCAGGTCAGCATGAAATGGAAAAGTGCAGCTCTCTGCCTGTTTCCACCCGTGTATGTACGCGCACACACACACACACACACACACACACATACGCTCTTAATGTCATGAATCAGTGCAGACAGCCAGGGACCGAGCAACATCCATTCAGCCCAACCATGACTGACATATCTGACAACATAGAAACCGTCTATCTGAGCCCTGCACATAGAGTTCAGCCAAATCCTTGATGATTTTCAGTCATAAATCATTAAAAAGAGAGAATTGATTTTCCTTAGTCTAAAACTTGAAAGAAATTAGGAGACTGGCGTGAGATTAGAAGATAGAAATGAAATGAGCTCTGAAAGTAAGACTAGGGACAGGTTAACCTTAAGACCAAGCTGTTCCCAGATAGGCAGAACCACCAGGTAGGTTTATTGTAGCAACTGGTGGGAAAATCACACCATGCAGTGTGAAAAAAGGAAGGAAGGTGGTAGGAAGAAAGAAGGTGCACTAGTGGATATAGAAGATGGTACAACTGTTTCTCTGTTTTCTAGGCATCTAGAGAGTCTCATATTTCTGTAACAACCATCTTCAAGACATATATATCTGTTGCCATTAACACAGACTTCTGCAGACTGAAAAAAATAGGTAAGTTTTCTGTACAGACTAAGAAATAAGAGTTAAAAATAGTCTATAGAGTCAAATAATTTAAATATTCAATAGTTAAATTACACTTAGTACTTGCACAGTACATTAACTTCAGAGTAGTGCCTGAACAGCAATTAATAGTGATCATAACAGGTGAAAGAGTGTATAAATATTATCCCTGGTTTATAAACATAAGAAAAAGGGGAGACTGAGGAGTCAAGGCTACTGAGGAGTCATTAGGAGAGGTAAGATCAGAAAGTGGGTATCTGTGGAACTCGTCTCCACTGGTCAGCAAAATGGGCTGTTCTTCACACCACTGGAAGGTGAGCACAGACTATCACTGGTGGAGAATGGGGGAACATTGCACATACTGCTATAAATGGCTGCAGGAGTGGTGGGCAATGACACAGTGGATTCTTTGCTTCCCAGTCCCAGGTTTAGATAATAACATCCCCATGCATCACTCTTCTGCAAAGGAAATATAGTTCAGTTACCAGCAACTCAGGGTAGAACTGGAACCAATTAGCTCTACGTTAAAACTTTTTTTTAGAAAAAGGTCTATGTTAAACATTAATACTGGGAAAAATTTAACTATTACACAAGAGCAGAACACAGTGCAAAAGGACTTTATACACACAGTCAAGTTTGTGAACACAAAGTGAAATCCATGCCCCACTGAAGTCAGTAGGATCAAGAGTTTCTCTGCTTAGTTTTAATGATTTTAGGAATTTCTCCACAGATTCTTAGTCTGCAGAGGACTATGTTCACTACTGTCGTTATTAAAACAGAGGGACAAGGAAAATGATGGAGGACTTCCATTTCCTAGGATAGGTTAGTAATAATACAATATTTCCATCGCCCTGCAGAGAGGTGACATGAGTGCTTCACTAGCTATCCCTGCTAATCCACACGTTTCTCCTTCAGCACCGTTCTCATAACCGTTGTGGCAGAATTTATACTCTGCCAGAATCACTTCTCTGTGAGTAAAAAATGGTTATACAAGCAGACAGCACAGCAGTTACATGTAATTTTGTGCTCCTCTTCATGTGCGCTCCCAATATTTTGTTTTCAAAGACTGGTTACAGGGCGCCTCTGGCAGATTTCTGCTCTCACGTGAACATGCTGGTGGCTCCAACCACCAGAGCAGAGAGCTGTGCAGACAGAGCCCAGCCATAATTGGGCTTTCTAATTTTAAAACCACACTACATTACCACTAGTCGAATTCTGCAGGGCACTGAAATTGATCTCTGCAGTAAAACTGCACCCACGGATGCTGCCTGTATGACCCTGTTTAAATTGGAGCACAGCAGAAAAGACCAACTATTGTGATTGCTGTTATTCCTGTCTCTACAGCAGACATTTTCCAGCTTGGTGTGTTGATAGGAGGGAGAAGAAGAACAATCCTAGACTGTCTTAGCTGTGTCAGCAGAAGGCTCTGGTGCAGATCCAACCATACTGGCGAGAGTTCATGATTGTTGGGACAGTTTGGCTTGCTCATAAAATACAGTTTTGCTTTCTTTAGGAGTGCAAGGAGTAGAAATGATGATACAGCTACACACCCAAGAGCAAAGTGTGTTGTTCAAATCAGTTTACCTTTATTACTATGCAAGACCTTCTAGGACCAGCACTGCTCCCGACTGCCACTCATGAGCTTTGAGAAACCTGAGCAACTGCTTTAATATGTGACCATATCCAGTTGTCACTCACTTCCAGTTGCAAAGGTTAGCAACGTGAGGAGAAGGAAATGTCACGTCTTCTTTGGTTGCTCCAAATTATGATCCACAGCATTAGCTGAATGCCTTAATGTGTGAGATTGTGAAAGGGAGCAGCTGAAGTTGGGTGCATGTCTCCTTCAGCTGGCTCATAAAAGGTTGTAACTTTGAACAGAGGGACAGAGCAGGCAGCTGGAGGCAATAACATCTTAAACTGCTACAGCAAGGGTTACTGTCTGAAAAAGCCCTTTGTAATGAAATGGTATAAATTGAATTAAGAAATATCATCTGCTAAAGCATCAAGAAACAGGGAATATATGTAAAATTTCCTTTGTCTGCCAGCATTGCCCCAGGATTTCTGTGTCTGAAAGGAAGGCTCAACCCTAGTGCTTTGTCTTTTGTGCTTTCCCTTTTGTGTCAGTCTCTAGCAAGAGAGAGGTGATGTTTTTTCAATGTTTCCTGTGCTTGCTGTTAAGGAGATCTGCAGACTGGAGCCTTTCTGGTGTTTGGCTGTGTGAGCAGGTTATGGTACAGCCCTGGGACCTGTTCTGGCAGACACCTAAACATGCAAAGAACTGCCATGCTTACCCTGATCCATCTCTGGTTGGAAGGCGAGAAGGATGGAGCAAGAAGCAAAAGAGACAAGAGCTCCAGTTAGCCCTCAAGAAGGGGCAGTCAGTGTCTTTTCCTACCCTACACCCTGGGTCCTACTCATGACCCCTTTTGTTACTACTGACATATTGCAAGGGCAGAGCTTCCTTCCACTTCCTAGATGAGACTCAGACTCTGTTGTTAGCTTTCTTGCTGAACCTCACGAGGTTTGAGAGCTAAATAATTGCAGAGGGTTCCCCTGCCAGCAGGAGGGACAGAGGGTTCCTCATGCTCCCTCCCTGGCTTCCTTCCTTACTGAGTTTGACATACTCTCATATCAGACAAAACCAGATCTTCTCAGGCTGAGGAAAGCACAGAGCCAAAGCCGTTCACATTCAAGGCACATTTTCCTCTCTCTAGTCTTATTATACGGTGAGATGGAAGATGAAGAAAAACAAGCTATTGCCACTGCCTTTTCTTTAAAAAGCTGCTGATCCACCTCAGAAAAGCAGTACCTCTGGTGGAATGAGTCATTCAGCATTTCCTACTCATTTCTTAAATTATCAATGGAGAGAGAGAAAGAGATGTTCAATCAAAGATGCTGAATTCATATCTGGAAGATTCTAGGGATGCCTTCTCCCCTCTCTTAATGCTACAGAGAATTTACTTCAGGAAGGCTGGAAAAAATGTTTTTATACCATGGGCTCGAGGTCTGAGAAGTAGGCTGGTGCTGATCTTATGCAGATCATTGAATCACAGAATATTCTGAGTTGCAAGGGACCCTTGAGAATCATAAAAATCCAACTCCTGGCCCTGCATAGGACGGCTCCAAGAATCACAGCATGTCCCTGAGATCATTGTTCAAAAGCATCTTGAACTCTGTCAGACTTGGTGCTGTGACGACTTCCTTGGGGAGCCTGTTCAGTGTTCAACCATCCTCTGGGCAAAGAACCTTTGGGTGCTTGTTTATCCTTGGACACCACTGTCTCAGGAGGACACACTGTAAAAGTGCATCTATGGTGCTCCTGCCTCTGACTGGACTTCAGCTCATGGGGCGAGCCCAGAGCCAGATTCAAGTAAAACCCCTGAATTTCATGTAGTATGGATGAGAGATCTTTGGTGTCAGAAGACCACCCCTCTGTCTCCAAGTTCGGCTTCTGCTGCTCCTCCTCATGGGCTTATGTGAACACAGCCTAGGTCAGCAGAGCTGCAGCTGCAGTGGTATTTACCAGGCAACACTCTCCCCCTGTGGCTCATCCTGCTGCTTTTCTCCCTCCTCTTTTACCACTGTTTTTTTCCTGCTCGCTCTTCTCTCTTGCTCCCACTCAGCAAGCTGCTTGTCTTCCAAGGATAGCTTTGCCCTCCAGGTCAGAGCTGCTGCTAGCAGCTGCTTTATTTCTTATTAATGTTTGAGGAGTTCCCTCCCTGCCTCCTAGGTCTGCCTGCAATGGCTGCAATGACATAACTATAAAATATCTACACCTCCAATCTAATGACACCAGCTAGATTTCAAGGCTATTGAACTAACAGGGTATCTTAGCAACAAATATTTATTTTAATAACAGTATTTTCAGCCACGTAAAACAAGCACCTATTTCAATAGTCAGAATGCCCTAGAACATTTTATTTTGTACTCTACCACAACCCACTTTCTATTGGTTCATCCCACTTTAAAGAGTTACTAAAGTCAATACCATTGTCCCAGAGAGACTGCACTCAGTGTCCTCCCAGCTTTTCAGAACAATATCAGAAAAGAAGCAGGTCACTGCACTCCTGGAAGCCACCCACACTGGTTTGATGTCAGGGGTTACTTCTATCTGCTACAGATTTTTAGTTGTTGCTTATGGTGATCTGCTCAGAGGAGTGTTGTTGAACTGATTTCTTGCACTGTTTGTTTACTGCATATCCAAAGACTCCAGCTACTACCCTAGCAATGACAACCAGGTTGATGCCTGCTCTTGTCACAGTTGATCCTTGACTGACATCCTCTCTTTGAAGCTATCAGGAAGCAACAAGTGACATCTCAGCTAACTTTCCTGATATCTCTTGTTCATGCTGCTCACCCAATTTGCAATGAGGTTTATCATCCATTTCCTCTGGCCCTTATTAGGATTCTGGGAAGGATTTTTCTTTGAAAGAAATTTCCTCTTGAAAATTAGCTGTAGTGGAAACGTTCACACGTCAGAAATAATTGCTAACATAACCACCTAGCTTTGCTGTTTTATTGTCATTGTAAATTTTGCAATTACCTTTTTCCTCTGCTTCTAGCTAAACCAGGAGACTGACTCTGACATCAAACCATAATTTGTATGGTCACCGTTATAAATTTATGAAAGCAAGTAATAGTTTGTCTTATGGAATAAAATAACACAGCATGAAATTATAGTACCTTATCTTCATATTCCTTGGGCAGCACATTATTGCTCTCTGATGGGTTGAAAGCTCTTTCTTTTGATAAACCCTGTAGTATCTGCCTTTGTACTCTCCTAGTGAGATATTTCAGTGAGAGAAACATCTAGAAACATTTTTCTCAGCATATCCCTACAGAGCATAAATCCAGCCCTTCTTATCCCCAGCACTCATTGGGGTTCAGTTTTGTTTCAGGAAGGGAATAAGACAGTCATCAGTGTGATCCAGCCCGGGCCATTGTGCACTTGCCTGGCCCCTGGGGATGGTCTAGTACAGGCCAATGGGCACTTTCCCAGCTCCCAGGCACAGCTGCTGGCTCCCAAATGAATTGCTCCTCTGCCAGGTTGACTATAGTCCAATTATTTTCTCTCTTCTACCTGCCACCCTCCTTCCCCAGTTACAAAGGAGTGTTTGTGTACAGCTCAGGGAGAAACATCTTTCACAGTTTCAAAAAAATAAGTGCCAGCCTGCCACTAAGTTAGTCAGGAAGTTCTGATGAGGACAAAAGCTGCTTTAAAGCTGTCATCACACAGTATTTAGCAATGCCACCTGTGTTAAAGGGTGGATTTGTTATCCCACAAATTGTATACACGGGCAGGGGAGTTGGTAAGGACACCCATCACGCTGAAACAGCCACAAGACTAAAAAATATTATGGCAAGAATCGCTGTTTACACCTGGGTAGTTGAGCACAACTTATGTTGAAAGAGGAATATCGCTCACCTCTCTCATCCTTGCTTGGTAAGAGCCTAAGTCCAAATCAAACACGTGGTGTGACCTGTGCTGCTCCCCAGCTGAGCGAAAGGGGTGTTTTGGGTAGGATGCCAGATAGTTTTGGCCTGAAAGCAAACAACTCTTCCTCTGATTCACTTAGCATAACTTCATTAGTGACAAGGACTGAGAGTGACAGTGACAGCCTCATCATTTGCTTTGATTGCTTATTGTGTTAATTTGGTACGGAAGCACTTTGAAGCTATTAATCTATTGATTCATTTTTACTTGAGAACATAATTTGATTACTGTATTTTTTGCATTTTATTAGCTTTGTAAATAAGCTAAGTAGCACACTTGCTTTCAATTTATGTTTGCTTTATTATTCATTTTGATAAATTCTATAAAAAAGCCTATAAATTCTATAAAAAAGGTTAGGTTAGGCAATACCAAAGGCAAGCCTGTCTAATATGGCAAAGGCAAGCCTATCCATGTGGCTCTTCTTCCACATCGTCCATATATAGCATATACAGCTGTTTTCTACGTCCAGCAGCCCTACTTACTCCCCTTTTCATAAAGCACATCTGCCTACTCCAAGTGCATCACAGTCTTATTTTCTGACGTGTGAGCCACACTTTTTGCAGCTGCACTAAGCTATCTTTGCCTGTGCCCCTCTAAGCCAGTGCCAACCCCAAAAAACACTCCAGTTTTTCTAGGTGGAGCTCTTCTTTCCATTCACCCAGAGTAACTGCACATGCATGTACAGCCACACAAACTAGGGCAACCTGAATTCATAAAAGCAGGCAAGCTGTTGTTGGTTTTGTCTGGTTTTAGCACTGCTGCACAGCTGAAGGTGGAAAAATGGATGCAGGCAATTAACTTCCTGCTCTCTAAACACAAAGCAGTTTTCACAGTTGCCAAGATGTTAATTTCCAATCTCTGATTCTAAAATAATCTGACATCAGTTGTAAGGCAGCACCTCCTGGGATAAATTTGTTTTTTATGAGCCTCAAAAGAGGACATGCCATGTAAACTATAGTGTTGAGTGTTGCTCCATAAACTGGCCTGAATTTAGGTTTTGTTATTTACAGCTAGAGCAGCAATGCATTTCAAAGCAGTGGCTGGTTTGCAGCTAGGAAATTGAAGATGAAAGATTTGACCTTTAAAAATGTGACCTCTTTGTCTAATGAAAGTATAGTCACCTCTTCTTCCGTGCTGCTATGAAGGTCGACCTTCACCCTCCAGGCTTTGAAGTGTCACCTTCAGTTTTACACAGGAGAATGAAATATAATTCTCTCTGCAGGCTTTCAGTATTTTTTGATCATAGACACTGACAGTGAGTCATCAATTAGATAATCAGTTTTGTATATCCCTGGAAATTAGCTGAGAAAATGACGGAGAAATGTCCCCTCAAATATTTGTACCTAAGCAGACAGATCCTGCTCAGCCAGGCTTAAATCCCTTTGTGTTTCAACAAACATTTGAATTGCCACTCTTTGTTCACAGGGATATTTGGAGAGGGACCGTTTATCAGTGCTTATACACAGACAAATCCATGCTGCAGGAATTGGTACTAATGTGGTTTAACCCTACTGTGGGTGTTTGGGAGGGTGTGAGGAAACACAGGGAGATCAGGGAACAAAGCAACCAACACTTTTAATCCAGATCCCCATGATGGATGTATGGCAGCGGTGAGGAAGAGGATGAAGCCTTGAGATGTGGTGAAGTCCTTGACCAGAGACACAACATTTGTGGTCCATCCAAGGCTCACAGAAAGAGGGGCCTGAGCAGGAGCTGGGCAGCTAAAGACAAACTCCTTATGTGAACTGCCCTGCTCTAGCTCTGACCTTAAAGATAGCTGAAATGGACTTGTTTGGGTAGAAGAGGGACACACTGATAACTGTTTAGTACATGGTTCAAAATCTGACTCTTCTCTGAATGAAATGGAAAGCTATCAGCTCTGCTGTCCGGAGATAAGAAAATTGGGTATCTTGACAAGATTTCTGCCAGAGCCAAATTCCAGCTGCAAGCTAATACATCATTCACAGACTCTTCAATCCTTATTATCCTCTTTGCTATCTTGAATCAAAGTCCTCTGTCTTCTGGAGTTCAGTTCTTATTTTAACTGAGACATTTTTCTGAAGAGCAACCCTCCAATTTAGGGCCAGGTAATAAATTAATAAAACTATAGGTATAAATCATCACTCATGATTTGGAATAGCTCTGCAATAATTCAGGTCTATAAGGCTTAGCTAATGTTTCTAATGTAATATTCTGCCATGAGATTTAATTTGCCTCGCACAAGTCATTTAGTAATCTAAGCATAGATGTAGAACAAACAACTACCTATTAAACCAATATGTCCAGATACAGTGGTGTGGATTTGTCCCTCACTAGATATCATAGCAACACTAAACAGACGATTTTGGATAGATAGCCTCAGCTCTAAACTCTATTCAATTACATGTTTGTTGTTCTCTTGTTGTATTTGTTTTCCATTGAGCATCATGAGCTCTCTCACATGAGATTTCTGGGTACAAACAACTAATTTTCATTAAGTGGTTTTCTTAGTCATCTGTTTGCTATAATGCTATCTGAACATAATGCCACAAAAAGGACTCAGCCTTTTTCTATGGATTTGGACTGCCTAGTCATCACTCAGAGCTTATGACTGATGTATAAGATACCACTGAGGTCAGAAAAGCCACAGTAGGATATAGTCACAATCACCATATATCCAGTTATTTTAATTCAATTGTCCACGGTGTTCCCAACATATTCCCATGCGCTGTCCTTTGTGTGTGTTGAAATGATACTGCACTTTTCATAAGGTAATAGCAACTAGCAGTACTACGGTTGGTGGCTACTTTAGGCAGCATTGTCTCTTATGTAAGCTCGTAGTTTTCTTCTCAGAAGTCATCACATGGTGGACCTGAATTACTGTGATATCTCTCTTGGTCACAAGGTCCTTCACTATAAAAATGGTTAAAACTGGCTTTAGTCCAAAGTAACTTGTCATAAAAGAATCTCTTTCAGTAAAAAGCAATGGGAAAGCACCCACCAGTTAAAGAGAAAAATGTAAATGGAATTGAAAAGCAAAAGCTAAGACAGAAGGGTGTTCAGCCAGGACCTGACACTTTCTGTGCCTGATCCATGCTTTTCTCTGCCACCTTTCTCTAGACAGGAAAGAGTGATACACTTTTTCCTGTATCACCTGCCTGTTAACCAGGGAGATAAAATTCCTCAATGAAAAAATGAAATGCAAGGCTGTATTCTTTCAGAACTAAGCCTAAATTTTTAATTTTAAATCCCTCACATCTTCAGACAAAGCAGCATGCAGTATTTAATCTACAGGCTTCTTATTACTGTGTTTTGAATCAATATTAGCCATGAACAGTTCTACTTCTGGAGGAGTCATCACCAGTACTGAAGAGCACACTCTTGGATGGGTACAAGTTCCAGAAGAGACCATCAGCATTTCCCTTCCTTGTTTTACTGTGCCTAACTAGAGGAAACTCCCAAAAGCTCAGATAAGCCTGGCACCGCACAGCCCTAAACTTGCCTTATCATCTACCTTCCAGATTTAATTTCTCTCTGCCATCCCTCTCTTGCACTTTAGGCTAAACAACTTCTTTTTAATAAGTGTTGATTACAAAATGCCCCCATCTCACCCTGCTCAGATTGTATGAATACCCTACTGCTAGACTGTTCTGAACTTGACCCTCATTCTGTATCCAAATTCAATGATACAGCCATTCATCAGCTTGATTTTGGCAGTGTTATACATGCCCTCTGAAACATTGTTTTTGGCAGGCTCTCAAAGCACGAGTGACTTTCAGCATACAAATCTCACT
Source organism: Corapipo altera (assembly GCF_003945725.1). Classification (NCBI taxonomy): domain Eukaryota; kingdom Metazoa; phylum Chordata; class Aves; order Passeriformes; family Pipridae; genus Corapipo; species Corapipo altera. The sequence continues at coordinate 7,961,042 of NW_020884872.1, read as the reverse complement.
GACTTGCTGCATCGTCTCCTTCGTGATCCTTGATCAGCAGGAGTTCAGGACCTCGGCTGACTAGCACAAAACCCAAAATAGTAGGTTTGATAATGCAAGTCTGAATAACAATTAAAATGTAATCTCGATGACAACAGCTGGTATGTGCCTCTATGCTGCTGGTTGTTGGCATGTGCTCTGTCACTGCTTTTCTCAAACTATGTTCAGGTGAGCTGGTCAGCAGGCAGAAGGTGTCCAAGAAGCACCTGCATCTTGTCCCTAAATTAAGCAAAAGTTGCTGTAAGTTGAATTGTCCCACCAAGGACTGTCTGGAGATGATAACTGCAAAGAGCAGGCCCCTGAATCACAGCCTTTTTTGGGTTAGAGAAGCAGTAGTAATGACTCTACACCACTTTGTAAGCTTTGGAAAATTTTAGAAGCATTTCTATTCTTTTTTTTTGAGTGCCTGCAGTTGAATGTTATTACCCCTGTGCTACCAATGGGGAAATGGCAACACAGAACAGACCTGGGACTGTCCCAGCCCTTGAGATTTTCTACTTGATGGACCAGTCCTCAGGCTTTTTCCAAGATTGCTGGATCTCACCTCTTTAAGTTCTCAAAGCTTCAGAGAAAAGTACGAGGTGCCCTGGGATCCTATGCAATATGTGAGTGTCCCTGCAGCAGTTCTTTGGGAAAGCAGTAGGAAGTATTTGGTTGCTGCAGTGCTTTATATAACCCAGCAATTAAATATCCACATGCAAAGGCATCTGGCCCCCTGTACCTGAAGAGATGTGGTGAGGATCTGCTCAAGTTCACTAAGGCACAACTGACATCACTGCACCCCAAACACCCCTCTTCAGAAATCCCTGCAGGAAAAATCCTGAAGGAGCTACTTGGACAGTGGCACCATCCTCCACTCCCTGAGAGGGAACCCTCAGGACCAGAAGTGATTCAGCAGAAGATGATGCAGTGCAGAATTGATTTGCTTGGCAGAGAACCCATTGCAGGTCTACTAACAGTGCTGTACAACACCTCTTTCGCTGAAAATGAGAAAAGCCAAAATATTTGCCTCTCACAGAAGGGAGATACCAAAAATGATGCTGTTTAGCATTGTTTTCTGTAGATAATATACTAAACCAGCAAGTAGGAACCAGCCTTCATAACAGTAATCCACACCTTTGCTCTTTCAGCCATGCTAACTGGAGTCTTTGTATTCCTCAGTGGCCTGAGAGGTGAATCCAACCCTTACCAGAGCAGATCTTTGGGCCCATTTAATGAAGGAAGAGACAAACACTCAGACTACAAAAATGATTCCTCACTGAGTTGTGCGCATTTCATGCCATTAAATAACTGTAGTAAAAGCTGTGTTTTAAGCCAGTAAAACTTTGGTTTTGCCTGATGAGGGATCAGGTTCTGGAAAACACATCCAGAAATAAAACAAGTAAAACAGAGCAAACAGCTCTGTCCTATCAAGGTGATTTATATCCTGTTAACCAGAAAAAGAAAAAAACCAACGTGAACAAGAGACATCTGGAAGTGAAAATTAACTAAAACCAGACCAGCGACATAAACAAGAGAGAAATACAGCCTCCAGATCTGTGTAGCTGAGCCTGATGGATATCACAAACTGGATTGCTTGGGGTTTTTATTTTTAAAAGAACACAACAAATCAGGGAGGATATTTTCCATTTAAAGCTATAACTTCGTAATTCAGGGATTTGTGAGGGCATAAAAGACACAAGCACAGAGGAAAAGAATCATCTGCCAACAGCTCTACATGCATGTTGGTCTCAGAACAAATTCAATAACAATAATCATTATTTGAAAATAATTTTGGTTGCCAAAATTGATAATTAATATTATTTACAATCTGGTGTATGACCACCTGTAGGTTTAATTGAATTTAAAAAAACATACTTACATACAGTCACATAAATAGTCATGCACAACTATTTGAAAATAATAGTTTTAATTTTAATTTTAAAAAAGCTAGTTGACCAAGAAAATTTTCCCCTGTAGCAATATATTCTTACACTGAGGGCTTTTGCTCTTGGTAGTGAAGGAATTTCTGAGTTTGGTGCATTGCCTCTAAATGTGTGAGAAAGGCTGTAGATGCTCCTAGCTGAAGAAAATCTGTTTTTCACCTCATCGCTGACTTTGAAACCACTTTACTATTTTCTTGATTATCTAGCTATGAAATCTTCATCCAAACTGCAGTGGGATCTGCCATCTGTTTGATTCCCCTGCAGATCTGGGCAGAGCAGTTTTATGATCTGCTTCCACGCCTATAATATACTGTATTTTTTTAAAGGTGGCAAACACTACTGATTAAAAAACTGGGGGGATGTTGGTTTAGTTTTTCATTTTCAGTGTTAGCTAAGATATCTTCATGGAGTTTTCACTTGCTCATATCACCCCCAAACCTCATCAAAGCAAACATTCGCTAAAATAATTGTCAGCTAAGATCAGAAAAGATCAGGTTTTGAATTATATACCATTAGATCTTATGCACCAACAATACTGCCTTCCAAATTCAGAGTCCATAACATTTTTAAGCCCAGAAGTAATTTTCAAGTACCAGTCTGGTTTTGAAGTGCTGACAGATTAAAATGCTCTCTTGCTTTACTTAGAAGTTGACCCAGTTTGACAGAAAAATCTTCAGGAGAAAGTAAATGTAGAACTTTGCATTTTATTTGGTACTGCTTCACAGTCTACAGCAATGCTCTGGAGGTCAGTAATGTTATCCAGGTGCTAAAAACCGAATCCTGCATCAAAACTAGAAAGGTGTACCTGGTTCTTTTATTCCTGCATGGAAATGGTGAGGTCTTTCTGTACGGTACCACATCCGTAGTGCACTCCCTGTGTGACTATTTTGTCCTGCTCCTGCACAGAAATAATACCATGTCAGTAATTCATAAGTATTACAGAGGCCCTTGCTGTGCTTCTGAAGTCATCAGAATCTAGTGAAAACCAGTATGTAATTTAGTTTGGTTTTGTGTGACTTGTGCAGTCCTTGTAGCTTCTTTACTTACGTACATTGTGCAACTGCCACGTGACAACCTCCCCAAAGGTGGTCTGTGGGATAAAAGATCCTGCACAGGTCTGCAGGCTGGGTTGGGCCTCAGAGAGGACTACAAAATGCAAGGTGGAAGGAAAACACTGAAATTGAAAAAGGGAAGAGTCAGAGAGACTTCATTTTCCAAATCCTGTAGATTCTCAGGCATCAAAGCTACGAATAAGAGACTTGCTGAATTCTTCTGCCCCAGAGTGGAAATTCAACACAAGTGTCACTGGGACACCTGTAGTGATTCCCAGGGACTGAAGGCATGCTTTGCATCCCTCATCCATGAGGTGAGCATGATGGTAGGAAGACATGGGATGTTCCAGTACAGATCTATGACTCTTGACCAGGTCAGAAGCCCTATGAGGAGCTGGAGAGTGTAGGGGGTTCTTCGGAGATAATTTTCATGATGTGTTGTAGTGCTGATGTTTATGCTGTCCCTTTTTTATGTTTTCTTTTGCCATATGAGATTGAATATTGAGTATAAGTGACTTTATATCATAAAAAAAAGATATTTCAAATGAGTCAATAAACCATTTATCTCTGTTCCTAATACAAGCATTTTTCTGTTGGTTATCCAGGAACAGAAGAAATGTTAACAGATACAATTCAGGACAAACATGAAAATCATACATTTTAAAGGCAATAAACTGATACAAAACTTTATCAGACTCGAGTATACCTGTTGGAAATCACACATCTCAAAGGCAATAAGCTCACACAAAATAATAAACTGACACAAAACTTTATCAGCCTCAACTATACATGTTCAAAAAAGAAAGCCCTACTTGTTTCCATGTTAATTAAAACTCTGAATATCTACAGTCTGAGCCAGCACACCCAGTGTGACAGACCAGTGATGCAGGTGACCTTTGTGACTTATGCATCAGTGACAGAGGGGTGGGGGCTTGCCTGCCATGCTCTGTTCTGGGGACAATGGCACACGTACAGGATCTCGCTCCCAATGCTTGTTGCTGATACAGCTGTTGGTTTCACCTGCACACTGGGCTGGGCAGGCAGCTAACACAGCAAGGGGTTGGGAAAACCTAAGGTAAAGAGGAGAAAAGTGATGATGTCCAAAAACAGTAAGAGAGGGGAAGCTGCCCATAAAGAGCCACCTTAGGGGCAGGATGTCAGAAAGTGAAGTCAGAGAGGCACCCCCTGGTGTTACCCACCAGTGGCCATAAGGAGGAGGAGGGGAATCATGAAAAAGATGTCCTGGTGCCTTCCCTGTGTACCTCCCTTGCCCTTCTGTTCTTGACTCCCTTTGCCTTGGATGCATCCTTTTGCTCTGGCTGCTCGAGCGTATGGTGCTTTGTTTCCAGTGCCAGGGAGGATTTGTGAACAAGCTCTGTATGCTTCTTGCATTTCTTGGGCTGAGTCCATCTCGGGTGGATGGTCAGCCTGGAGCACAGGAATGGGCACAGGCATGTCTGTGATGTAGCTACAGAGGTAGTTTAGGCAAAGAGCACAGGTAGAGTGCTCAGCTTAAAAGCTCAGGGAAGAGTGGCCATTCCCACCAAGACTTCTCACAGTGTTTTCTCAAACCTTTGATTCAAGATGTGACACCTGCAACCCTTACCTAAGCTGGCCCCGAGCCCAGGCATTCAAGAGCCTGGGAAGGATAGGAGGGTGTGTTAGGGGCCTGACAGGTAGTGCTTGTTACAGCTAGTAAGCCTGACACAGAGTCCACAAGCATTTGCTGCTCCTCTGCTTAGAGGAACATGGCTCATCACCCAATGGCTTAGGAAATTGTTGTGTGTTTGTGGAGGACACAAGGCTTCTAACTGAAGGAACTTGAGAGAGACCAGCAATGGGTGTCTCCAGGAAACAGTGCTAAGTTTGCTCCTCCTGAAGGAAGGGATGTGGGTGCAAAGCAGAAAAATCCTCTGTGAGGGAAGAAAAGCTGCTCATCCAAGAAACAAGCAGTATCTGAGTGAGCAGTTCACATCCACTCCATTTCCCACCATCACAGGAAGCATCACATCTGCTCCAGAAAAAGGGCATCTAAGCTGGAGCTAGATCTTTAATGTGCTCATGTAACAGATACTTGTGTAAAACATGCAACAGGCTATCCTTAAAAATCAAGACCTCTGCCTGCAGTGGCACTGAGGTGGGCACAAGATGTGCTCTAAGTACCAGCCTTGTATTCTCTGGTTGTTTGAAGACTTGTTGTCATAGACTTTATCTGCAATTAATTGGTTTTTCTAATGTTATTGCTTTATACAGTCTAATTCTACTTGCCAAAACACTAATGTGTTGTAATTTTTTCTCCTTCTATCACTAACTCGCTATAGTAAATTGCATGGCAGCTTTAAAAATCAATCATCTTGTTTTCTGAAGAAGTGAAGAGCCACTGTTTAGAGGAGGAGAAGGAAACCTATAGAAAACACATTGGCTCAAAATTCATGCCGTGTACCTCAAATTCCTTTCACTGTGTGCATGGTCTCAGTTTTCCACCCTGAGTGTGGCTATTTATCAAAGAGCTCTTGGTCTGACTGTGGCCTCTGTGGCGTTCTTCGCATTGTCCCTTGTCCTCTGTACCGTGTAAAGTAAAGATTGCTCTGGGTATCCCAGAATATCCTCCCATTTCTTTCATCCTCCCACTGAGAATCAGGTCCTGCCAGTTGTACCCCAAGGTTAGTAGCAGAATTAGCAGGTCCTGATGTGACCCTCATCCTACAGCGCTTTGCCTCGTCCTATGCTGTTGTGTCACGCTAACACAACATCCCTTTCCACTGCAGCAGAAGTTCCACACAGTGACCTCCCTCAGCAGCATCCATGTTGGCCACAGTCCACCTCCCTCACACTTGAGCTTTCCCCATCCCTCTGTCCATAAGGTGAGGACATTCAGGATTCCCATTCCGCTTAAATAGCTGCATGATACTTTTTCAATACTGTTTGCAAACTGTAACTCTTTGGAGTGGTCTCTGCCAAAAGGAGGGGAACAGTGTTGCTTCAGGGCTCTTATGGCTGACACACATAATCCAGTGTCTGCAGCTGGGTCAGTGGACTAGGAGCACCCCAGGCAAGAGGTTTGTTAGGGTCCCTCCCCACATACCTACCAGTGGCTGCTGTCAGAGACGAGGTAAAGGGCTGGGCAGAGCCTTGCAGGTGGCCAGGCTGACCAGTCTCTTACCCTGCACGGAAAATACCACACAACATGCAGACATGTCAGTCAGACAGGAGTCGGCATCTGTCACACAAGGGGATGGCTGCACCTGCAGAACAGAAAAGCTGGAGTTTGCTGACTTGCACCTACTTATGCAAACACTTACAGACCTGCAATGACAAGAGGCAACTTCTGCCAGCACTGGAGAAGAGGCTGAGATTCCTCAGTTCTGCTTGCATTTACTTCAGGGCAGATGTAGGAGAAATCTAGTGGAAACAAATCATGGTACACTCAAGAAAAGAAAAGGAGGAAAATGCAAATAGTACAGAACACTGTGGTGTTCACAGTTTAAGGTGCAGCTCCACCAGGTTTCTTGACAGAAACTAAATAACAGAAAACCATGGAGGAGGGGGACCTCACAGGTGCTTTTTAACCCTTTACATTGATCTTTCCAGAAGAAGAAATTATCTAATTCCTCACAAGGTTATTGTAAGTTACCTACTGACCTTAAGAAAATGCCCAGGTATTCCAGGGACACTAGGACAGAATGTGGTGCTGTTATTCAGAACTACAAAGAAAGAAAGAAAAAAAAAAAAAAGGAAGAAGAAACACAGTATTACAAACCAATTTGACTGACTTGGCAAATGTGCAGGGTTAATTGCCACTTTATTGCTAAGGATGAAGATAATAAAATTGTATGGCTCCGTTTTTCTCGCTGTGTGTCAGAACTCCTATCAATTGCAGATGTAATAATGCTTCTCCTGAAGTAATATAGATATGCTCTTTGTGTATTTATGTGCTCTTTGTGTGTTTTCTGCTTTCTGACCTCTTATCTTTTCCAAGTCCTCCACCCTTTCTCTGTAAGTGTTGGTGATCTTAATTTATCCTGTTGTGGTAATTAGTCCCAAATGTATTTCTGTTCCATTCCCTTTGGAGAGGACACTTCACAAAGCTTCAGAGTAATCAGGAAAGTCATCACAAGCCATGAGAACTACTTGCCTACAAAATAGCTATAAACTTCCCTTTCAAATCAAGACATGTTCTGAGAAATACAAAAAAGTTATGAAAAGATTATTTATATCGATATTACTGAAAAAAACCAGATGCTACGTGCCTGCTCTGGAGGGAAGTAGAATAATGGAAACCACACCCTCCCTCCTGCCTCCACATAGTTGTGTGGCTTTTGGGACAAAGCTGCTCAAGCTTTGGAAGTCATGCTGCAAAGGTTCAAGAACTTCATTGATCCCATAGCAAGTAACAACCCAGGGGCAAAGGAAGATCACAGAATGGCAGAGATCTTTCTTTATTATCTAAAAATTGTTATAAAACAGCACTAAACCAAACACTGCAAGTGGATATATCTAGTTGCCATCTGGCTTCTGGAAAGACTGAGTGTAAGCTTTACCTCAGTTTTGTTAATCTCTGCACAAGTTTTGATCTTGTAACTGGTTATTTTGTGTTGTTAAAGGTATAACGTTCACTGGTTTTACCACTTTTTTTTGCCTAAACCTACTTCTTTTGATCCCTACTCCCTTGATGTCTCTTTTTGGCCTATGTAAGAGCATACATAAACTGAGCATAGTTCATAAAGCATGATGTACTTCCTATAAAGCATCCTAAGACTTTCTTAAATGGTCTAAGGAAGTTTCCCAGTGTTACTACTCCTTTCTCTGCAAACATGTGCTGCTTGTTCTTCAGGTTAGGGTGGCACTATTTTCTCAATACTGCAGAGCCATCCCACAAGCCCATCAGCCTGAATTGGTGCTGAACATTTCATTTCATCCTAACTCATACCTGTTACAAAACCACTGAAGCTGATGCCTCTATTTGTTCCCTTATACCTGTGCTGCAGGAGACTGGACCTTTCTCATCAGTTATTATCAATGGGCATAGCTTGATTGACTTTGCCAATACTACACTTGTCTCCTTACAGGGTCTCTTCTGACAAATCATTCTCTGACACTGACTTTGTAACCCCCCATCTCCTCCTTGGGGACCTATAAAGTCTGAGGCACCTTGAGAAGACACATTTTGGGGCCTGGGCCATCAGCTGGTGATGCACCTGCCAAAAGCTTGCAGCTACCAGTCACATAACAAACTAACTGCTGTGCAAGATCTCTGCTTTCTTAGATCTGAACTCCAATGTGGAGAGGTCGGTGGGACCCATACAGAGTTGTCTGAACTCACCTGAGATACACAAGCACAGCAAAGTTATCAGGCAATTGTTTTTTTTTCTTCTGCTTTCTGTGTTTTGTGAAAAAGATTTGTCATTCCTCCATGGTGGACTGACACAGGCTGTGGGTTCTGCCAGCTGAGGACAGGTGCTGGCAGGACACATGGAGACGGGAGGACTCAGAAAAGGACAAAAAACCCCTCAGACCTTCGCTCTCCAGGGAGGATGAAGTGAGTGTGGATTATGAGCTAGAATACTCAGTAAAGGGCAGCAGAGGTTGCAGCCTTTACAGTCAACAGTGAATCCACAGTGTGTGGTGCCAACAGTGAATCTGGGAAAGGCCAGAGTGGGTATGAAGAGAACAAAGCACCATATTTCATGTCACCTGCTGCAGTTGCAGAAGGGTGTGAGACCTTACCATGCTTGATGCAATGGCTGTTCACATCTTTCCACCACTTTTCCCAGAAAGTTTCTGTTTAACCATCAAATAGCTAAGGTCAGGTGCAGGTAAGGATGGAAGTGCTCATTTTCACTTTCTACAATACAATGCTCTCCTGTTGTGGGATGAGGGAGCTCCTTCTAGATCGATGCTGTGCACACAGAATTATTCAGACAGGTGATATTTCCTGTGCATTATGAAGAAATAGGAGCTTATGGGCACTGTTCATAAGCAGAATCCTTTGCAAACTGCTAGTGAATTAAAGAAATATTTTTCAAATTACACAGGCAAAAAATGTCCTATTTTGAAAAACTACAAAATGTTCTCTCTGCAGGGAGATGTGAAGAGCAATTATGCTCCCATCTTTGCAAACATGGATTACAGAACTGAAAATGTATTTTGCTTTACAAAAACTTGCTTTGATTTTGTTCTAGTAATACTTGAGAATCTGCACTCCCAAATCTGCAAAAAGATGATAAAATATTTTAAAAAGGTAAATGTGCTTCCAAGCCACACATGAAGGGTAGCGATTGTTCTGTAATTCTATTTAAGCCTAAAATATTTGATGGCTTGGTGCTCTTGTCGTATTTTAATGGTATTTGCTGTAATCAGGCAGATTTATGTCCAGCTCTGCTCAGACATTCTCATTTTTAATCCAAAATTTGCCTCTTCATCCAGTAAAGTATATGCTACTTCAGTGTATGTCAGAAAGCAACTCAGAGTCTTGGCAGGAAGATTGTAGGTTCAAGTGGAGATAACATGGAGTCTCTTTTTCTCAATTCTCTGGACATAATGCCCACTAGGGACTGACATTAATGGGAAAAGGAACTGTATTTCCTTACAGGGACATTTCTTCTTGCACCTCTGTTTTCTCTCTGGTTCCCTGGTGCAAAACCCTCTGAGTTTTTACAATACTGTCAAGGGAGGCTCTATAGGCACTTGCGATCCCCAGCACATCCTTCTGAGAAGACTCAGGAGATGAATCTCAAATTAGGCACTGGAAGACAGAGTGACCTAAAATCACAGGTTATTGGCAGAAATCTTGAGTCTTTGTCGAAATCATCATCTACCAAAATAGCCATCCATGCTTTCTGTTGGCTGGATATTTAAATTCTGATTGATATTATAGTTTGTTTCGTGCTTTCTTAAAAAAACCTGAAGGGGAGGGGAAGTATAACCATACCTACTGAAATAAATGGTTGCTGTCCCCTGGCCTGTGACAGTAGCATTTATCTTTTCTACAGTCCATGTGAGGGGAAGGGAGAGAAGTCTCCTGCTCTTGCTTAGCTATTTTCTGTCAAAAAAATCTTAGTATAATTTTTGTACAGTGAATATTTATAACTGTTGTTACTGTCAATATAATTTTTTGCAGTTACTGCGCTTATTTACATTTTAATGGCCAAGTCAATAAAGATTTATGCACCTGTCATCTGAATTTTCCACAAAAGCAGTGATTGCTTAAAACCCCCAGTATCTCCTGCAAAATACTCCCCCCTCAAGCATCTTTTAGATGCCTTCATTGTTTTGGGAAATAGTAGGCTAACCAAGTCTTAAAGACATAAGTCAAATCCAGCAAAATCTTGCAGCAGTTTTCATGTCAAAACTTCTGCATATTACAAAAGCACTTGCTCAGGAACCATTTTTTTTTTCCATATATTATTTTAAACACTGTCCCTTGAGCAGCAAAGTCTGGTTTATCACTTTGTTTCATCTCAGATGCACAAAGTACATTGCTTTTGTAGCTTGAGGAAATACGCTGCTTAGCGTTGACCTTGTTTTGATTTTAATGCAGTGAAAGGTACAGTTCAGAGCCCTGCTTTGTGGGGTGTGTAGGCACACTATTCAGGAGGGACATGCTATGCTCCAACATTCACTCCCATGCACACATTACCCTCCTTCAAAATGTGAACTACAGAAGAGGAAACCTGAAGTCATTCCCTCTGCGCCTGCCCATGGTCTTGGCGCAGGAGTTCGGGCTGCCAAGGCACGTGCGTGCCCTCATTCTGGCCATAGTTTTCCTGAAGGCAGCCACCCCACAAGCCTTTCTTATCTCTACCCAGAGGAGTCCAGTGAGTTCCACACCACTGTTTCACTGCAGCAGGGGCTCTGCAGCATCAGGTCCCTTTCCATTCCCAGACTAATGCAGTTATTTCTCTGCTGCCCATCACTTGCTGGATTTTACAGTGGGCTGGTGGTTGCAGGGACAATAAGGAGAAGCCGGCTCTCTCCAGAGATCTGTTCTCTCTCTGGGGTGTACTCTCACTCCAGGTAGAGTTGAGCCAGGTCTGTTTCAGCTGAAGCTCAGGGTCTCAAAGACATGTAGAATTGCAAGGTTTCTGATCATTTTAGGCTGGGGTTCAATGTCTTCTTTTAGGATAGAGTTGAGATTTGAGGGTGAGGTGAAGCCAAGGTTAGGGACCAGGCTTCAGAAGCATCTGAGCTTCACAACCTGCTCATTCATAGATCATAGATCCTACTGTCTCAATGCAATCACCTGCACTGGAGCTGCAAAGAGGCACGTCACAGGCGCAGGGCTGGAGGAGCCCTGGCCCCTCAAATGGCTTCGGTGCAGAGCTCTTGCTCTTACACAGCCTGGCTCACCCAGACTATGTGGCTGTAACCAGAGCACTGTCAAACCTGTCCTACATGCCCTTGCTCTGGTCTCCAGATTCTTGCAGCTTGCGCACAAACACACATTTTAATCGTGACACTAAAAGATATTTTCTCCCGTAAGGGCAATTCCCTCTCCAGCTTCGACCATCCAGAGCCCCCCTCCCCAAGCCCCTAAGCACCCCAAGCAACGCTTCCGAGCACCTTCCCGAGAAAAGGAGGAGGCCGAGGGGGTTCTTTCACTTCATCTTTCAAAACCTTCAGCCGCCGTCCCCCCGCCTCACCCGAGATATTCCAGTAAATTACACCCCGGGGGTAGATCCCTGTGCCCCGCGGCCACCCCCTGGTAGGTGGTATTTCAGCCCCCTCTCCCCGCCGCTCGGCGGCCCGGGGCGGGGGTCCCCGAGCGGCAGCAGGAGGCGCGGTGAGCTCGGGCCGCGGCGAGCAGGGCGAGCCTGGCGCTGAGCTGAGCTCACCTCCCTCCGCCCCCCCCCAGTTCTCTCCTCCCTCCCTCTCCCCTCCCTCCTCCTCCGCCTCCTCCCGCGCCCAGCCTGCAGCCGGGATCTCAGTATTATGGCATCGAGGAGAATGGAGACCAAACCCGTGATAACGTGTCTGAAAACTCTCCTCATCATCTACTCCTTCGTTTTCTGGGTGAGTGCGGAGCGGCGCGGCGCGGGCACACACCGACCACCCGGGCACGGCCCCGGCACTCCCGCGGCCCCCACCTGCCCGGGGCGGGGGGCGGCGGGGTCTCCGCAGCGCGGATCTGCCGCGGGGGCACCGCCGTGCCGTGCGGGGACGGACTGTATCCGCCGGAATATATATGTGTATACTCATATATGTGTATTTATATACACACATATATATATGTGTGTGTTTATATTTTTACATATATGCACTTATATATATGTATATATACATTTATATATATACGCACTCATATATATGTATATATGTGCACATATTTATACACACACACACATATATATATATATATTTAAAGTAATGTTTTTTGCCTCTTCTCGCGCCGAGCACATACCCCCCGAGCCCCCGCCGGGGAAAGTTGCAGAGGTCTCTCTGACAGTCGCCTTGGCCGCCCCCCCTCCCCGCTGCTTCCCTTGGCCAGCCGGACCGAGGGTGGGGGGGCTGCAAGACTGCCCCCGCCCGTGTCCCGGCTGCTGTCGCATCCCTGTCCCGCTGCGGGGCCCGGAGGTGCCACCTCGGTGCCCCCCGGTCCCTCCCCGGTGCTCACCTGGGCTCAGCGGGTGCTGCCCTCCGCCGCCGCCCGCGGTACCCGCCGCGGTATCCGCGTTTCGTAACCGGGCTCAGGCTCCCGCAAACCATTTTCCTGACCCAGATGCATTAATTGAGTTGCCGCGATTGACTGACGGGGGAGCCGGGCCGTGTTTTTCAGGCGACCCTGGGGGCTGGGGGGTTTCGCAGCGTCCCGGCCTGTTAGTCGGTAGATCCCTGGCAGGAGCCGCGTATCGCGGCGGCGATCGGCAGATTAAAGTCCTTTTAATGGCACGCGGTGACAACACACGATAATGGCCCCGCTGTGCGCCGTTAGAGACCGTGATCCGCACATCATCGATACCGTGCCCTAAGGCGCATTTGTCACTTCCTAGCAAGGGGAGCTGATTGTGCTTTATCGGTTTAGTAGCTTTGTGCTGTGAATAGTGCCTGCGAAACAGGGTGACTCAAATTTTCATCATTCTGCTTAAAAATGCATTCTAAACAAAGAATTGCTTATTCACGGCGATAACGTTTGACAGCGTTATAGTGAACACATTACTTCAGCTGTTTCAACTTTAACTGTTTTTTTTTTTTTTTAAAGCATAACCAAAATGCATTTTGCTAATCCATATTTACAGCAGTACCTCTGTGTTACTGACCCCCCCTGCTCCCCGGTATTTAACGTACACCCCCTCCTCCTTGTTCTTTAACAATTTTGGCGGTAGCCGCAGCAGATGTATTTGATGACTGAAATGGATAAAAAGCCAGAATCATCTGTTGGTTTTTTTTTTTTTGTTGGCAAGTAGATCCTTCACACTAGTCTCAAGGAGGTAGGTTGCTAAGTTTATACACTTACCACAATTTCAAGACTCATCCTTTCCAGTCCTCAGTTCTCAATGGATCTATAAGAAACCTCTCTTCTTCCTGTGATGAATGAGCAATTCCAGGATCACTGGCGAATTCAGGGTGTCTTTTAAAATTGTGTCTTCTTTTAAAAGTGATTGCTGTGTCTGCTGTAACCCGAAAAAACAGAGGACTTAGATCGGCATGTCTGTTGAGCTAGCACATTTCACCAGCGCTAATCTCATTAAAAAAGAGAGAATTGTACATTGAGCCAAGCAGCTGGCTAAGGGCATTTGTGCTGTAGGCTGTCGTGATGCCAAGCCAGGTTGACAGCTGGGACCTTGTAGGGTAAATAACACAGTTGAGCTCTGGTTTAGGCTCCAGCAACACAGCTGTGCTGGTGGGATCCTCTCCTGCAAATTATTTTACTCTGAACTATGTGTCAGGCTCCTGTGTGTCCTGGTCTTCTCCAAGGGCATGTCCCACTCTTCTAGTTACTTAACATTTGGCAGCCCTCAGAGTGTTTGTCCACTTATCATCTTCCTTGAGCCCAGAAACGGAGGAAGAAATAAACAGTTGGAGACAGAATCCTGCAACCATGAGCAAAGGAGAGTGAACTATCCTACTTGCTCTTTCATCTGGTTTCTCAAGGCACCAACCTATGGAAACCTAGGCAGGTCTCAGTGGGGGAAGACAGCAAAAGACTTTTAAAGGTCCAAAATATTTGACAGCAGACCCTAAGTCTTCATTAGTTCTTCCATGCTAAATAGAAGAACAAAAACTAATTCACATTTGACCCCCTGCTGAGCTTTAAGTCCAAATAACATAAACTGGAGCAGGTTACAGTTATTGCCATGAGTAGAGCAGAAACCTAGTTCACTTTGGCCGTATGATCCTTTTCTTTTTGCAGGCAAGTCTGAGAGCTGAAAGATGCATGGACTTGCCTCAACCCTCCCTCCATTATTTTCTAGGGTGCTTTTTGTACTCTCACAAGCTGCTGGCTCCAGAGCCAGTGTAACTTGAATTTAGTCCCTGTGAATTCTCAGAGCTGAAAATATGGGAAGGATTCTATTGGAGGAACTATTTAAAAAATTTATTTCTTGGACTGATCTAAATACCAGAAGGAAACCATGCCAGCGCCACAAATGGCTGGTTTGTAAATTTTCATTCTGACGGCTTTCCCACATTTTTTGGAGAGGCTGCAAGCTGATTTCTGAAGGAGAAAGCCCGGCGTTGCTTAGCTGCAGTTCGTATGGATTTTTTTCCTAGCTGTGGGGATGGAGCTGTGTTATAACACAGGGCAGAAAGTTGTCCTGTGACAGGGTGGTGTGTGGTGGCAATCCTTCAGTTATCAAGCCAAGTGTTTATGGACTCCGACGTGAGGGGACAGGGGGAGAAGATTCTTCTGTGCATCCAGTGAGCTGTTTTGAACCATCATGAAGGACTTCTCTTCGTTTACATTGTTTATAAAATAAGAAAATCAATGTACACAGAAAGCTCGTATAACAGGTGATTGTCAGGGTTAAATATGAATTGCATTTGTATCAATGGGAGAGGTGCATACGAGTGAAGGCTTTTAGTATGAGCATTGAATGAGGCTCCACTGACTACATGGGAGCTGCAGGACCGTAATGAGGAGACATGGTTCATTCAAATTTCATACTGTGTAGCTTGTTCCTCTCCAAATAGGTTTTATTTAATGGTATTTGTTGTTTTGATAGCTTCCTCTCCTCCCCCTCACCACACTTCCCAACTTCTTTCCGTAAATGTATCAATATGGTAAAAAAATTCCATAAACAGAGATAACAAGCTTTTTATGTTCTCATATGTATTGTTATTCATAGAACACATTAAGTGCCTAAGGTTACCACTTTTGGTCCTTAAGGGATGTAGTAATAAAAATTCAACAGCCCTTTTTTTCCTAATCAGAATTCTGTACTGAATGCATCTGATTTGGAACTAGAAGATTAAAAAAAGGTGATAAAAGCTCTGCTTGGCTGTTAGCTATTTTTATTTTTTTCCTTTTGGGTATCATAAATTGCTTGCATAGAAATCCGAGATATAACCTGTCTTGTTTTTAAGAGAAGATGAATTTTGGATTAGAATTCAAAGTGACTTTTTTTATATATAGGAGAATGAAACCTTAAAGCACCTCTCAGTACCTTGTAATTATCTAACACTTAAGTAACCTTTTGTCTTAAAACATGTGTATATTTAATAATTCATTGTAGCCTTCAAAATATATTTTGTTACCAAAATAACTACCTGCCTGTCTGTGTTTTGGGAGGAAGCTTTAAGGGTGCATGCATTGGTCCTTAAAGTCATACGGCTGCAGAAAACGGGTTTCATCTTCCATGCAAAGCTTCTTGTTGCCCCAAATAGGCACCGTAGCAAAGTGATTACCTTCCAATTTTAGGCCCTGTGAGACACTTGGCACTCAAATGAGTGCTTTGTGTGTGCTGTACTGCTGGTATTGGGTTTTCTTGCTGTTCATTAATGTAATAAAAGCATAGAAGTAGAGTTTCCACGCAGATATTTTTCCAAGGTGAGTCACTGATCTGAAGAGCACCTTCCAAAGTCAATGTTTTGGAGACTGCATTAGGTTCTTGGAACTTGGCTTGTCTTTTGTAATGTGACAAAATCTGAACTAAGATAGCTATTTGCAATAGTGGTAGTTTAGTTTTCCAAGTTTTTATTGCTTTGAAAATGGACCTGTGCATCCTGGTAGGACCCCTTGAGGGTTGGCAAGTGGCAGGAGATCCGTGGACTGGAGTGTGGTGGGACAGGTAAGTGTTGCTTGGCTGTGAGGCCACAGCCAGCGCTGTGGTTTTAAACCAGGTTGAAATTGCATGTTTTCTTGTAGTTCATCTTCTTTTAGCCAGTTCCTCTGGTGGCTGCAGTGTCACTGGTGTGGAGGTCAGGGGGTCAGAAGGTGGCCCATGAAGGATGACAGGCTCAAGCCCTCTCTAGCATGGGGGGCACTGGGAGAGTTGGTGTCTCCTTTGAATCCTGCTCCCCTCCTCCCCCCATTTCCATCTTCTTTCAGGCTTCCCGAAAAGGAGGTCAGTGGTGGGGGGCTGTGAGTGGTTGTGGTGCTGGGACAGGCAGCTCCTGATCCTTGTGCTGTGGTGGTAGGGTGGAGGCAGCATTCACCCACCATTCCGGGAGCTCACAAAGCCATTTTCCGGGAAATGCCTGAGACAAAGAGCAAGTGGCCTCCCCTGTAACACAGATTTATGGCTCCACTGCTGACCCATCTTCAAATGCAACCTTTTTAACCATGCATTATAATATGGGATTAAATTTGCGTGTCCCTTTGAGTTACTAGTGGTATTAGTCATCTTCGCTATGAGTGTCCAGCTGGGTTGCTGAAATTACTGGTTTTCTCCCCAGAAATTCTTTGCAGTGCTCCTGCATTATTTTCTGCATGTTTCTGGTCTTTTTAATACCTCTTAGAATGCTTATATTCTTTTTTTAATTTTTTTTTAAAATATCTGTTAGCAGATGGTTTTAGAGGAAATGTTTTGGGAAAATTTTAGCTTTCCCATGTGGCTTAGATTGCTCAGTCTTTTGGTGGTTCCACTGACTGCAAAGTCAACATCGTTATACTTTTAGAAAGAAATGTTATTATTCATATATAGTTACCTGAAATAAAAAAAAAATCACACTCTCAAAAATGCAAAAAATCCCCCCATTATGATGGATTTGGAGTGCTCTGTAGTTTAGGCACAAATCTCATGGAGTTGCCTCCTTAAGTCAGTTGTTTCCTGTTCTGCTCACATAATGATATACATGAAAGATTAAAGATAGTGGTGTTTTCTTGTGAGTATAGCCCAAGGTGAATTCTGCTGGCTAAATAAATAACTGGATTTAAAAAACAACAAATAAAGGCTAGATGGTGTTTTAAACCATAACTCCAGAGTCAGCTTTCTAAGTTTCCTCTTGGGATATGTACCCAACTTGGCTTAGTTTTGTGGTGGTTTTGGTGGGATTTTTTGTTTTTATTACAATGTGGTACAAAACCCCCTTGATGACAGTCCTAACAGATGAGATCTATGCCAGTAGGGCAGCTCCAGACAGTGTGGGTAAACAGGGAAGATTATAACTTTGATGTGTGTTCCATGCCTAGTGCTGGGGCTGTTGTTGCCAGCATGCAGAACCTCTGTCTGTTACCCCAGGGTCACCTATGGGTGGGATGTCACAGGGGAAGATTCCATGTGGCATGGATTGTGCCTTCAGACATTTCTAGGACCTCATCCTGTTCCCCTCCTTGGCAAGAAATTGGTTTTATGAGTGTAGTCAGTTTGCCTATTTTGGAGCAGAGAAACTGGCAAGTTGGTGCAGTTTTTGCATTGCCAGTGCCCATTCACATTCTGAAAATTGTGTGTTTATGGTACTAATTAGCACTGTACACCTCATTTAAATGAATAATCGACTTTGCTGTTGGCCAAATGCTCCTTCTTTTTTATTTGTGTAACTATGGTTATGTCTCACCAAAATACCTGCTAGCCCTTGACGTTGGAGTTTGTATCTGGACAGTTCTCTAGATTGAGGATGGTAACTTTTTCGCATTAACAGGTTGGTTTGGACTGGTGAAGAGGGACAGTGGGTGACTTGAAGTATTTCATTTGTATTTGGGAAGACACAGGATGCATTCAGTGGCAGAAGCCCTTGCTTTTTCCAAGGGGATGGAGATGTGGGGGAGTACTGCTGTATGTGTAGTAAACACTTGGCTGTTTAGCATTCACTCCTGCTCTAGCCAACCTGTTGTGTGGCCTAAACAGTGTAAATAGAAATTCTAAGGAAGGATGCTGGGGAGGCCTTGCTATCACTTTTCCATTGAAACAGCAGTAGAGTCTATTTTCTTGGATGCTGGTTCATACCAGCCATGCTTGTCAAGGAAACGGAGGCAATTATTGAAGGTAAACCAAGGGAATTTAAAACGGATCCAATAATCTGATTTTATCTGTGGTTCTGTGACTATTTATCAATTCCTTGTGCTGTCAGGGATCTAAATTAGGTTACCTGGTATTGTTAGTTGTCTCCATCTCTGGATTTTTATCATTATTTCTTCGGTTGTTGTAACTGTCCTACAAATTTACATGCCAATGAGTTAATAGATGAATATCTAGAAAGGCTCTTTGTGCACCGAGCTTACAGAAACATCTCCTTCAATCTTTCATATGCATTTTAAGCCCAGAGATTCTTGTTACATAGATACCAGCTTTACTGTAATACTGAGTCTGTTCTGCAGCTACCAAATTTGCAGTTTTCAGCCCTCAGTGTCTTGCAAACCTTGGTGACTGAATCTTTAGAATAAAATGCAAGACTACAGAGGTGACTGTAGGGAGCAGATAACAGATACTGTAAGGCTGTTTTTATTTACATGATTTCTTTTACATGATTATTTCTTTCGGCTCAATTAATATTTAATCATCTCTCAGAGAATACATCCTTCACTTTGGTAGAACATGCTTCTTTCCATCTTAGCTCTCTTTCACAGTGGTGGGCAGATGGCTTATATATATAACAGTTCTGGGTTATGAGAGGGAAGTATTTAAATTTCTCCTGTACTAAAGAGACTCTGAAGCATGGCACACTTGTGTCTTACAGGATTATCATTACTTCATAGCTGAGTTGGTTCTTTGAGCTCTGGGAGTAGGCCACTGGATTTTTAGGAGCTGTAGTAAAAGAGTGGAAGCAATGCTGCTAATACTAATTTTGCTGTAATTTCCATGTAGTGTTTTGCAAGATGTTTTCCAGATGTTCTGTTTTCATTTATGTGGTTCTGGGGACAGTGCTAAAATCTTGAATAGAAGCAAGCAGCTCCCCTTCCCTCTCCATTTCTTGCTTTACTCATCTCCCTTAATTTCTGTGCTGAGTTGGTGGCTGGTCACTGTGTGATACCAGCAGTGACTCCCTCCCAGAAGTCAAGCAGGGTGCACCACAAGGCAACAGCCTGGGCTGGGAAGAAGGCTGAAATTGTGCCTTGCCATCATTTATTTCTGAGAGTTATTTGCTGTGAGCTTTGAAAAAAGGTTGGGTTTGGTTTGGGTTGCACGTGGATTAGGATGGATCGAAAAGAAATGTTCCTTTTGTTTTTTTTTCATATTCAAGATTTTTTTTTTAAGAGTTTATTTGCTAGGAGTGTGGTGATGTGAATAACAAGGTGATGGATTTAATCTGCAAAAGTCTGTGGATCTTGGGAGCAGACCTGAGGAAAAGGTTGACATGCTTACATGGTGCTACAGAGAAGGAGAGGAGAAAGTGAAACCCTGTAAATATCGTAGGAAAAGAAGCACTTACATTTCCCTAAAACTGGGAAGGGAAGGAAACCCCTGCTGTATGACGCATATAACCACTGAGTGCCTTAATGCCATTGAACAGAAATGATCAGCTCAGACCTGCTGATGCCACGGGATTGAAGTTGTCAGTGAAGCTGACAAGTTCTTCAAGATCTTGTTCCTGACCAGATTACAGGCACTGCTTTGAAGAATGCACTACACAGGAGCAACAAATTGCACTGAATTGCACCAGCACAGTATGTTTGTCACTCTCTCTTAGCACACGAGAAATTCTTATTGCGAGGACCTAAATACAACTCCTGCAACTGAAGACTCAGCTGCACCATGCTGATTTAATGATTTGATAAGCTTTAAAAACCTTTATCATTTGGACAGAATTTCTGATGGGTTGGCCTCCATCTGGCAACAACTTTGAAGTGTTTGGAAAATTCCTTTTCAGCATTTTTGGCAACCGAATATGAAAAACTGCTCATTTAGTATATTTCTAAAAATAAATGGGAGCTATATCACAATCTGAATTTTTTGATGGAGGTAGTCTTCTCCGGGATGAAAACTGTTGGCGACTGGGGTAATCCTAAAAAAAGAAAGTTTTCAAAGAAATGAGAGTTTCCTGAATATGCCAGATAATGTTGGTGTTCCTTTTTTGTAGCTGGACTTGGAACTAGGCCAGTTTATGGCATCACCGGTTGTGTCGTGGCATAAGTTGCATCAGTCCAATTGGGCAGCACCAAGGTTTCAAAGTTGTGTCTGGGGCTTGGGGCCCAACCAGAGGTGAAAATCTGTGGCACAGTCTGGGGAACTGGGGTCTGCAAGCCCATGCACTCTCTGGAAGGATAAACGCCTGGATTGCATTTTTTTTTCCATTTTACAAGATAACACAAAGGTGTGTAGCAGTGTGCAGCTTGCCTGGCCTGTGCAGGTGCTCAACTCTGACCTCACCAAAGAAAAGGTGAAGGACACTGTGGCAACAAGTGCAAGTCAATTCCAAAAGCTATTTGAGATGGACGACTGATGCAAGCTTCCTACAATGAAGGTGAAGGGGGAAAATCCTTTGATTTTTGCTGTGTTCCCTAATAGTTTCCTGGCCAGAGCATTTTCATTTCAAATAGCTATGGCCACCACTGTATCAAAAGGCAGTCAAAACACCAGAAATGTGTCAGGAAAGTTGTGGCTTTCATTCTTACAAGAACAGATAAAGATAAAAGAGAGGACACTTTCCAGGTATGCACTAACAGAAAGAAGAACAGGTAGAAACTCAATCCTCCTGTATGCATTTCACTTCAATAGTACTTAACATCTAACTGTCTCTAATTAGGCTTGGAATGGAAACATAATTAAGCTTATGTCACTTCTGTTTCTCTTTGAAAACAAAGAGGAAACAAATACAGATAGGTTACCCTCAGGACCTTTATGCTCTTCCTGATGGCTGCATCTTATGGCTGGGATCATTTTTACAGGTGCAGCTGCCCTGTGCTGAGTGTAAGACTTGCTGCTCTGCGTTGCGCACTGATTGCAGGCAGAGGGTGATTTGATTTACCTGCAAAATAATGTTTTACAGGAAACCAGCAGCTGATATTTTTGCATGTTTAGAGATTCTCTCTTTTTTTTTTTCTACTTCCTCTGGGTTTACAGGTTATTTATGCTACGGTAGAGCTGCTTTTTTGTATAGCTGAGTCTTTGAGTCAGCCAACTCAGTGTGGAGTTGCTAGTGAATGCTGAGATCAGCTTAAGTGTTATCTGGAACTGAGTTTCTCTTTCCAGTTACTTCAGGAAAAACTGATGAGTTAAATCGTGCAGATCAAACAACCTGGAGGCTTAAATTGATCTTTCTTGTCCCAGAACAACTTATAGACCATCTATGCATCACCTGCAGACCTCAGGGTTTTGGTTTTTTTCTATGTAAGTGAGGTCTATAAACTCCTGAAGAAAAAACCAGGACCTTAAGATGCTGGGAAGCTGACTGTCAGGAATGTTTCAGTATTATTTCTTGGAACATAGAATCCAGGCCTCAGTGTATTCCTTGCTTCCTGTTCTCACAAATCAGGAGTTGATGCAAAGGGCTTGAAGCAGGATTTTCTAATGGAAGGTCACACCTTTTAAAAAGGTAAAAAAAGCAGTTCACAGGGATGGCACTACAGGTTTATTTCTGTCATGGCAGGTAGGATTGGGGACACTCATGGCCTTTCTAGGAGGCAGCATGACTTTGCTGCATTTACTGAGTATGTGCAGGATCCCTGTTTCAGAACACTTGTGCAAAATTCCCTGGCAGGATGGGGTAACTGTTGTTTCTGCCCATGATCTTGTAAATAAATAGTTTCTTATGGGAAAATACTCTTTTTTAAATCTTTCCCCTTTGGTCTCCCTACTTCAAAATGATGCTTTCACTGAGCATCCTCTGGGCTCAGGAAGGACAGCTCAGTGCCCTCTGTCCTCTGCTCAGCACTGAATTCAGCCATCCTCAGCTGTGTTTACTGGCATGGTCACCAGAGGTATATGCAAGACAGGACCACGGGTCCCTGTCCCATCCAAGGTGGTCCCTGCCACAACCAGGGGACAGCCAGCAGCCCTCTAGACAGGGTAAGAGCACTGCCAGGCTCTGCCCTGGGGCACGCAGGTGTGGGGTGGGCTGTCCCACTGTGCTCACCAGCCAGTGAAATTACAAGCTGCAGGAGATGTGCTGGACCAACCACTGTGGGTAATAAACAGTATTTCATCCAGCACTTGTGTTATTTTCAACCGAAACCAGAAACAAAAATAAAACCTCCCACTTCCAGGACTTTTGTGTTTTACAAGCAACAACCAGTTGCTTTCTGACAAGATGATTGTACTTAAAATAGGTATGTCTGTGGTAGAGAGAAGTTTCAGCTCATGAAGTTGTTCAAAATGATATGGAAAAGTTGCCTCGGTTTCTGTGAGCTGGCATGTGTGATATGCATGCAATACTCTTTAACCCAAACCAAACCTGGTCCCTGTTGTACAGAAACCTGAGCATGCTGCACCATAGCTATTTTTTAACAGAAGTATCAGATTTAAAGTGTTCCCTCCCCCCCTCATTCACTGACCTTACATTGCTGGAGGACCAGACAGGATTAATTCCTCTGCTGTGAAGAATATCCAGTACTAAAGCAAAGAGCTGAGCTGTTTCCTGGAGCAATGCAATCCCCAGATGATCAAGAATATAACTGAACCACAACTGCTTAGTTGATTTCTTTTAATTTCATTAAGTGCTTGGCTTTCCAGTTTCATGGTAGATATTAGGCCAAGATGAATTCCTATTTTTTCCACCACCATGGAATATGAAAAATACAGAAGACTGCAGACCTCTAAATCATCTGAAGGATGTTGAGAAGAATTTCATGTGAAGACTTTACTCTTAGGTAATCAACCAAGTTATTAATGATATAAAAATAAGAGCCACCTCATCAGTGAGGAACAGAGTTAAGCAGTTTCTGTTCTAGTACCATTCACCAGCTGATCAGTTGTGCACCCAAGCCCAAGTCTGTGTGGTAGTAACATGGGCCCCTTGAAAACGTATTTGCTCTACATCATATGTTAGTGCAATACTGGCAAGCAAAAGAATATGAAATAAAAAGACATTTTAAGAAGAATTACATCAGGAGTTGATGAGCACATGTGGGTGGACTGAGCTTTGTCCATATGAAAGGTGTAAAATATCTTGTAAAGTCATCTTGCTCTGCTTAAAATCAGTGGGAAGCAAATACGATTGAACTATCTTATGCAGTCAGGCAATGGTTTTTGAAACACCCTGTGCTTAATATTCAAGTTCAGTGAAACAGATAGTTATTATTCCCATAGACTTGGGTTTGGGAGCGTTTAGCGTTCATCCTTGTGCTGGATATCTCGTCAGGATAAACCCTGTTTCCCTTCCTCTGTCCAGATGGAGGATTTGTAAAGTTCTGCCTCCTGTCTCTAGACGTGCTTTGGTTGCCCTATGACTTTGCAGCATGACATCATTTTGCAATATGTGTGATCCTCTGACATGTCAGTTCTACTGAAGCTCAGATGGACCCTAAAAGAGGTAGAATTGTGTTTAAAATTTTGCAGCTTCTATAAAAACAAAGCCTAAACTGAAAAAGGCAGGAGCAAAAGACTCAATCTGTAGATGTGTTGATGAGTTGGTGAAGTAGTGTGAGATCACATGTGAGTCAGCTGGTAGATGAATAAATGCTGAGTATTATGGCTGGCACCAGAGGGCATGGCAGAGTGCACGTTCTTTGGATTAAATTCAGAACAAATTCAGAAAAAAATGGACCCTGCACCCTGTATGTATATAGGGTGGATTGTTTACAACATTGACAGATGTACATTATGTTTTTCTGGTTCTTAAGTGCAATTACTTATAGCAAAACTAAACCTTTGGATTTATTTACCAGTGGTAGCCCTTAAAAAATAGTAGTTGGCATGTCCCTTTTGTAGATGGAGACACTGATGAAAATCCAGCAAAGTGTCTAAGGAACGGTTTGGTCAAATTTGGCACAGCTGTGAGACAGCTATTTTAAGTCCTTGACTGTAATTATTACATTGTAGCACTCACTTTGACATCTTATTTCAATTGCAAGAATAGCAAGCTGAAATAACAATTGCACTCTACCTTATGTTAAGGCAACCTGTAGAGTATGGGAATGTTTCTGAGAAGTCTGATGAATACTGCTTGTGGAGAGAGATTGTGATGGAGCAGCTGGCTGTATCTGAACTATGGCATTGGTACACCGTGATGTTTCTTTATTCTGAAGTTGCATATACATAATGCACTGGAAAAAGCATTTCAGACTATTCAGTATCTTGGGAGAGGGAGCACTGCTGCTGGTGCATGAGAGCAAGTCCCAGGGTGAGTGGGTTTCCACAGCTGGGAATGATCCACACAACTTTCCTGGCTTCATAGATCAGGCAGACCCTTTTGTAGGGGGAAAAAAAAAAAAATCTGTCATGCAGGGAGCATAGGGGGGATAGTTTTCCTTCATGGAAAAAAGTTCACATTTCTGTAGATGGATATCCACCTTTATTTTGAAAGATCATTTGGCTGAGAAACAAGCGTGTTGACACACTTATTCAAAGAAAGGAGACTTGTTGTGCCTGCCTAAGAATGTCCTCATCCTTTTTGTGCTGTCAGTGATCTGTTATCTCCATGGTGTGTTCCAAGTGTAGCAAGCAGGATCAAGTTTAAATGGTGACCTCCAGAACAAGGTGGTTACCCTGCTGCAGACATGAGGATACGGAGAAGGGTTTTGCTAATGTGGAGCTCTGGTTAAAGACCAGTGTGCAGAATTTTGTCATTTGTGGATTCTGCCAGATTCTGAGTGAGATTATCAAGTGCTTCTACAAACTGGACTGACTTCTTAGCTAAAGAAGGATTTCTCTCTAGTTTACTTACACAATGGATAGTATGGCAGCTGCAAAGACTTATTAGCAGTTTTGTTTGTTAAATTTTAATCACACAGCTACAAAGTACAGTCCGTGTGGTGATGGCAGCTCTCAGAACTCTGCTTTAGTGCAGGAAAAGGACACTAACACCTACTGGGTCAGAGTCTAACTTGTGCTCTGCAGGACAGAGTTGGCTTCCCAAGCTGCCATTTAAGGCTAGAACAGGTTGTGAGAACAAGGATTTCAGGTAACGTGTTGCTCGGAGGAAACATTTAATTTAGGCATTTCTTCAAGTAGAAAGGAATTGGTTCATGCTGAGAGCCTATTCTACAGCCTGTATCATAGGTCTGTGCTTTCTCCCACACCCCAGCAAGACCCTTCTAGAAGAAGTTAGTGCTGGCTGTCCTTGGTTTGTGTCAGAGTTAAATTAAGGCTTTTCACTAGCCTGGATTAAGGTGTATTTTGTTGTTTGGTGGGTGTAGGCAGGGACAGCTCATGGAAAGATGTCATCATTCATCTTAACATGCATCTTGGATCTGAGTGGGTGAATGACAGGCTGGTTTTCTTCTGATAGTCCCTGTCCTAAAATCCCTTGTAATGGCTTTTGGTCAGCTGGTGGGGCTGAGGGCAGAGCAGAATGGCTTAGAGCAGTGACGGTTTTGTTCTTATCCTCTCGTATGTCTTGGTGATCAAGAGGGGAAAGGGCTCAGCAGAGACTCAGCAGAAGGTAATTAATTTCTCTGGCATTCCTGGACCATGCTGCTTTTAGGTAGAGAAAGAATTTTCAGGTAAACCACAGCATGATTTCTGTTTCCCACTTCTCCTTCTCCCTAAGTGGTATCATGTAGGGGCAGAGATTGGTCTGTGGTTTAGTTCCTGCTTTGTTTTCTTTTATCACCTTATGTGATGCAGTTTAAATTACACTTTTCAAATGGTAAATTATGAGTTGCTTAGGAAAGACTTCTTAATGCTATTTTTCCTGGCAGTTTATTTCATCCTTTTCCTGTAAGTTGTACCAATCCATTATCTAGTGGGGCTGCCTGTTAAGCAGTAACAGATGGCCCATGCTAGCTAGGACAGGAAGGATCATAGGGGTAGGAGCCAGTGTTATCTACATATGTGTTTTGGATTGCATTGTGAATGCTTCCCAGGAAGAAGCTCAGCTGGCACTGGAATTGTGGAGATCAGATTTTTGGTATTTTTTATTCCAAGTCTTGGCATACTTGAAAATCAATGTATGTGGTTCATGTCAGGCTAGATCAATAATGTTGAAATTATACCTCTTCTTAAATAAAATTGCTGTGCTTGCTGGTTTTCTCCTTTTTTAGGTTTATCCGGTAATCAAAAGAACTGTGTAAGAAAATACATAGAAGAGAGAGCAGCCAGTTCCATTATGTAATCTTTC
Organism: Corapipo altera; assembly: GCF_003945725.1. Classification (NCBI taxonomy): domain Eukaryota; kingdom Metazoa; phylum Chordata; class Aves; order Passeriformes; family Pipridae; genus Corapipo; species Corapipo altera. The sequence goes on along the minus strand of NW_020884872.1, from coordinate 7,934,494 downwards.
TTCCCTGTGTGCTCTACCACAGGATGGCCTGAAAATGTAGTAACTAATGCAAAACTGAAGGAGGAAAACCAGAATTAGTCGTAGACAGTTTGGACCAGTATTTGCCCCCACAGCTTTGCTGCTGTACTAAAATACTTGGGTACCATGAGAGGCAAAAGGCCAAAGAGGAGAGGGAGATGTGTCAGAAAGTGGCTGCCTTGCAGAGCTCATGTTCTGGGGCAGTTTCTTCCTAACACTGGGCTTGCAGCATCCCCTATGCTCTCACTTTATTTTAATCTGTAGCAGTGAGCTCATCTCTAAGGAGCCAGGGAGAAGCATGGATGAAGAAAGCTGTGATATTAAACATAGTCTGTGGAGGTCAATCTTTGATTCTGCTAAGGTGGCCAGGGCTTATCCACAGCCATCTCTGCTTTTCTCACTGTGTTGTGTTGGATGTTTGTCAAGGCACCAGCAGGCAAAGGCCAAGAGATCATACTCATGGCCATGTCATTGTGATTTGGTAGATCAGGACTTTCAGAGGGTTTTTACAGTATATATTGGTATCTATTTCCTCTTGACACTCAGAAACAACATGAATAAAAATGTGAGAAACTTCTTACTGAAAAATTCCCTGTCAGACAGGCATGGGAAATTCATGACTTTGTGGGTTTTTTACTTTTTGTTGTTGTTGTCCTAGAAGCTTCCAGTTTAGAAGATAAAATTTCATTTGGTTCTCCCCTGCCCCAGTTCAGAATTTAAAGCCTTTTCTTTCTCCCGGCTGGACAGAGGCTAAGCAGTCCTTGCTTCATATAAGGTAACTAGAGTTTGTGTCAGTCCTGGGATGATATAATCATAGAATCAATCAGAGAACGGTTTGGGTTGGAAGGAACCTTAAAGTTGGAATTGAATCTAGTTTCAATTCCCTGCTATGGACAAGGATGCCACCACTGGACCAGGGCCCCATCCAACCTGTCTTTGAACACTTCCAGGGATGAGGTATCCACAAGTTCTCTGGACAATCTGTTCCAGTGCCTTACCACCCTCTAGCTCCTATTTTCAAAAGCAGGATAATAACCTGTAGTAAATAAAACACATTAGAAGTGCCCAGAGAATGATGTGGAAGATCTTAAGAAGACGACCTAAGGTGATCCCATCAGGATAAGATGTTATCCTTGCACAGCTGGGCAAGGAGAAGACAATTCTCCTCAGCCTGGCCTGGAAACATTTGTCTCAAAGCTTGGCTTATGAAATTTGCACTTTCCTAATGCTGCATCATTGTGATGACAATAATTCTTTCTATCTTGATGTCTGTCTTTTGAGCATAAGTAGAAAAGGTTGACAACATGTTATGAAAAAATCCATGAGAACTATCTCTGAATTGCCCTGGGAGAGAAGAGGAAACCAAGTAAGGTGGTGAAACTTCTTCCTATCCTCCCACGCCATGTACACAAACTAGCTTGTGCCTAGAGTAAAGCCAGATTCTGCGCTCAGTGACAAGCATTTCTGGTCATTCAAGGAATAGAGGGATACAGGTGGTATAGGATACCTGGAGCCTCCTGTCAAATTAATGTGAGATGTCTTATTTTGGAAACTGCCTTCCCTCCATTTAAAGTGTCGTTGCCTCATTTGGTACTAAAGTAATTTCCAAGGCAATTAAAACTTTCTTTATGCCAGTCCATGTTTGTGAACTCATTTTCTCCTGTAGAAGGTCATTTGCACCAGCTTATAGAAATGTATAGCTTCCAGGATCCTGGTGACAAAACTGCCTTCTGCTGAGCTTCCAAGGAAGGCTGAGATATTTCAGAAGTCTCTTTTCCAGGTAGTCACAGGATTCTGCCACAAAGACCTCTCAATCTGTCTGCTTTCTTCCCAAACCTGCCTTCTTGTGCTAGCAAGACTCTTCTGCACGTGCTCAGCACTGGAAGGCCAGAGGGACCCTGTTCATGGTGGTCTAAAAGCCCTTCTTTGAAATGTTGCCAGTCCCCTGGGCAATGTTCTCACAAAAACGACTGTGTTTAACAGCCTCTTCCATATTCTTTCTCTTTCACTTCTCTGGCCTGAAGCTGGAAGGTCATTTCAAGGCTGGAAGGTCATTTCAAGGCTTTTTCTGTCAGAAGAAAAGTAGCCTCCATTGTCTACCTTTGGAGCATTTCCATCTTGCATCTGCAACACAATTGTATGGTCTTCGTACAAAACACCTGCAAAGCCCTGTTTCTGGTTACAGCCTTCTGGGAGTAACTCTGTGCTAGGCTCTTGATTTGGCAGAAACCAGCTCAAATATAAGGGAGGTCCAAACTTGAAAGGAATCAGGACTGCAAAACCCTGTTCTCTGTAAAGGCAGTGGGGCTCTCTCTGCTACACCTGTCTTCCTAAGACAGTGTGATATTGTTCAGAGGTACTTGTGTCATAGCTGTAAAATGGTTGTGATTAAAGGTGGGCTCTTCCCTGCTTCTCAGCAGATTTGACTTTATTGGTTTTGGTTGTACAGCTGCTCCACAGTGCTGTGTTGTGCACAGTGGATGTGCCCTAGATGTCCTTCATCTAAACTTCCCACAGTGAACTACTGGTTTCTGTGAAGGCACCCCATAAACAGTTTTGAGTGCTTTTGTAGTGTGGTGAAGTGATATTCGATTGTTTGGGGAGATGGGTTATCAATATATGTATACAAATACACTTTTTTTTTTCCTCCCCAGGGGCAAATTATTCTATAATTTGTGTAATAAATCAGAGAGTTTAAAAAATTTTTGTGTTTTCGTTTTGTTGTTTTGTTTTCTGCAATTTATTCAGAGTCCCCCAACTAGTGTTTGGCACAGTATAGATGAACTGCTGCAGAGTTCTTACTGGGAATTTCTTTTCCGTTATGAATTGACTAGGTTAAAAACTCAGAGGAGTTTGCCTCTCCTATGAGAGCTAGAACTGCTGCAGGATATTTTCAGAGCAGTGAACTTGAATGTTGGCTGCAGTCCTGTGTCCTGCTTTTTCACCAATAGTCCTGTTCACAGAGACAAGACTAGGAATATATTGCTGGTCTTTCAAGGGAAGAAAGGATGAGTTTATTCCTGCTTTCTCCAGGAGACACAGAATACATGGCTTGTGCAAAATGGTCAAATGCACTGAAACTTGATGGAAGTGACAGCTGAGTCTTCTTTAGTTCTCCTGTTGTCTATTAGCTCTGTGGTGGAGTGTCATGGCATTCCTTCTGGAGAACAGCAAAGGAAGGAGCACCTGTTTTTGTAACTAAGCTGCTGAAGGGATCAAAGTATTTAATGCTAACTCTCCCTTGCACTTCCCTCCTTAAGCTCTGCTCTTGAGAAACAGTTCATTAATTTGTTATCAGCTCGGTGAGAAAGGAGGGGGTGGAAAGCCACTAACAAATGAATTTGGTCCAAATCAGGTCTCCTTACAGCAATCAGGAACCTGCTCTTTCCCACCTTGGTGCAGTGGGGAGGTCAGGAGCTGGATGGTGAGGAAGCTGCTTCCCTGCTGTGCCACAGACTAGTTTGATTGCTGCTCATGCACAGGCTGCTATATATAAAATGTCTTCTTGATGGACATGAGAATTACCTAAGAAATGATGTAAGGGCTATAGAGCTTACACAGATTCCAATGTTAACTGCCACCTTCCTCCCAAAATTTCACACCAGATTTTAAATGCGGTACCTTTCTTTCCTTTTCAAAGATCTGTGTGTATATCACAAGTTGACAGGCAAGAAGATCTTTATAATAATACTTTGACCTCATAAATCAGCCTTGTAGATAGACAGAAAATGGCAGGTTCCTTTTGTAAGGGTTTGGCAAGCACTGCTAGAGGAAAAGACAGTCCATTACCTGCTTAGGAAGGAGAATATCCTTGTCATAACACTATCCATTGCTGGCCTTTTCTCTAGCTCACTGCAGAGATCTGTCACAATAAACCATGAATTTTTTACCTGACTTTGAAACTGGAAAGAAAACCACAGAATGACTGTAAAGTGCAAGTGTTTGCACTTGGTTTCTGTTGTAGGAAGACATTGTGGATTTTCACATTACTAACGCATATTTCAAATTGATCAGGGGAAATGAGGATGTCCGTAAAGATAGAAGATTTGATTATGCTTTGTATTACAGCAAACAATATGTGAAAGATGATTCATATAGGAAAAATAGGAAGGATTCAGGTAACTTAATCTAATGGCATAGATATTTGAAGCAAGAAAAACTCTAGAATAATTTGTTTTGAAACTCTCTTTGTGAATAGTTATTCACAAATATCATATAACTGCAGTTTTATGTCTTTGCTCCTGACATACCTACCTGTGTTTCTACATCACACCTGTGTTGCACCCTTGAGGGTCCCAGCTTTGGGAGTAGATGACAAACGGTGAACAGTTTGTCCTGAAACATTTAATGATAAAATGGCTTTTGTATGTATACCTAACCTAAACAATAAGAACAGCAATAACGTTGAACATCCTGGAAGTGATCTTGAAGTTCAAAGTTCACTCTGCTTCTGATACTTCTAGCAGAAAAACAATGATCCCATTTTTCATACTTCTCTTTGGCTAACCAGCAGGTTCCCTCTGTCCTTTTGGGAGACTCCTTCCCAGAAAATTGCAAGGAAGCTTGCCTGGGATGCAGCCCTGGTGTCTGTGGGGCATGAGGGATGGAGCTGCATCATTTGTCTTTGGATGTAAGGATAGCCACAAGGGTTCATCAGGCTGCTCCTTTGTGGTGGCAGCTTAGCTTGGGTCTTTTGATGCCTTCTCTGGCAGTCACTATTTGCCCTGTATTCCAGATGGATGTGTTTAAGCTATCTTCCCAATTCCCTCAAATATATCATCTTTATGGCTGCTTATTCTCTTTAATTTTGTCTTCAGACAGTCTCCCATTGGGAGATCCCTTTGGGATCATTCTTTTGAAGAAGGGCAGTTGAATTATTTGGCTTTTTAATGGGCACTGCTACCTACCATGTTGCTAAGGCAAGGCTCTTCCCCCACTGACGTGATCCAGTCTCTCTTTCCTAGGTAATAAGTAGCTTGTTTTTAGAGAAGCATCATGACTACCACACTTTTACCAGGTTACTGATGCAGTTAGGGTGTTGGCATCCTCGTTTAAAACCAAACTGTTCAGTCTCCGTACCTTAGATTGTATCATGGGTTTTAGGCTTCCACCATCTTGTGTACAAGTATATACATTTGTTTGAGTTTCTTATTTTCCCATGTCCTTTTTAAATGGGACAACTTATTCAGATTTCTTTTTTTTCCCCTCCGCATGTGTCCTGTCCCCAGCTTGAGGCTGCAGAGATTTTATGACTTGGTCCACAGGGAATGCCTCATCCCAAACACCGCGTGTCTTTGCTCTTTCCCTTAGCATGTTCTCAAAAACTAGTGAAATCATCTCTCTCTTTTTGTTATTTCTTCCTCCCACTCAGTTTAATGGTTTTGGTTTGGTTTAGAAGAACCTTCCCTCCCCTTTGCAGGCTCTCTCTATTTGAAACTCTACCCAGCTCATCAGAAGTTCAGATGCTGCTGGGGCTTTTAGGCCGTGGTACCGTCTGGGGTCCAAACACCCACTGCTGTTTTCCTTATGCTTTCACCCTTGATCAGCATTTTTGGAGAGTTATGTTTTGGGAGGGATCTGTCTGTTGGGAACTGCTAAAACAGGGAGAGGGCAACTGCACTGCAGTGGCAGGGGATCCAGCCGCGGGGCATGGAGGGTTTATGCCAGTGCTGAGTAGCACAACCACGCTAAATCCGTCCTGTGCCAGCTGTATCTTGGATTTGTAACACGTTCCCAACGAGGCTGCAGTTATTTACTCTGCACAGTAGGCACGGCTGCCTGCCCTGCCCTCCTCAGCACCTGTGCCCTGGGCAGCATTGCACACCCTCCCACTCTGGTCCCCGCTCTGCCCTTGAGATGTGTCGGTTTGATTTTTTCCTACATTCAGCAGTGTGCAGGGAGGGGAGAGGGGGGGAGGAAAAAAAGGGCTGCATCTCATTAAAAAAAGGGAAGGGAAAGAGTGAGGAGAGGTGAAAGGATGGAAAATGAAAGTGTGAAGGGGAATGCAAAAGCATAAACCTTGGTGCAGTGAGTGCTGATGCAGGAGGAAATGGCATTGGATGAAGCACCATTGCACAGTGATGTCAGGAGTGCAAACTGGGCTGCAAGCCCTAAAAAGCTTTTTTTATCATCCCATTCACAGCTAACCCCCTTGGACAGTATGGCCTTTCTGTGAATAGATGACCTGTCACTTGCTGTGTGATTATTGACAGCACCACCCAGGTATTCCCCAGAGGTGGTGGTGTGGGCAGGCTGCCTGTGGTGTAGCAAACACTGTGGTGTTAGTGGTGTCCAAATGTCTCTCCCCCCCGTGCCCAGGCAAGTCAAAACTCGTTTTGAAAACAAACAAGTCAAGCCCAGGGTTGCCTCATGTGCTCCTGTGTTATTCTCCAGTGGCAGGCAGCGTGCCAAGGTCTCCAGGGTGTCAGGTGGCCCTGGAGGGGTAACAACCCTTTGCTTACCCCACGGTGCAGGGTGGGAGCAAGGAGATCAGGCTGCATTGGGGGTCCCTGCTCCTCACCCCTAATGTCATTTTCAGAGATCCTCTAAGGCCATGATAACATGAAATGCCTTTGGGGTGGGAGTTTGTCCTTTCTCTCCTTTGGGCTCTTCTTCTTTCAGACAGCTTCACCTGTCAGGAGTGGGTATGGATGTTGATGCTGTCAGCTGCCTGTTTCTAGCAGTGTGAAACGTGGACACGCAACAGCTGACTGAAACAATTGAAACTTGTTTGTGCAGGCGAAGATGTCAAAGCAGAAAGGGTAGGCTAACAGAAAGAGAGGAGGGGGATGTATGGAGGAGGAAGGTAAAAGTTAATGGAGAAGAGAAGGGCAAAGGGAAACTGGTACTTGAGGCGACCAATCAGTCATTTGATGGCCAATAAAATAAATAAGTGGCTGGGCAGAATAAATCAGGAAGATGGAAGAATAGATAAGGCTGGCAGAACATTTTGTTTTATGGCCCTGGGTACTTGCTTTCTGGGACATTTCACTTTCCTAAGGTTGCCTCCCTCACTGCTGATCTGCATGTGCATGACACCAGCTAACTCTAAACCACTGTAGCATGTTGCTTCATTGTGGGGCTGATTCATGCCTCTCCCTACTCCCCCTTCAGCTCCCTGTGCCTCAGAGCCGGGAGCTGCTGCACCACTGGCCCCACTCTTTGTTGGGGGGAGGAAAAGGGGGAAATGATGTGGGGGCAGGCTGGTTTGTGGGATCTGTGGGTCTCAGAGGGGATTGTGCTGGGATAGAAGAACCCCTGGGAATGTGTAGGCAGTATGGTACTGAGGGCAAGGAGGGAAATCTCTGGTCAGGTGGATGCAAAACTCCTGTCAACCCCTTTCCCAAAAAGTTTCATAATGCTGTGACTCTTGGTAGCATCGAGATTCACAATATTTTCACCAAAAATCAGTGGTGCCAATGGCATTGGCCATGAGCACTGTAAATGTGCAGGCAGAGCCCACAATAAGGGCACCTGTGCCTTGAATCACAGCCCCACACGTTCAGATGTGCCTGTGTGACTGTATTTTAAAACTACATTCTATAAATCCTGTCTGTGCAGGGAAAGGGAGTGCATATCAAGGATACATAGAAAACATCCCTGGCTGCAAGGACTTATGTCACGTTCTGGGGGACTTGTCACAAAGCCAGCTACAGCAACATCTTTGTCCGTCAGTCATGTTGCTGTTAGTAAGTGTACACACTGAAACCCCCAACGTGCCAAGCAATTCACTGGCTTGCATTGCGTGTGGCTCTTCAGTGTGCTGCTGCTAAAGGCGTTTGTGCTGTGGGAATGGGAACTTTAGCGTAATCCTAAAGCCAAAGAACCCCATGTGTCCAGTTAGCTGTACAGCTGGGCAAGCTCCAAGGTTCTTACTTTCCATCGCATTCCTGTTACAATTCCATTTTCTCCCACTTCTTATTTTTCTATTGAATTAAAAAGCCATTATCACTAATAATCCTATTTTTAAAATAGTTTTTAGAACTTAATGAGCTGCCTGGGGGGGACAGAGCACGTCTTTTGTTTACAGGAGCAAATCATTAAATCTTTCCCAGACCATTTCTGTCACAGAGTAGCTTAAAGAGACTTTTCTGGTGACATTAAGGGACAGAATATGTTGTTGAGATGCCTGATAATCGTGAAGCTGCACTTATGGTGGGCAAGCCTGTGCTGACAGCAGAGGGCTGCTTCAGAAAGTTTGTAATAATGAACTTTCTTTGTGCTCTGCTTGTTTATCTGCTTTGTTCCCTTAAATGATGGCACATTTGTGGATAATTTCCTCTGCTGGTGAGCTACCCCCATCAAGTTGAAAGTTGTCTATTTTTAAAATGCCAGCTGCCTCTCGGATAAAAAAGCCAGTGCTGATGTACCGTTGCTTGCAATGCATTATTCAAAGTCCTTTTTAGACTCTCTCAAATAAAGAGCTTCATTAATATTTCAGCAGTCGCTGTGATTCTCTCCAAGGGGGCTCCATTCCTTTTTCTCACTTGACACCCCTGTATTTCTCTGTGTAGTGAAGATGATTGGATTTCGAGTTACCTTTGGTAGAGCAAACTCATCATTTTCTGGAGGAAGTGGATCTTAAAAGAAAATTTGACCTTGAGATTGGTGCTAAGCACATACCTGGCATACCCAGCATCTTACCCCAGCCCTTGGAAACAGGAGTGTTTGGGAGTGAAGGGGCTACTTTTGTGTACCAAACACCAGTTGTTGTGTGTCATCACATGACTGATCATTCCAGGTGGCTTTGCTAGCTTAAGGGGAAATAGGAAGGGGGATTGGAAAAAGAGAATCGGAACAGATTGGATTTTTATACATAAAGATTTACTTCATAAGGTTTTATTTAAATATTAACTGCATTTGCACTGATTTAAAAAACACATTAAGGGCTATTTTCTTTCTTCTCTCTATTAGGTACAGAATCTTTGATAAGGCTGGACTTTTGAGAAAGAACATAGTGATTTCCTCACTTGAGGCACTGGTGGGAAATTAGTAGCAGGCAGGCCTAGAAAAAGTGATTTTTATCTCTAAAGAAGAAAGGATGAGACAAAAAGTACCAATCATTCTGAGCTCGCTGCATAGGAGCAGTTTTCTTAAGTTATAGGGATCTTAATTCTTTCCTTGTGATGCCATGATAAAAGATTCCTTTGGCTTGATTGTGCATGACAGGTTTTAATGCTGGGAGATGGAGATCTAGTGATATGGAGCTGTGTAATAATTTTAAAAGGTAGTTTCTCAATACATCAAGCAATTAAGTGTTTGAAGGGAAGACAAGGGTTCAAAGCTGTTGTTCACCCATGAAACAAGAGTAAGAGTGATAGTGATTGCTAAAAATTTGTGGTGCAGTCCCCTGGATGTACATGAGCTACAGGCTGGAGTCTCCCCTGAAAATGGAGGCAGTAGGGGAAGGGATGATGAAGAGGTTGATCTAAGCAGGGTGGGGACAGTCAGTTACCAAAGAAATAAGCAACCACAAGCATAAAAGGGTTTAGACAGTGTGTTGGCTGCCCATAGTGTGCCTGGTTTGCATGTCAGGCAGCTCTCGCACTGTAAGGCCTCCCATCAGGACAGCATGCAAGTGGAAGTCCATGGCTTTGCTTGTGAAATACTAGACACGCTGTGAGCTGCAGTTGTTGAGCATTCAGAAACTTAAATTCTGCTTTGCTGCTGAAGAAAATGATTCTGACCAGGCTTGTTAAGAATAGCTTTATGTTTCTCTCCTGACTCAGCAGTAAAGTAATATTCTGGACAAGAAATGTCTTGGGTTTGGGGTGTTTTGTGGTAGAGGATTTTTTGTTGATGCTGCTGTGTTTTAAACTATGGTTCGTGTTTTGTTGCCTTATTCAGGGTGAAATTAAATTTACTTTACTTTCATGAGGTGAATAGTAGTTTTAAAAGTCCTGATCCTGCTTCCCAAAAATGTACAGAAGCGTTGTTTATTCCTTCAGGACAGAACTAGTAGCTGCTGTTCTCAGAAAATAAAGATTTCACACACACATACACAGACACACATACTTCACTGGAATCATTCATGACTCTCCCAGTGTAATTTGCTTAACATTTAAAAGGGGAACTTAGCTTACAAGCTGTTCAGAAGGTACTGCAGAGCAGATTGCATGGTGCTGGGAAGATGGAGGGGGTGCCAAAGCAGTGCTGGTATATTTTGAAATGCTGTGTATTGGTGGGAAAGTGGGGCAGTGGGGTGGGCTAGGCAGTAAAGCCCAGCACCCTGTGGAGGTCGCACAGCCCCCGTGGGCTTGTGCTGCGCGGTCGAGCAGCCGAGGTACAGGATTCTGGGTGGAGGTTTGCAAGCCTCAGCATCGATGTGTTGTTTATAACATGTGATTAGCGGGGTACGCCCTGGCCAGCAGCACCCGGGGGGGTGACCTGAGCGTGCGGGAGCTGCGCGGGGCCGGTGGGAGCGGCAGCTCCCTGCGGGTGCGGAGCCGGGGCAGGATCTGTGCCGTGTCCCTGTCACAGCCCCTTCGGCGCCTGCTCGAGATTATCGTGTCACGCGCTTTACAGGCTGACCTTAATCTTTCTAATACGGGATCGCCCTCTCTGAGAGGGACGATAAACAACCCAGATTTTCCTGCTGATGGTAATGCGGTAAGCAAGCCCATAGCTCCAGGGACGAAGCTTTCACAGGGTGCTGAGACGTGGAGGATGGAAAGAGTGCCCTGGGGAGAACGCAGGAGAGATGAGGTTGCTTCCTATTCTCTTTACTGTGTGTCCATCAGGACTTTGGAAATTAGCGTTGGCTTGTGGGAAGTTCCTCCTTCTGAGGTTGCTTTTCCTGGGCAAAAAACCTTTTCCCCGTTGCACTAGGACTCCCTGAGGCACTTCAGCTGGCCACCACTTGCTCTTTCAAGTCACTGGAGATCTCTGCTTCTTGTTCCCTGTCCCAGGAGGGAGGGAAGGCATTCCTTTCCTTTGTGTTCTGGCCCTGGTACTGCTGCCTTTCCTTCAGCAAAGTGTTAATTATAATTAAACATGTATTACTGGATCCTTGCTTGGTGTAACTGTATAATAGGTGGCCTGCTGTTTCAAGGATTGCAGAAGGTTCCCAGCCCAAGGGACCTGTCCAAATGGTGTCTGGAGCCATTGCTCCCATTTGGTTGTTAAGCATTTGACACTTATTATTTTACTCAAATGATGGCTGCTGAAGAAACTGGGGCCTTTGTGTCTGAGGCCTGGCCAATGTAAGAGCAGACGCTCAAACAGGAAGATGTGTGCTTGGGTCTGCCTGAGCTTGCAAATGGCTTAACTTGGGAAAGAGGAACCAAATCTCTTTCGAAAGCCCTTAACATTTACTAATGGTAAATCTTTTTTCCAACATAAGAAGCAAGGGCTGTGTGTGGGAGCAGCAAAAAGACAGTGGCTGAAACGCAAGTTCAGGTCATCTGGGCAGACTTTTGATCCAGTGTCTTAATGGATCAGGTTAGCACATGCAGATGCCTTTTTGTTGCTTTAGCCCCTTCTTTTCAAAGTTGTGTGTTTTCTGGAAATATTGGCGCTGGTCAGCTCCACACACCATCCCAAATTTGGAAGGTTGAGATTTTTATAAGGGGACAAAGGTGTTAAGACTTTTATGGTAAGACACTTGGATCTCTCTTATTCCTGTCCATTTGCCTTTCCTTCTTCCAAGTGAGTTCTGAAAAAGGTCTCCAAGCATTTCTTGCTGAATTTCTCTCCCAAAGGGGAGAAGACTTTCTACGAGCCTCCTTACTTCTATTTGCTCAGAAGGGGACCAGGAGATTTAGTCAGAAGAGCTGGTGTGGTTGGAGGACAGCCAAGCAAACAGACACGCACAAATCGGTGCTACTGATAGAGTGAGACACTGCTAGAAGTGACTCAGAGGAATTGGCTAATATGTCCTACAGCTACAAAGAAGTGCACAGAGCAAAATGTTGTTCTCAGCAGAACATCTGATGATGCAGTAGGTAAACTCATTTTTAATGGAAACTAGGAAGTGTGACTTGGAAAAATGTCAGGCGTAACCTTGTAGGTAGAAATTGGATGCTATATTCTGGGATGTTTGCAAGACTGTAATGATTATTTAAGAGAGTAGAAAGTTCATTTGTTAATTGAATGTTCTGTCATTTTGCTCCTCAGTGCCAACTTGTCTGAGTCACCACTTATCAGCCCAACTTTCCTTCCTACAAGTGTCACAAGCTTAAATTTTTGCCACGGCTTGATCTACATGTACTTGAAACAACTCTGCTCGTTTAAACCTGTGCAAATGTAAATGTTGCCTGTAGCATACCCAGTGTGGTTAAAATTACCTCTTTTGTGGGAAACATGTCAAAACTGTCGACCTGGCTTGGATTTTCTCCTGGAAACAACCACTATACTGTTGACGGTACTGCAGAAATGATGTTCAGTTGTAGCAATGGATAGGCAGAAAAGGAGAGTGTTGGAGTGTTGGCACAGTTTGGTGTGTCTGTAGGAGCTCTGAGAACTGAACTGCTGCAGTGTGAAGCAGAGAGATGGCACATCACAAGTGCCCATAGTGCAGAATCTACATTTCCTTCTGGTTTTTGCATCCCTGCCCTGGAGTTGGGGGTTTTGCCAGGCATCAGTGCAGTCCCACGCAGCTGCAGCCTCTTCACAGCCAAGTTTTCGGTGGAGATCCCAGCAGGGAAAGCTTATGGGAGGCTCAAAAATGTAACTTGGAGCAATGAGAAAATCCACAAAGCACCTGTCATGCTGCCTCTTGCCTGGACAAATGTCTGGTTTTAAATCTCTTTGGGAGGATGTCAGTTTGGAACTGAGCTCTCCCAGCTCCAGGACACTTTTGCGAGGGATCTCTGGCTCAAAGTTGCTCCTTGCTCGTGCAGGAGACAAGAAGGGAGGTCTTTTGCTTCTGAAACTGTCCAAGCCAAGAGGCTTTTGGAAAAGGATGCTGAGGAGAGCCTGTCCTTCCTCTGACCATCCCAGTGGGAGCTGGGGGGGCTCAATGCTGTCTAGAGGTGTCAGCAGGACCTTGCTCCACTGCTTTTGCCTGCTCATGGCCTTTTGCAAAAGCAAAGCTCTTTGATTTTAGGTGAGGTGTTAGTAAAATATGTACCCTGCTGATTTACAGCCCCTACAAGATCATCAGCAAAAGAGAGAACATAATTTTGCTACGTTTGTGCATAGCTATCTCTGTCAAAGGCTCACACAGTGAAAGTTTCTACAAGACAAGAAAGTGAGCCTCCTTTTCTGCAGAATTTTCAGTAATGCCTTAAAGGGCACATTTCACTGGTACAACACAAAATGGCTCTTTTTGATAAGTACAGTGACAGTGCTATTACTACACAGTAAATTAGGCCTTGGGCCTGAAATTAAGTTATTTGGACTTTTTAACATTATTAATAGGAGAGATTCAAAGGCTCCTTCCCCCTTTTCTTTTTCTGCAATTTCCCCCCTTACTTTCCTCTTTTTGCTTTTAGATCTGAAATTATTTAAAATTGCCACAGATGGATCTTCTGGGCAGAATTATCCAAAACTGGGCAGCATAAAGGATACCTCCTTGTGCTTGTGCCCATTAGTCTAATGGGAGTGAGGAGTAAAACTCTTGGCCAGACTTTGGAAACGTACCTCTGTGTCTATTTATTTTGTGTCCTGTAGAGTCTTTACCTCCCATTAATGTCTTCTGCTCACGAAAGGACAGCTCAGTGACCAGGCTGAGCTGAGGTCTCATGTGCCCAGACCTGGGCTAGGAAAGCCAGTTTGCCTTGCAGAGTCACCAAACCCAGTGTGTTGCAAGTCAGTCAGCCATGCAAAGAACCCCTGAAGAAGTTATGTTGTACCTTCTCTTCTTCTTTGACCACAATACCCAGAGTGAGCCAGCTGGGATATTGCACAGGGGAAGGCTGGTTTTCTGTGGATGAACCAGATTGGGGTTTATGGTCTTTTCTTTGCTCCTGCCCTCCCTCTGGATGCGTGACTGCTGCTGATTCCCAATGTGCACAGGCCATTTTCCATAGCTTTATTGCCCTCAGTTTATGGAAACGCTTTTTGAAATGTATCTCATGATGAGATTTGCTTAAGTACTAGTACCCAAAGCATTAAAATAATGAATTATTTTAAAAATAATATTTAAATTATTAAAAAAAACCCTAGAAAATAACTTTTCTGGAATAATTATTAATTAAACAGTTGGGAAGCTAAGGAGAAGGAAAAAATAGTTGTTTTGTTCTGTTTTTCTGTCTTCTACAAGAAATTGCTTCCTTTTGCAAAAAGTGTATTGCTTGCTTTCAATTCCTGTTGACCTAGAGAGACTCGGACACTGATTATGTCTATGTTTTGCTGGTTCTCCAGAGAACTACTAAATGCAGTAGATGATTGTCTGAAGTCATTGAGCTCATCTGTTGCGGGGATGGCAGTCCTGCTGCACGGGCTGTTGCCCACAGCATCTTGCATTACAAGCTTTTTGGAAAATGTGGTTCCTCAGTTGTGGTGAGGGGAAGACTGACTGCCTTAAGAAGCTGCACAAATGTCTAGCTGGAGAGTACAATTTATCCTCAGTGCATTTCTCTGTAAAACCACACTCCCTGGCATGATTTATCCTTATATGACTAGTGGCATTATCTTTAATGGCTTGCATAATCAAGTCCTCACATTGTCCTAACCCTCACTGTATTTTACTTTGCTTCTCATTCTCCTCCAAGCCTCTGAAGTGTGCTATGTGCTGTTTTGACTTGGAACAAACCTGTGCTGGTTAACACAGAAAAAAGGGCACAGGCTCTGATTTTCTTGGCCATTTGGCCACCTAAGAAGCAAGGATGGCAGGCTTATTAATTTTCCCTGAACAACCTCTGGAAGCACATTTTATGTTAGAAGTAGTGTCAGGCACCATCAGAATCAGTAAGAAATAAAGGTTGAGACCAATAAAGTATTTGTGTGATGTGCACCCAGCACTGGGGAATGATGGGAGCACTGGCCTTAGTCCAGGAGAAATGTGACCCAGTAAACTTCTTAAAAGACTGTTCAATCACTCTCTTTATTATGCCAGAGCATACAGGCTGCATACAGGATGAATGGCATTTTCATAACTGCTGCCAAAGGAAACATTTTCTATGCTGCTGTATAGTAATTTTCTCCACTTTGGAGTCTTGACTGATAGCAGAAGAGAGATGCTTCTCACCTTTTCACAGGGGTGGGGCTGTAAGGGGGCAGCTTGAAATGAAGTGAGCTTTAGGGAGACCCTTCACCAGTGATTTAATTCCATCAAGCCTAAGCACAACACCATTGGTCTGTATCTTTGCAGAGGAATCCATCAGCTCTCTGTAGTCATATAGATCAGGAGCAAAATAATATAGGAAAAAAGTTCTTTTTGAAGAAAAACACCGCACACAATGGATATCTGAATGGGAACAGCAGTGTGGTTGCTTGGCTGGAGGTGCAGTGAGACGCCCTGGCACTCAAGGACTGTGGGCACCTCTTGTAGCAAGGGACTGTATCATCCAGCTCCTGCTGTACAGGCTCCTTCCCAGTGCTCCTCAGCTTTCCCCCCCCTCCCCTGCTAATTTTGGATGGCAGGGGCAGCACTCAGACACCAGTGATGCATATTTCACCCCCACTTGCCACTTGCCTACCCTTGCCATCCCCCTTTCAGTGCATGGCAGGAGGAGGGGAAGACCTTACCCTGTTTCCCCAGTCTCCCAGGCTGCTTGAAGAAGGATATGAGGCTCCCTAATCCCTTCCTGGCAGTGCTGTGGGGAGTAAGCACTGGCTGTGAGCTGCTGGCCATGAGTAGCCTCAGTGGGCCAAGTCCTTGTGCTGGACTGTGGGACGTGAGGGTGATGTTCCTCTGCCTTGCCGCTGATGCAAGGCTAGTGAGGGCAATTCCTTTCACCCCTGTTGCTGTTTGCCTGCAACAGATGATCCAGCTTTGGCTGCTCTGTGTGGAAAGTTCTATCTCTGAGAATCAATGTTACTATTGGACACCTGCGATGATGAATCAACCAAAGAAAAATCCTCAGTAACGTCAGAAATAGCCCGGTGTCTCCAGGTGGTTTTTTTAATGCCTCAAACCTTTCCTCTAGCCTTTGCCCTTCCCAGTGGTTTATTGCTTTCCTAAAACAGGTTTCCTGGGAAAAAAAATTTTCCACTAGATTCATTCTGAAGCCAGAGCCACAAGCTATTTATTTATTTAATTGGTTTTATGTTCCAACCAATAAATTAATCTTCTCTGTGTTTGATTTTTGAGCAAGCAAAGCTAATAGAAGGGGGAATGCATACCAGAGATGTGGGATTGTCTTTTTCATGTTTTATCAGCTCTTTCTTTAAATAAAAATCTTAATTAAGCACATGTTTCTCATTACAGTCTGTGTAAATATGGCACCCAAAGAGTATGAATTGGGCTTGAGAGTGGTTTGCTGTTCCTATGCAGCCCATCATTTTCTTCATAAGAACAATTCCTGCATATAATTATTTTGTTATCCCAGTATATATAACTTTTGCAACTTCATACGTGACTCTTGGAGATTTTCCTGGCATTCTCACAGCCTGAGCTTCCCCAGCACTCAGACTATGTTTTTCTCAAAAGCTTCTAAAACAGCATTAGATTTGGTATTTTTTTATTACTTTTTAAATCTACATTTGGTTTTTTTATACATCACAAGCCACAGCACTCGCAGTTGTGTGTACAACCCATCTGCACACAAAACAAGAATGAAATATGCAGGGTTCATTAGTCAGATGTGGTGAATGGCTTGAAATGTTTAATTAAAGAAAAAACACAAAGGGGCCACTGAATCAGATGTTCACAAAGTAATAGAGGTGAGGAAATAAACTTCATGAATAATCTGCTGTTTGAAATGTAGGCTCCCTGATTTGCCCACAGTTAGTTCCCACCCATGTAAAAATATATGACATCCTCAACTTCCTATTTCTTATGGAAATTCTGCTGTGTTAATCCTTTTGCCTTGATAGTAGACCTTTTGTCCTTAATCTATTTTTAAGTTAAGCATTTCTGGAGTCTACAATGTACCTTTTTTTGAGAATGTAATGCCCATATCTTTCCCAGCAATGCTATGGCCCTTTTATCTTAGAACTGAAGCTTTGGAAAAGTCTATTTCCACTTAGGAAAAGTCTATTCCCTCTTAATTTTTATGAACTAGCTTGCAAAGCCAAACTTGTGACATCCTTGATAATCAGCCCTTGCAAGATTAAAAAAAAGCACAAAGAGAAAGTAAGTGCTTTATGTGTCTTCTTGTTGCTGTCAAATTTTGGTGTATTTTTAAACCTTTCCTGACAATTCATGCTTCTTCTGAGCTTCTCATCAGTAGAGAAGTTGAACAGAATAGAGGTTATTTCAGCTAATTACAGGGTGACGTTATAGCTTGAAATGGAGGATGAGGAATGAACAAGCACTTTGAGTGCCCATATTCCATTTTGTGCAGGCATGTTAATAGCCGTATCTGTTAGTATATTTTTAAGGCTGTGTTCAATCTCAATAGGGTGATGTTTGTCTGTGGGCCTCCCTCTTAGTCTGTTTGGGCCCAGTGTATTTCTGACAATGCCTGCACTGTCTCTGTGCCGTGAGCAGAATGGATGACTTGTAAAGGGGACTGAGATGTTATACTGGCTTGTCAGTGATGCTCCTCATTTGCATTCTGCTCAGGGGGCCAAGCCACTGAGGAGGAGACGTGCCAGAATGCTTTCCTTACAAGAGCCCCTGCCCTCTTTAATTTTCCCTTGCGCTATTTTACCCCAGTGATCCTCTCTCTTTCAAGGTGTAACTGTTTCTGCAGCACAGAGCTAGGCTTTAGATGATGAAACAGATAGGATGTGCCTGTATATCCATAAACCAGCGAGTTGTGTTGGGCTGTTTTATTTTTGGCTGTGAAATATAGCACTGGGAAATAGAGAGCTGCATTGAGAGCATCTGGTGCCTGCCCTCTTCCTGGCTGTGAGAGGGATTTCACGTGGGCAGAGAAATGTGAAGTATATTGTGGGAGTGTGGCCTGTGCAGAGCTGCTTCTGAAGCAATAGCTAGTTCAGATTTTTAGGGAATGGCACATTCTCTTGGAAACTCGTGAATAAGGAGCTCCCAAAGTGCTGTTGTTTTAAATCCAAAAGGCTGGTTTTGCTCTAAATCTAAAAGGCTGCTTGTCTGAGACTTGACTTGCTAATGAAGTATGTTTTTCCTAAAATGATGCAGTGATGCATCCTCAGTACTGAGGTGATGTGTAGTCAAGTGCAGTGTCCTCACCTACTCTACTGGCTGAGATAAGGTGGCCTTCAAGGAGAAGAAAAGATGTTTTAACAATAGGAGGTAATTTTGTTCACAAATTCTTGAGTACCTTCTTGTTAGAACCTTCTGGGTTGGTTTTGTGGTATTCTGGAGAGCGAAGGGTGCTGGTTTTGCATGCTGTCATCCTTCCTTGCTTTAACTGCAGAAGTTTCCAAGTCTTTTATGCGATGGTCCCATTTTTGGGACTGCTGATGCAGCACAGGACCATCGCAGGAGAGACCTTGAGCCATATCCTTGTGCTCCACGCTGACAGGGGCCAGGCAACTCCAGCTCATTTCCCAGCAACCAGTGGTCAGTGTAAAGTTCAACGGCACCAACTTTTGCCTTCTGCCATGTGAGTTGTCCCCACCAGCGAAAGAAAGGTCTGACTGTTCTGGTGTCAGCTCCAGTCTGTGCTGCTATCCACATGCTGGTGTGACTTTTCTCTCCTCCATCCTTCCTGCAGCTCCCTTTTGCCCTCTGCCCTTGAAGACTCCTGTGTAAAGGCCAGATCAAACAGTCACTCTGAAAGGAAAATGCAGAACAGAGAAAAGGCAATTTTGGTGAGGATTGTGGGTCATATGTCGGGTCGAATCAGTCTCTGATGGAGACAGCAAAGAAAATATAACACTGCAAGAGCAAATGCAGTTTGCTGAGGAAAGGTCTGTGGTTGGTTTTGATTGCTTCAGGGTCATCTGCATGGCTGCCTAGAAACCCTCTCTGCACTTAAACTCGTATGGTGCCAAGCTGTTTCAAGTGAGGAAAATGAAAATCAGGAGGAGGTTGCTGGACACTGGCCAGAGCAAGTGCCTGACCATTTATGTCAGCCAAGTTAGGAACAGGACAAAGCAGCTCCTACCTTGGTATCCCAGGGAGTGCAACGACATGAATGAAGATGCCCATTTCTTGTACTATACTATTATTTTCTTCTGAGCCTCTCATTGTCTGCCCACCTGTCCTGGAAGATAAAGATCTAATTCTAGATTTAGACAGTCACAAGTTGAGTCAGGTTCAGTTAAAAACTCCTGGGTATATTCCTAAGGAAAACTGTTTTCTCTGTTCCACTTCCCTGGTCCTTTAGGTGTGTACTGAAAGCAAAGGTCTTACTTTCTTCTTGAGTTTCGCTGGCTTTTGATATGGTGAGCTCTAGGATACTGGTTGTGTTGGTTCCAATACTAGGATGAAAGGAAATTCTTCTTCTTGAAGAACATTTTGGATGAAGGCCTGGTAACCAAAAGGAAGTTCAAGCAAAGTCACCAAATACACCTGTATCCATGCTAAACAAACACATGTGATGGCAGAGAAAGCCCTGATCTTCAAGGGCTGTGAATGAAAAAAATGGTTCCTAATTTTGAGATAAAGAGAAAAATAAATGCTGTTACAGTTAGAAAACTAGTTATTTGTTGTATTCTAGCAGGAATGTGGATCCTATATACAGAGCTAGAACAACTGCGCAGTAAATCCTGTTACCTCTTCTCCTTCATCAGTGTTGGTTACAGGGAAGCCAACTTAAAGGAAGTCACATCACAGAAAGTGAGGCAAGGCAGAATAGTAGGTGGGTGTGTTTGGTGCCTGATTCATTTGGAACTGAGTGTCAGAAAGAGAGGTCCCAGCATCCTCTGAACAGAGTAGGGGTGATCTATTGAAGTCCAAAGCTCTGTTGTTTCCATGCATTACACATTTGTTCTTGTTGCAACAATCACCATGCCAGTGGAATTTTCTTACATAATTAGGAGGAATGTGATCACCTCCAACCCTGAGAGCTAATGAGCTTCTGCTGCAGCAATTCTCATCCACGTGTGCACTGCATACCAAGAGGAAGAGGAATACAATAGATTTTATGTGTCTGAGCAGAACACAGTGTGCAACTGGAAATGTCATTTCTTGCAAAGCAATTTTTTGGGCTGATGACTGGACGTTTTTCATTTGAAATTTTCATTTGAAATTAAATTCCTCTTGGCCCCACTGCATATTGGGGTTTGGGTTGATGAGCAATTTCTCCCAAATCTGTGCATCATCTCTGTTTTGTGTCTTCCTTTTCTACTTCTCCCAACACTGTGCAAACTGATGGCAAGAAGAGAGCATGACTCAAATACTGATTTGCTAGGCCTTGTGATTTTCTCTCAAATAGGAATTTTGCTATTTCAAAGTTATCTTTCAACCATAACTAGGCCTGTGCAAAACTGATAAACGAGTGAAGCAATATCTCTGCTTTATTAATCCCAGCAACAGGCCAACACATACAGTCTGTGGTACTGGCTAAGCAATGTCTGAATTAACCACATTTTATTCAAGTGAAGTGTGCAGCTTGGATTTGCTCTGAGACAAGTGCCTGCGTAAAGGATCAGCTCCCTGTTTTGCAGTATTTTCAGCAAGCTTAGGGAGACACTTTGGAACTAAATAGGCAACTTTCCCCAAAATGCTCTCCTGATTGCAAGTTTTCAAGATCCTTAAGGGTGATCTCGCTGCCTCTTTCTCATACTTTGACTTCTGACTAGACTGAGCCTCTGATGCAGATGTCAGCATGTTCCAGTTATTGTGGTGATGTCCTTGAGTGGAGCCATCTCCAGTCAGAAAAATCTGTAGAGTTGAATATAGCAAAGTGCTGTTTCAACTCAAGTTTGGCTTTCTTCCAGCTGACATAGCATTTGTTCCCAAAGTCAATTCCAGGACAACTTTTTTCCCCCTTTTCTCTTTTTTCTCCTTTCCCTGCTCCTTTCTCCCAAAGCCATTTCAGGGAAGAGAAGTCACATAACTTGTATTGTCATCTAAAAGACACAGCTTTGAATTAATATGAATTCATGGTTATTTTTCAGCTGATGTACTGTGTCTTTTTGTCAGAAATTTTTTCTACAGGCTCATCTATGAGAGGAAGGAGATATCTGAAAAGGTTTGCCTTTCTTCTCCTTTAGAGATATCTGAGTTTCCTGCCTGGCTGTAATGTATCTGTTGGCATTATTAAGCTGAAAAACAGGAAAGAGTCTCTGTTCTTGCCAAATAATGCTCTTTAGGTATGAAGAAATTTTGCCAGAGTCAACCCATCTTCTATTGTCATGTGAAGTTTCCAGAATAATAATGGATGCTGACTTCCAAATATTTAGAGTTCTCTAATTAGAAGAAATTATCTCCATGCTCCACAGTAGGGGAATTATGTACTCCTTCCTCGCCTTCCCGGCCCCAAGGGGGCTGGAATGAATGCTGGGGTGTAAGAAAGCAACTCCTGTACCATGCAAAAGGCCCGTGAACTGTGGGACAGCACTGCCCTGGCTTTGTAATGTTTTCCAGAGAGGCCTTGCCCCACCAGGAGAAAGCCCCATGAAAAAGGGCAGACCCCAAACCTGAAACGTAATCTGAAAGGTTATGCTTTTCTTACTTGCAAGAAGATAGGTCTGCTGTTTCAGCAAGGAGATAACATGAACTGTTCTTCTCCAGTAGCAGCCCAAGTTGGGTCTTGAAGGAAAAAAAAAAGGCTCTGGATCCAGGGCTGATGATACAGCTTTCAAAGAAATGTTACTCTAAAAATATGCTAATGCCACATGTGGAATGACAACAGTGAGAACCCTGAGGCATAGTGGAATGCTGTGCTCCCTGAGGTAGTAAAGAATGTAGTCAAAATCTTTTAAAATGAGAAATTTAAAGTCCATCTGAGACCTCATGTGCTGGTGCTGTACAGCATTCTCTCCTCATGGCCAGCTGCATCGATCAGAAAAGTGGAAGTGTAAGCAGGGGTTTCTGGGTGAAGTGCAGGGTACACAAGTAACTGTTATGGTCCACTGCATTACCTGTACATAAAAATCTCACAATTCCAGCCAAGCCCTGAGCTAACCTTGAAGCTGCCTGCCCAGCCAGCAGAGAGCACAGCCCTGACACAGCCTTCATCCTAAAGCAGGCATTGACCATGTGCAATTCTCTCTATTGACTCTTCTAGGGGCTGACAGTGATATGTGGCTGAAGTTTCTCTTCTTCTGCTAAACTTAAGTCAGTTCAATCAAGTTCTTAGCCAAAGGTACTTCCCTGCCATCACATTGACTGGATAGCACAAACCATTTGTGACTTAATTTTCAATATTAATGAGGTACTAGCTGCATGTAAACTTCAGTGGGGTTTGTTGCAGCTCTTATGGTTATAATATTGCTTTAGCTCTTAGTGCTCACATTTGTAAAGCTGAGATTCCTGGAAAACTAGGAAAAAATTAATTGGAAGGAGAATGCCAGTATGTTACCGAGGGCTTCTCTCTGCTCCTGGGTGTGATCAGCAATACTTCAATCATGCATCACAGCTTTTAATTTTCCCTGTGTTTGAAGAACTCTGCATAAAATCTATTCCTGTTCTTTGTTATCACTATATGTAGTTTTTATAATGTTTGATCTGAGTCATTCTTGCCCCAATTTCAGTCCATTATTTCTTATCTGTTCTGGTTTTGGAGAACAGATCGTTCTATTGACTTTTGTAGCATGTTTCTATGTACATAGAGGTCCATTATCACCCTGCCCATAGTGTTGCCCTCTCCAGATGACAACAACGCAATTTTCTTTAACCTCTCCTGACAAATCGTATTTTCTAGGTATCTTTCTTGTTCTTTGACCTCTCTTCCTTTGGTCCTTTTTTATTTTTATTTTTTTTTACTTAAAGCATTTGGTGCAAGAGACAATACTTCATCCGGGGCCTTATGAAACCGAGCAGAGGAGAAGAATGATCTATATTGTAGGTGATGTGGGCTCCTGTATTTATTAATCCCAGTGTGTTCAGTTTTCATCACAGTATGACTTCACTGAGGCATATTTGCCTTACTGTCTGCTACACCCCAAATCTTTCCCTGAAGAGTTGTTGTCTGAACAATTTTCCCCTCTATTTGTACAGTTGGTTGTTTCTCTGTGTGTGTAATAACTATCCTTCTAGCCACGTTGAATTTCAAAGCATGTCTTCAAATGATGAAATAATCTCATATAATCTTGTCCTCTGGTATAATAGTATTCCCTTCAGACTTGTGTGCCAGAAATTTTAATAAGAATGCCCTCTACTTCTTCCTCTCCTTTGCTAATGTCAGTGTGGAATAGAACCAAGAACAAGAAAAAAAGGGAGAAACCTACTTGACGTCTCTTTTTGCTTTTACAGTGTCCCATTAAAGACACTTGTGTGGCTCCTCTATTTGTTGCTGTTTTCATTAAGATTGTGCTTCTTTGGTTGCTTATGGGAACATCTGTGAATGCAGCATCCAGAGAAGTGTGGCCATACATGAAGAAAAAACTGTAAAAATATTTTTATACAGAATTATCTGGAGCTTTCCTGTGTAAGTGAAAACTCATGGACTGCTAATGTACCAGCTTTCTCTTCAGTTTGATTATAGTCAAGTTGCAACAGTGAGTGATTTTCCAAAACAATGTGGGCGCATGTGCAGGTTCCTCATATGAAAATCTTAAATTGAGATATGAAAATCTTAATTTGAGATAAAAATCATACAGGGAATTGTAAATCAGTCATAAACGTAAGGATTTTGGAAGCTAGTAAGAAGCAGATATTGGAGTGGCTACATTCCTTCAAATGTTCAAGAACACGCAACTAGGTGCTGGCATTCAGCAACACTGGCATTGAAAACTCCCATGTTAAAAGGCCCCATTGACTTGAAAGCTAAATTATTTCACAGACTGAAGGCAAATGTAGGTTCAAGTGCTATATAGGTCCCCAACTCCCTTGCCAGTGCGTGGGTTTTACAGTAGGTTCTTTTCATAGTACTTCTGCACTTCTTTATGTGCGACAGCTGGGGAGAATGGGGATGGCGTGTGTGGCACCGACAAATGCTCAAACTGAAATAATCCTGAAGAAGAGAGTCTTCGTGCCACTTTCTTTTTGGGTTTCTGATGATAAGAGCAGATGTCTGCGGTGATGGAAGATGCAGGCTCCTGCTGTGAAAGACTGTAATAATGAGAAGCATTTGATGAGCTGACTCTGTTTCATTCTTACTGATGAGTTGATACTTTAAGTATACAAATAATTACAGCAAGTTTGATCAGATTTAGTTTAGGTGCAACTGGAATTGATTCCCAGAGAGGCAGCTTGCGTGAACTGAAAAGTAACTAAGATGTGATGTGTCTGGGTGTGCTATCTTGTGGGCTTTATTTTTCATTCCTTCCTCATCCCTGTTTCCCCATCTACTTAGCACTGATTTTATGTTAAGTATCTCCTTAGAATTTACTTGTTCTGCAGTCTTTAGGGTTGTGTGCCATCATTTTGGTTGCCTGGTTATTACATGTCTAGGGAAAACAGGCTGCTTGTTAAATAGGAGTCTTAGAGTGACACTCTGGCAGAGTCACACTACAAAACAACTTGACTTGCTGCAATCCTTGTGTGCCTCGTTGCTGCCTTCTGTGTTGTAAGGAATCTGAGGGACCTGTACGAGATGAGAAATGCACAGGCTGTAGCTAATGCTGCCCTTCAGAGCAGTCATTTGGGCCCGGTGGACTGGAACACTTCCAGGGAAAGGGTACTGATACCAAAGTATCTCCACATATCGCTGCTAATACTGGGAAGGAAAGCGCCTGAGGGAAGGACAAAACTCCGTAAACAACTCTGAGATGGAAATTCATGCAGCAGCCCTTTCGGTTGCTTTGACCGAGGGTAGGCCAGCAGGAAGTCTGTAGCAAGCTGTTGCTCTCTCCAGGTCAAGGAAAACATTTGAGGAATAATCTCCCCCGGCTTTATTTTGCTTTTCATTCTTGTGAAACAGTGGGGGTGGAAGAATAAATGGGCAGGAGTTATTGTTTCGTGGTCAGTGCACCAGGGAAGCGGGTGCAGCCTGGTAGCTGTGCCACTCACCAGTCACCTGCCTTCCCGTGGAAACTGTGGGCAGGGACTGCTGCAGGCAGCAGATGCCCTGCTGGCTCTGACAGCTCTGGCTCCACTTACTCTGAAAGATCTCCCAGCTCCGTAGTGAGTTAAAATAAATATCCCTTTCCCTGTGCCATAAGGTCTTGCCCTGAGTTTTCTTACCACAAGAAGGACCAGGTGCTACCTGTCAGCCAAGCGCAGCTACGAGAACATGAGGCTGGAGGAGTAGCAATGGGATCACTCTGTGAGGGCTGACCGCTCCTCCCTGCGTGCCGGCCGGCAATTAAATGGTGTCTGTGAAATGGGGGCGGGCGGGAGCCGGTCATTTTTGGAGAGCTGCTGGTGAATGTGTCACGGAGCTGCCTGGCTTCACACCGCCCCAGCAGCGGCCGCTCTGTCGTGAGACCAGCGCTATAATTAGCTGATGGCAATCAGCAGCCGCTCGCTTCTGTCACAGGGATTCAGGCTGACTGAAGCGGTAAATGCACAGAGCTGTGGGGTTTGTGCTTTTAATGACTGTATTTTCCCAGTGCCAAAACCAACTGACTTTTTCAACCTGGATTTCAGACTGATTTGTGGCTTTATTTTTGTAATTCAAGAGAAGGTTGTTCTATGCTTTCCCCGAGTAAATTCCTGGAGATATATTTAGCATTAATAGGCCTTATTGACATTTCTATACAACCCCTGCAATTTACAGGAAGCTTTCATCAATTAAAACAATCTCACTGATTGTAATATGTGCAGATCCCTTTCTGGAGATGGTCTCAGTGCGTGCCTTTAACCCATGTCCTTACCATGTTAGTCCGCTCCGCTCGAACCACTTGTGAATACAGGAACCCTTATGGGCTTGGAAGTTCCATTTTCACTTAAGGAATTTTCTTTACCTTTTGATGGAAGATCCTGTGTCATTTTTAGCTAAGATTGTTTTCAGCACTGATGGAAGGGCAAAATTATTTATACTCCCGACCTTCTGACTTGCATAATCTACTTGATAAGGAGGATGGGGAAGAGATAGTGGCAGTATACACCACCAAATGTTGTTTCTGCAGGAGCCAAAACTAGGAAAGGAGTATACCAGATCCTGTTCACTCTAGTGCAACATGATAAGCCAATCCATCATGAACTTGTATTGTCTTTTAATAGATTTTTTTGAGTGCAGTTAACTTAAATGATTTTAAGGTACCTGCCTGATCTGGCATGTTATCCATTTCCATTATTTTGTTCTGTGGTGGTAGGAAATGTGCTTCCCTTCTCTGAAAAAGACCACTGTACCTAAGGTTTGAGGGTTTTTTGTTGCTGATATGTCATTCTAGAGCACTAGCAGTTCTCTGGCAGTTTATAACAGCATGACTGTGGGAAAGGAGAATGAGGTCTCACAGCTTGGTGAGCAGGGTAGGATCCAGAAGTCTGCATTACATCAGACTGAGCAAGACTGATTTTGACCTGATTCTATCAAACTCAAATGCTGACAGTAAGAGATGGAAACATGAACTCCTTTTGGTGTCTGCAGTTGCAGAGCATGATCAACCTGCCCTGTCTTTGGCTAGAGAGCTGGACAGTCAGCGTCTGGAAGCAGTAACAAACGTTGTGGCCTTCTTTCAGGGCATTTTTTTTTTTTAAACAATCAAATAAAGTGTTCAGGTTTGCTTATCATGGGATTTGGGTTGTGCCCTGACAACCTTCCTGTGCAGCTGTGATCAGCCCTTAGACCACAGCTCTCCATCCTTTGCCTTTAATTCAAATTACTGGTCTGCATGGAGTCTCATCTGATGCCTTCATACAGCCTCCTATTCTCCTATGCAAGGGTAAGGCCATTTATATGAAAAAGCCCACAGTGAACTCAGCAGGTCTGTGCCTGGATCTCTGTGGTGTGGCTCTGAACAACTAATCTCTCCTGTGGTTGCTGATGTGCATTTGGAAGCATGAAATAACATCATAAGGCTTTAAAGCAGATGCTGTCAGATAACTTTGCACTCTTATCTTTCAAAGTCAAAAGTTTTTTCTTCAAATCTGTACATATGTTATAATCCTGGG
Source organism: Corapipo altera (assembly GCF_003945725.1). Classification (NCBI taxonomy): domain Eukaryota; kingdom Metazoa; phylum Chordata; class Aves; order Passeriformes; family Pipridae; genus Corapipo; species Corapipo altera. The sequence goes on along the minus strand of NW_020884872.1, from coordinate 7,907,394 downwards.
CATCTTGTTTGTACCCATCTCTTCCCTTTGTCTGCCCTTTTCCATTAATTATTCAATGATTCATAAATAAACCAGGATGCAAGTACATTTTGGGAGATTTTTCAAATGTTGTTTATAGAATAAATTTGTTTGGTACAAAATATAGCTCTAAAAAGCATTTGGCATCAGATAACAAGACCGTAAACCTAAGCACCTGCTTCACACCCAAGTTGCCATAACCTGAAGGAATTTTTAGGAGGCAGTACTGCTTGCAGTGTGTGATACTAGAAGTGTCTGCTGCCTGACTTAGAGTAGAACTAATACTTAGTGGCTTTATTTATAGCATGCAACAGCCCGATACACCACAACAAGCAGAACTGCTCTTTGGTGTCGTGGGATTTCCCTGGTGTTATGGCTTAACAGAAGGATGGGGCCACCTCCTCGCTGAGACATTTGGAACTCAAACACTCTGAACCAATTTTCATTAGTCTGTACCGTGTGCACTGAGTGTTTTATGCCGAGACTGGCACAAACCAATTTGCTGATGCTCTGTTTACCTTGTACTCCACACCGTGCTGTGTTCCACCCAGGAAAGGAAGGCATTGCGTCTGCTGCTCTCATCACCGGGGAGAGGGATTATGATGGGAAGCAGAGCATCCACTGGAGCTGGAGCTGTTGGCCATATATCTGCTGCTCACATAACCGATAATCTCCTACGTTCAGCACGAAGCATCCGGAACAAAGTGCTACCCACGCCGTTCCCCTGCTGACATCCATCGTTCTAGTTCCCATCTGCTCACAGGTTTCCAGGGCATCAGCTGTGTTCCCAGCTGCTGGTCCTCTCACGTATCACTCAGGTCCCAGGATAAGCTTTGTGCAGAGTTGCCCACTAACTCATTCCCTGAGGACTGGCAGACTACCCCTTCAAAACATGGCTTCTTAGATTTTTTTTGTACTTGGATGTAGGTGTGTATTCATTTAATGCAATGTGTAAAATCATACATGTGGAACTTCTAGAAAAAAAAACAGTTAATTTGCCATACGCTATTGGCTACTTGACCAGGCTTCTCTCTCCTCACCTGATCTGCACTCTCAGCCCTGTTTCAGCCCTTGAATGTCTTAAAGTCTTAGACACATTTTTCAGTCACTCAATCTGCCATAAAAACATTTTTTTTTTCCTCTGGACCTCCGAATTTCTCTGCTTGAAGCCTGTCAAAGGTGAAATTTAAACAGCCATATCTTGGACTGCTCCTGAACAGGATTTATGCTGCAAGAGAAGTAGACATTTTTCCTTTGCCTTGGACTTGTAGCACTTCCATCTTACCTTGGAAAAGACCCAAGATACCAATTTTTAACATTCTTACTCTCTTTACAAGAAAGTGTAAGTGTTCTACATCATGTAACAGACCTCAGCATCCTCCAAGCCTTGTATCCATCATATTGAAAGGATACAAAAAATAGCTGTGGTAGGACTTGAAAAGCCATCTGATACATTTCCAGAAAGGTGACATATGGATGATACAGGATAGCTCTTTTTTAACATTTTTCTCTTGCCATCCAAATCCAATTGTGGTTTTACCACCTGCGTACAATTCCATGGTTTCAAACTCATGCTGCAGTCACCTTGTATGCTCTCCTTCCTCATCACATGTTCCAATTCATACTCTCAGACTGTGCTACAGAGTGACTTGAAGATACTCTTCAAATTTGGCACGAACAATGTGGCTGCTATAGAGCATGTAATGCATCCTTCTGTGTTCTATTCATCACTGAAAGGGGATTTGGAGAGGGTGGGGTTCTGAATAAAGTGTGTAAAATTTTCTGCCAAGAGCACGATAATTAAAAGAGAGAAGATAGTAGTATATGTAATAATATTGTTACATGTGCACAAAGCAGGGCTGATCTCAATGTTGGAAGTTGGGTATTTCTGAGCCATGTGCCTTTAAGACCTACATACTGCTGTTACATTACCTTAGGGCTTTTCTTTTGAATTTCCAGCTTCAGAAAACCAAGCTTGATTTTTTTTTTTCCCCTTCCTTGACACTCTCAAAACCTGGAGGTGTTTATTTGAAAGATGACTCCCTGCATATGAGATATGGTGCGATAAGACATGTTGCAGTAAATAGGGGTACAATCATGTGGACATCACTGTCGTAGAGCTGGCATGGCTGGGCTGACTGTGACCTCTCCTTTACAACGCCAGCTTTGTGATTTAGGGCAGCTACAACTAATTTTTCTCTATTGCTCCCTGACATCTCGTGGCAGCATCAGGTAATGCAGTTAATTGCTTAAAATTTTGCCAGGAGGGTAGCTCCGACATTAGATTTTGAAGCTTCAGTAGCTTTGCTGGAAAAGAAACTAACTTGGCTGTTGGTATTGTATTTTGGAGTGGTTTTTCCCCCTGGGTAAGTACACTTCTAAAAGGACGGATTTGGAGCAGGCCAGACCCTTCAATAAATTGTGGGTTTATATATATATATAAAAATATATGACAGTGGAAATTAAATTGAAAGCTTGCATTGACATGGTTCATCCTATTTTAAAATATTGCTAGTGAAATTTCACTAAGAACTTCTTTGATGCTTAAAGAGGAAAAGGTTGATGATATCAATGCTGCAGAAAAGATGAATGCCGTTGGCTGGCTCTTTGATATTTTCTTCCTCTAGCAATTAATTCCCCAAATGAGTTAGAGTGCGCTGTTTAGCTCCGAGAAAATGGACAAGTCTGGAAACAAAACTATGCTGCGTTCTTAGCTAGAAAGAAATGTACTTCTGCTAGAAATAATTGAGTCCTTTCTATTCCTTTCCTCTTCTTCCCTCCTTAAGTGCTGAGCAGAGACAAAAATGAGGACACAGCAAGCAAAATGGGTAGTAAACAGGCATATGTGTGACAGGTGCAACAATATATGAGCTCACTGCAGTTCCAGCACAGGGGCTCCTGTTTTGTGTGTGGCTACTGAGAAGGTGTTAGTGAACCTCCCACTGCTACTCAGGTGTTGCATAACAAACAACAAGGTTTCTCTGTGAAGACCAGTAGCAGGAATAGATGTATAAAGCACTATTAACAGGAAGGGCAGCTTGCTCTGTAATGGTTTGTTTTCCATCCACAAATTCCCCTTGTAATCCCTGGTTTTGCCTTCTCTGTGGGTAGGAATAGTGAGACCTCAGTGGGAATGTAAAGTAATAGTGATTAATTTTGTGTGACACACTGCAGATTGGCCTGCTGTTCTAGTTTTAGGTAGTCCCTGAAAATCCATGTTTCTTTCCCCCTCTGATTTCCAGTCCCAAGATAAGAAACCAGCCAGCTAAGACTGGGAAATGCAATCCCCACAGCTTCTTATCTGTGCTGTGAGGAGCCCTACATTCAGGAGGAGGTGTTTCTGCCATCATTCCTGGTTTTGCACTCTGTGCCACCTTGGTAATTGTTATATGTGGATAGCATGGCATGATCAACAGCTTATCTCGTCTTTCTCTGGCAGTTTAATGAGGTAACAGCTACAAGTATCTTCTTTTTATTCTCTTCCTTATTTTATTTTTTTTTTCCTTTACTTGTTCCAAAGCCCCTCCATCCTGGATTTTATCTAAGAGGTTTCCCAGCTTTACTTCTCAAGCACAATTGCCATTTTTTTATTTCCCTAACTCCATGAGTAGATGGCCACACATCCCAGTTCTCAGTGTTTGAAGGGAGGGCAGAGCAAGGACAGGGATATCTCTTCCAACAGCCCTGCTCAAGCCACATACTACAACCAAGCTCACCACAAGATCTCTCACCACTGAAATAAAGGCTTGGGCTCTAGGTAAACTAACACTGAGGAACCCCTGCCACAGCCCTCTGCCTTCTCCTAAACAGAAGTCGTAACAGCCTCATGAGCTATAACATGCTCCAGCCATGTTGGACAGATGGGATCACAGAGGGTGTTTTGGGGAGAGCAAAACTACTCCAGCACAGTGGCAGATATGGTGTCTCTGAACCATCCTGAGGGACAACCCTTGAAGGGTTCTGGCTGATGGAGCCAGGCTGTGACCAAAAGGACTGAGAGCTCCAGAGAAAAGTGTCAGGGCATAAAAGGAAAGTAACATCAGGATACCTTGAGTTTATTATCCCTATCCTTTGTGGTTTGCTTTGGAAAATTTTAGCAGAGATCATATCAAAGGAAGATGCCCAGATTAGTACTTGCTCCCCTCACTGTCCTATCATTGGTAAGACCACGAGTTTAATCCATTATTTTGGAATTATTTTTCCACAGAGACTTTGGTGATAATATCAGAACCTTTCTCTAGCTTGACTGTTGCAGAGTCATTTCATCCTTGTTCGTGGCGTCAGTGTTTCCATGTTGTAGGAAGCAAAGCCCCTAAAAATTAAAACAGGCATTTTACAAGGATGTTTAGTAGTCTGAATTATATCCAAGTCCATTATAGCTTATCAGGTAAAATATTTACCATATGTGTTTTCCCACTGTGAAAGACAGCTAGACTTGATTAGATGCTTAAATGCTCAGATGTTTTGAATGAGGAATCAAGGGGAAGCTCTTAGTTGCAGAGGCAGCATTAAGGACCATATGAGCCTGTGAACTGCTGTGAGGCCTCCCAAGCAATAAAACAGAGTGAAAAAAATTAAAAAATAAAATTTGCACTCTGCAATGTTTTGTGTTCAAGATGACTGAATCTTAACCTACATAACAATAATTTCCTGCTCACCAGTGAATAAGTGGTCACGTGAAAGTCTCCTCAGTCATTTGACGGGGAAGGAGCAAGTGCATAGATCTCAAGTTTTCAGCAAACCCAGAAGAGTCTTGGTCTACCTCCTGCCTTAGAGAATGGTGTCCCCTTCATATCAACTACTGTCTCCTCTGTGTGTCAAAGAGTAGTTTCTGCTCTCCTTCCTGTCAGCTGGCTTTTATGTGAAGGTGAAATAAAGTCTTTGTGCTGAATGTTAGGTTTCATGTAGTGCAATGATTCCAAATCCTGCAGTGTGGCACACGCTTGTAGAGGGGTTGTTTCAGACATAGCACCCCGGGATTAGTTACACCAGGCACTTCTGTATGAAAGTACTGATTTTGTATATTTTAGTTACATTTGCTGCAATTTAGCACAGGACTCCTCCCTGGTCTCTCATACGCATAGCACATGATTTGAGAGCCAGTAGCTCAGCCTGCTTGTGAAAATGTCCCAGAACGGATGGCTTTTAGCATCACTCTGGGGCAAATGAGCTCAGGAACTTGCCTCCACTGAGCCAGGAGGCGTTTGCAGTTGCTTCCTTTTTGTACTTCCTCTGCATTGGAATAGAAGATTTTGATTTAAAACCTTCATCTAACATTTGGGTGAGATTTTTTTCCTGTCTGGTTGTAATTGTTAAAATAGGTCAAGGTTGAGATCCAGATCATCATAAATCACTCCCCTTTAAAGGCAAATGTTTTCCTTTGTGGCCCGAGGGACTGAAATCAAGTCTGACAAGGTGCACAGACTGTGTTTCATTCTTGGCCTTTCCGCACTGCCTCAGTCATTTTTTTTTCTCCATCTGGAGAGCGGTGCTTACCTTGCACTGCTGTTGTGGGGATTAATTAATCCCTCTATTTGCACAGCGCTTTGAACGTGCCCAAACGAAACAATGTTTTTTTAATTGCCTCATGGCTCTGGGCAGCCTCCTGTGATAGCGGGGTCTGAGGGCCAAATGGATGGGCAGAGTGATGCCCCTGTGCCACCCCACACGCTGCCTTCTGAGCTCTGCCTGCCCCCTCCCAGCCAGCCCAAATGAAGGGGGACACAGAGTGTGACAGACGTCTGGGTTGGGCACAGGCTTATCAGGGCTTGTGCAGACTCCTGGGCTGTTTTCTGTGCCCCATGGCTGGACCAGCCTCTGATGAAGGAGTGGAGCTGCCTGTGCTAGCAAGGAGGCTGCTGTGGAAAAGTCTTCCTCAGCAAGACTGGCTTGCAGGTTGCTGTGCATTCAGTACTGACTGCTAGAAATTTGGACCTACATTCAAGAGCCGGGTGGTTATATTATGTTATCTATTGGCATTTGGAACCCAAGAGGGGATTTGGCCTTTGCTTAGAAGATGTCAAAGCACCACAGGATGATGTCCTACAACACATGCAAAAGTCTGAGGGCAAAATGGTCACTTAGCCATCTTAAAGGTGCATTATCAACTATGTATGTAATCTACTAGACACTTAAGGCCATAAACCAGATCACTGTTACTGTCTTTAGAGGGCCACAGGCTTTGTGCATTTTTTTGGCAGAGTGCTGTCAGACATACTTGTGGTCTCACCTCCTTGAATTTTCTTTGTTAAATAGCTGACTATATTGCTGCGGAGAGAAGGGTTGGTTCACAGTAAAACAGGGGCAGGTTAAAGGTGTAGCAAGGATATTAACCAGCTGTAGTTACAGCAGTAAGCATCAGCATACTAGTGATTGGTTTTCCTAACATCTCCTTTTAAAAAAGATATACACTAGTAAAGCATGTAAGGCTTCACAGCTGGCTGTAAAAGAACAAATGAAACATTGTAGTGGTGTTTGCTGTGTCATTTCCTTCCATCTTTTCCTTTGCTGTTTTACTCTATCACTCTTCTTTTTTTTTTTTTTTTTTTTTGTCTTATCAGTTTCTGTTTCCTCTGTTCCTTGCTGGTAAAGTCATTTCCAAGTGGGAGTGGATGCCAGCATGGTGATGCTCATGCACTAATGCCCTCACCTGCCAGCGGCCCATAGCCTTGGCAAGGCTGGCTACAGGACAGCTGCAGAAAATGCAGCCCACAAATGGACAAGGGGCTGGAAGCCAGAAGACAGAATTTACTTTGCTGCCAGAAGTCAGAGTTTACTTTGCTGTAATGATGGTGGCTCCTTTTCCAGTGATAAATTGAGGACACTTGGATGCCAGTGGGAGGAAGCTGAGTTTAAAGAACACAGAGAGGGAAAGGCCTCCAGAAAAAACATTTGAATTACTAATCATGTTCCACGAAGCAAATTTAGGATGACACTGCTGCATAGACAGTGGTGTCTTTGGTCAGCCTGTTGTGACATGCTGGAGCAGTGGAGTGGGCTTTTCCTTGCGAGGAGGAAGAGGACTATGAAAAGGGCACTTTTCTTAAGTTTCTTAAGCTGAAAAGCTGCTGCACAGGTGTAGCTTTCAGAAAACTCAGTTCAGGCATGAAAGAGGAGCTGTGGAGAAGGCTTGAATTACTCTGTTTCTCTGAGGAAGAAAAAACTTGATCATAGCTACAAAAACCCATCAAGGAACACCACATTGTGTCACCATGGTTCTGTGACACAATGCAAACACCAGTCTGGCCATGAACATGCTTAGTACATTGTCTGAAAACATGTATTTTGATCATGTAACAGCTGAATCTCAGCCATCTTTATTGTGTCAAGTCTATGGTGCTAAATGGAAGTTTTGGTGGTGACTCAGCCATGGGAACAGTGGTGTGAGACCTGTATATTTACTGGGAAATCAGAGCTTGGAGCTGACAGACTCAGCTCATATCTCACTTTGGAGTGATACCAGTGCCTTGTGAGGTAGGGATTACTGTCATTTCCATCTTTCTTCATGTGCTTTGCCACAATTTAAAAGATTTACAGATGGTTTTTGATACAAAGCAGCATTTGTAAGAGGGTGAAGGATAATTGATTAGCAGCACAGCTGACTGCCTGTGCATGTGTCACTGCAACTATACAGACCTGCCTTCTTTATTTAAAGCCCTCTGCCCTTCACTTTCTTCCCGCCGTGGACTATGTTTTACAGAATAACCCAAAGCCTTCTCAAGGACACTCCTATAGTCAGAGGTGTCCTGTTGGCCATCCCTGGAGCTATTTTATACCTTCTTGAGAGTGTCCCTCATGCTAGCTACTCTGACATGGGCTCCTCCCTCAAAAAAAAAAAATTAACACAGTTGCCTCAAGTAATGTTCATTCTATTAATGTGTTTTGCTGCGATAAGAGGAATGACTGTCACTTGAGATACCTGGAAAAGGAATTGAGGAGTTTATTCAGCAGAGTGCAAATTGTATTGCTTTCTCTTCCAGGGAGCCAGCGGGTACCAGTGATTGGTGTGAGGTGGAGAATTGCATGATATTGGAGACATGACTGTGATCATCACCACATGCATGCTGTGCTTTCGTCATTCATTGCTTTCTCCTGTCTCCTTCTTTCCCCAAAAAGTGAGAAGAAAGAGGCCATTGTCTTTTATGCCCTGGCTGACGGAAGAACAGCCTTAATACTTCTCTCCCTGTGCATTGGTGTCCTTGCTGTTAAAACCTCATGTAGGGAGCCCAACAGGGAACCAGAATTCCTTTCCATCATCCCTGCCCTTGACCTCACCATGCTGGGACCTTGTGCTCTGCATGGTGGGAGCCCACATTCAGGTTCTCCCACCTCCACCTGAGGGAAACCAGTGTGCTTGTGTAGCTGGGGCTCCTCGTGTGGGTAGGCAAAGTTTACTTCTTGGCTTTCATCAGAAATGCCCAGGCACTCCCACATGGCTTTGTCTTTAGGCTCAGCTCTCACTGCCCTGGGTTTGCTTTGTATTGATTTTGTTTGGTTTGGTTTGTTCAGAAGGGAGAAGGGTGGGAGGAGTAATCCTCTCTGGCCAGTGGGTTACCCTTCCTCTGGCTTTACTTTTTGTTGTGATGCTTTTCCTTGGTTTGTTCAGCCTCACCTGCCCATGCAGCTGGTGGTGTGGGAGCTGTGCAGCAACGCTTGGCTGAGCAGAGGTGTAACTGAAGCCTTGCCAGGTTATGCAGTGCCCTCTAGGACTCAAGCAAGGCTGCAGCATCAGTTTATTATCTTCAGTCACCTAGTGTAGCTAATTTATCTGTGGGATCTGTCCTGTGCTCACTCAACCCACCAAAGCCTGATTTTAGTCTCCAGTTTCCAGGATGTGAGGCCTTGGTCAGATCTGTTTGGCCTGGGGACTATTGCATGACCTGAAGAAGGCAATTCTTTCCAGCAGGAGCAGCTGAAACTGCAGCTCCATAGGGTCTGGCTCAGTCATTCTGACCCTCACCTGTGCCTCGTCACTCTGCTGCCCTGAGCAGTTCTGTGCTGTAGTTTGCATTTGAGATTGTCCTGCTGGTGGCCATCAGTGCTGGAGATGACAAGATGTGCTGGAGCAGTAGGTGCTCTCCCTTACAGGTGTTGGGTGGTGCACTCGCAGCCTCCCTCCTGCTGCCCCGTTTCTGTTGCCTCCTTGTCAAAAAGAGATGCTGTCAAGAAACTAGGCTTGTGCATTAGAAAATGTACTGGTTTTATCTTGCTTCCTTTTTCCCAGGAGGCAGGAGGGAGAGAAGAGGGAAGAGGTGGCGGCTGGAGAAAGCAGTCTGATGAGCTGCCCATGGCACTGCCATGGGTGGGCAGTTTTTGGTGGGGAATGTTTACTCATGTTGCTTCCATGCTGCCAGAAGGTGACTGTGGAAAAAAAAACACAATCCCCTTGGGAGCTGGCCTGGGAGCAGAGGACAAGAATACCCTCTTGTTTTCCAGACCAGGGTCCAGAACCAAAGCAGGACCTTCAGCCACTTGAATATACTGATCTGGGTTTTTTTAGGAGAAAGCTATTTGAGCAAAACATACCAGGTTTAGTTGTGAGTTTATATTGGGTGAAAGGAGTATGAGCTTCATGTTTAGTTCTGATCAAAATATTTTTAGAAGCAGGTCCATTACATAGAGCATTCCTAAGCTTTCATTGCCCTGCTACATGTCAGTCATTAGAAATGTTGCATTTTTGTTGCCCATCACCTCTAAACTGAAATAAAGGACATAAATTTAATCAGGACACATTTACTGTGCACTCTCGCTACCTCTTAAATGCTTAAAGTTGGTTCACAACTGGGTATTAATAATTGCATTGTATTCATTTATTTTTAACTTGACTCTAAGCCTGAAAGCAACCAAGCAGAAAAAGTATTTAATAACCAACAAACTTAGAGCAGTACACATAGCCCAGTGCTGTTAGCATCCTTCAGCAAAAAAGATTAAGTGCTGCTGTCGTCATTTAAGCTTTGGGGGGTAGGAGGGAGCGGGGGAAGGGAGAGAGGAGTTGTCTGATCCACTTAATGCAAAGTATAAATTGATGTCTTTTTAATTTTCTTCTTATAAGATTTACCACTTTACATGTAAATACCAGGCAGCACTGTGGTTGTGTTGGATTTCTGATTCATATGGAGAATGTGTTCATCTGCTGGAACTTAACTGATCACACTGAGTTAAGGGGAAGGATAATAAAAAGCTATGGAGTGAATAATGGAAGGATTTAAAAATGAGGCATGGGGGGCAGGAGATAGAATAGAACGTAATTTTGAAGGTAAAACTACAGTTGAGATTAACAATATATTTCTGGACATCTGGCTGATCTAAAGTCTGTGTGACAATTATCTTGTAATTGTTAAACCTGCCGCCTTTATGTATGGGATTAGGTCTGTTTAAATATGCATGCAAAAAGCAGAATGGTTATTGATTCTGTGCAGCATAATTTGTATGGATCTTAGTTTGGAGTCAAATGGGGTTTATTTCTCCTTTAGTTCACATGTATTTGGTTCTTGTTCAGCTTTTTTCTCAAATACAATGTGAAAATGAGCATCTGTGAGAAGCTTAATGACAGGAAGAGTTCAAAATAAAAGTTACTACTTTTAGAGGAACTGATTTATAAAAATGGGCATCTTATTAGTTACTAAAAATGTATCTTCTGAACAATTGTGTGAAAATTAGCATCTAATAATCCTGCATCTGTATTTAATCCCTTTCACTGCTACAGATCTTTAATTAAAGACTCTTTTGTCTTTATGCCAATTAGTCTGAGATCCTAACCTTTCTGCTTAATAAAAATGGTTACAGGAGCTTTGCTGACATCCTTGGTGCTGTTCATAAAGAAAGAAAACTCCTAGGAAAAACACATTAATATCAGCCCCCATGGAAACACTCGAGCATTTCATTAGCAGTTGTAAGCTGGAGAGACAATAAGCTGGAGGGAAGGCTTTATTAGGCGAGAGGTGGTAAATGGAAAATTGGCAGCAGAAAATCAAAGTTTGATCATGAATAGCCCCTCACAACTGCAACAGCATCTTATTGTTTGTGTGTTTGCATTTTCATCATTCCCTGATCACAGCTATCTAAGACCATGTAATAAATAAATAATCCTACCTGCACAAGCAAGAAAAAACCAATATGATGGCTCAGTGCCAGAAAAAGCTGCTCTGCAGCCATCTGCTCAGCATCAGCCCAGCACCAGCCAGCGCTCTGTGAGCGGGAAGTACAGATCATTCCTCAAGGCCTGGTGGTCAAAATGTCACTGATTTTATGTTCTTTGCAGAGTATATTAAATGTGATCTTTTCCTTACAGCAGCAGTCTCCACTGCTGTTCTGGTTACACATCTACATTAAAAATCCACTGTAAATACCTTGTGTCTATATTAAAAGGCTAAGGGCATGGAGTTGAAATATTGAATACTTTGGTTTGCTGGTCTAAGATGGTATAAATTGAAAAACTGAACACGTCAAGGGATGTAAGAGAAGGGACAGATCAGTGCTGGCATGAGAGTGGTCAGGAAAGGTGATGTTTCTATAAAGGCACATTTCCAAAGATGTTTAGGTACCTAAAAGTGCAGATAGGTCCTGGAGTTGTCAGATGATCTGGTTGCTGGATCTGTCTGAGATGAAAGACAGCCTTTGGAAAATGGGTGCCTATTTCCTACTGCATTATCTCTTCTAAATATCTTGGTGCTTTTGAAATTTCCTTGTTTACATGCTGAGCTTTTTACAACCCATGCTAATCTGGTTTGTAGTAGCTATGAAGCTGCTGCCTCTGTATTTTATGTTCTGCCCTGTGATGCTCATTCTTGGCACAGTCTTCGTGCTTTAGTAGTGTTGACAGCCAGAGTCAGCGCTGTGGGTTTGGACTGGAGGATGGAAGAAGGAAATAGAGGGCATGGGAACTCCCAGCTCTGGTTTAGAGTTCAGATACCTAAAATCTGCTAAAATAAGTGACCTGTAGTCTACTAAGTGGGAAACGGTGATTTCTACAGCAGTTGTGGTGTTCATGGAGGCTCCCTGTGGGCACCAGTGACCCAGATGTGGAGTTTGAGAAGCTTCAGTCTTCTGATGAAGATTTCAAAGAAAGATAGGATCTTGATTTCTCTCACCCACTGTGTTCCTTTTCTAGGTTTTCTCCCAGGAAATACATGTGTTAGATTCGTCATCCGAACAGTGTCGTGGGCATTCACTGCTGTTCATCTTGAATGCAGCATCACCAGAGCTCCTGGGCAGTATGGACCACTTCAAGCTTTAGTCCACTGCAGGGCTTGGGTTCTTCTCTGTGTTAACTTTTGGTCAGGCAGACAGCTGGGATTGGGGGGGCTGTTAGGTTAAAAACCTGATTATTGGTGCGTTTTAACACTGAAAAAGACCTTACGTAAATATGTATTTTGTAGAATGCAGGTGTTTCTATAACTGTAGAGATGTAGGATGGAAAGCACCTCCTGGAGGAAAGAACTTGACTCCCTACTACCACTGGAACTACATCGTCTGGTGCCTTTGTGTACAGACCAAACTCCGTCTCAGAGATAACTGGGCCGTTGCCTCCAAGTCTTGTTGAAAGGCTATTCAGAAACTCATTTGTATGAGAGGTTAAACATCTAAGTTTATCCCGAAACAATACAGTTGTGACTTTGTACCCATGCAGTTTCCTGGCAGTAAACAAGGGAAGCTGAGCTCAAAGCCAGTTGGACTTATTCTAAGGTATCTCTGTGTTCACCAGAGCAAGTCAGATCCTTCTGTTCTTTCCTCATACAGGGGTCTGATCAGAGGAGGAAGAGCTGAGCATTTCTTTTGGTCTTTCATGCTCATTAAGTCATATTTGAACATGTCCAGCCAGAACCATGCTGCAGAGGAGATTTCTTCGGTGCTTTGTTCTGTAGCACCTGTATCTCCATGTGCCTACTGGAAGTACATCATTTGCACAAATTTTTTCATACCTGGTTTGCATTTGTAGCTAATGCTCACCTTCTGAGCAGCTAGTACAGGTCTTTCATCTGTAATTCTTGATGACTGAGACCCGGATATGTCAGAGATCTGTATACATATGCTCAGAACATTACACAGTTAGTCACGTTCCTTCTGTTTCAGTGTGAAATGCTTCCATTTCCTCTATGTGACAGTGCTGCCCATTTTTATCACAAATAAACTTTCCTTAGGATGTTCCTCATCTTCTGTAACACTCATAAAAACAAGTCAGCTCCAATGCTTGCAGAATTTCTCTAATAACTCCTATTGGCAAAGGGTATTGCAGCTTTCCCTGTGTTGCCAGCTCCTTTATCATTGGGCTGTTTCAGTACAGCTTTTTTTTATGTTTTCCACGTGGTGCTCTGTCAGCAGGTTTACTGAAGGGAACTCAGATGGTTCCAGAAGTATTTCTGTTGTATAAAAAGTGAATCAGCTTTTCAGAAAGAGTTATTTGGGTTAATTTGCAATAACTAAGCTTCAGTGAGCCTTGGTTTCTACATGGCTTTATCCCACTTCATACTCACCTTTGTGCCTTCATTTGATAAAACAAGTAAAACAAGCTGGAAAAAAATATTTTTATGTTAATTTTTTGTGTGTGTGGTCAAAAAAGGACATCCCTTTAAATTAAGAAAACATTTTTTTTGCTTCATTTAGATGCAGTAATGTGGATGATGCTGCTATAGATGTTCACTGGTGATGTAGATTTGAAAATTAATGTTGTTTTTAAGTTTTGAAAAGAATATTTTCATAATATTATTATATTTTGATGGGACATTCTGAGTTTAGGAAATAACAATGAAGATAACATTTGTCTGATGGCTTGTTGCCAGATGCCAAACCATTCCAAAAAGTGAAGGCAACAGCTCATACCCAGTGGTATATCTGATAGTAGATGCTGCAAGAATATTATTTTATTTTCAATAAGTAGGGCCTTGTTTTCCATTTATGTTGGTGCTTTATCAGCTTGGACAGTGAAAATTATATCTACATTTTCTAATAGGTTTTACTTTCTTACATTTGCATTCTTAAACAGTGCAGTTCCTGTAATGATGCATTTACTTGTGTATTTACTTGTGTTGACATTAATATAGCCATTTATATAAGGAAATATTTTCTTCAACGTATCTTCAACACAAGTGTAAATCAGTGTTTCAGAAGCCCCTACAGATCTGAATTTATCAGCACATTTGATCAAAGTAAATTCAGCTTACTTGGCCATGTTGGCACAAAGGGGATTTTGGCTTTGTTTGAGCAGTCCTTTTGGGGGAGAGGGCAGAGTATGTAGAAAGCATATTTTTTTTCATTATGGTTTAAGCATAGTTTTGCTTCAAAGGATACTCCTAATTATTCTTTATATGATCTAGGAAAGGAAGTAATACAGTGTAGTGGAAAAGAGCTGTTCTGTTCTACCTTTCTGTCCTCAGCAGATCACCAGTGGTGTTTGAATGTCCCTACATGGGGGAGATGTAGAGGTACTGAAATATATGGCAGCTTCCACATGGTTTTTTGTTGGCTTCCCTTTGTGTTGTACTGGCATTTAGAATTGAGCAAACTTAGAATCATGGAATCATTAAGGTTGGAAAAGAACTCCAAGACCATCAAGTCCAACATTTGACTGAACACCACCAAGCCAACCAAACCGCAGCACTAAGTGCCACATCCAGTCATTTCTTGCACACTGTGGAGCCCAAGTGCCTGCAAGAGCATCTCTGGAAGGGGATGACCAGGTACCTGTAGGACTATAAACCATGGAGATGGAGTAAAATAGCAGGCAAATATGAAAAACGATGAGGGAAAGTTGGCAGAGTTTTGTTTATTTTTCATTGGTGGATGAAGAATACGTACCCAGGCTGATCCTTCTAGATAACAAATTTCAGCAGATTTTCTTTGGGAGAATGTTTGGTTTTGAAGACTTGCTTTGCTTGCATTTATTTATACTTTTTTTCTCTATTTATGTTTTTCTGTATTTATTTACCTTTTTTTCTGTTCTTGCTCTCTCAGTAACTGGCTGTCCTGTTGTCAATTGTATCATGAAACAGATAAGTTTAAACTTCTCCCAAGTATTGAGTATCTTAGAGTACCTCTTAGAAGTGTGCTGGCAACAATATTTATGTATAATGGGGGCAACATACTTGTATTGTGGGAACATCCTCACCTTCTTACTTGCCAATCTACATGGGCCATTTTTATGAAAGGAAAACTATCATTTGAGAACTGAATGCAAGATAAGACAAAGAACAAGACTAGAGCCATAAGATGCCCAAATGAAGAAAACAAAAGAACCCTGAAGTTCAGGAATTTTTGTTTAAGACTTCTGAGAGGTGTGAAGCAAAATAATGAGGCAGAAGTTTCTGAATGATATTCTGAACACTCCTAAATGTAGATAAGCCCTAAATCAGTACTTTATGTCCCATTGAGAAGAATGCAAGAGGTGTTGCATGAGCTAGGGCAGCCAGCATCTCCTGGCCTCTGTGGTTCAGTGATCCTGGCCAGACTAGTTGGTTGGACACATGTGCCTTGGTGTATATGAGTACTTGAGTGTGAGAGTGTTGGTAAGTGAAATCAGCTTTGGAGTTTCATAAAATAAAATCACCTTCTACTTCCATGAACTCTTACAGAGTTTTGTTGCACTAATCTACACCTGTAGGCCAAGTCTTGTAGCCCAAGAACAGCTTACAGTCTGAGGAAGCCAATGATGGTATAGACTCTCTCAGAGAAGTTCCATTTACTTGTTGAGTTGTGCCGTCTCCTCCAGAGCTGATTTTGGAGCACTCTGTTTTGGTAACAGTTAGATGGGAATAACACATTTTTGAAGAAGCAGAATGTGCTGGAGCTGATTGTCAGGGCTGTCACAGCTGGAAGCAGCATTCATTTTCTCCCTGTGAATCCTAGGAAAGTACATGATTCCCAAGCTTTGACTTCAGCAAAGTTCGGGTAGGAGGGTTCCCCAACAGCCTGGCATGCTAGGAAGCCATGAGGTCCCCCTGTCGATATAATCCATATTAAAATGCAGGTCTTTCTATTTTTATCTGTTCATTACGTAGGAGGATGTGCTCCTTTTGTATATGTCTGGATGCTGGAAATGATAACACTGTTATGTCTGTTAATAATGTGGTTGGCAACTTCAAATGGAAAAGGTATGTCTGGTCTTTTCCCATAGTGTTTGAGGTCTAGGTATTTATTATTATTATTATTATTATTATTATTATTATTATTATTATTATTATATGTGAGTGAATGTAGCAACTTTATTTCTGTTGCCTTCCTTGCTGATACTGCTACTCTTACATTGCAGATCTGCCAGGCTCTATACCTTAAACTTAGAGTAACCCACTTTGGTAGGACACCATGGTGCTGGTGTGTCATCCTGGATTAGCAGTGAGCATCAGCTACAGCCAGATAGGATGGCAAGTTTGGGAGCTACATCCCTGCCTGAAGCCAGTCACAGTACAGTCTTAGTGACAGCTGCTGGCAGTGTGTAGTAAGAGCTGGTGAAGTAAAATAGGAAAGCTTGGTAAATGCATGTAAGAGAGTAATCAGCTAGGAGTTTGTGTGACTGATGTTCAGCCTTTTAATGTTTTCTGTTTTCTCTCATTAGTAGGTGGTTCCCCAAATTGGAACCTTTAAAGAACATAGATGAGGCTTGAATAAGATCGACTGGCAACAGTGCAACCATGAATTTTACAGCAACAAGTCAAATGAAATAAAACAGTTTGATGTGCATAATAATGGTAACATTAGCTTGCCTTACTGCTAATATGAATGCTGGTAAGATAAATATTAAATATCTGCAAATAAACTACCATTATTCTAGCATGAAACCTCCCTTCAAACTGTAATTCTTCTTGAGAAAGAGATGGCAGTTTTCTTTAATCTTTGCAACAGGCGCTCTACTCTGAATCATTTCCTTTAATTGCTGTTCTAAAACATATAACAGGTTTTTTAATGCCTACTTTTTATATTTGTCTTTTTTCTTTCTGTTAATTGCAGTACTTCCATTCAAGCTTGAAAATTAAATTGCTTCCTCAATGCATTTCTCCTCTGCTGTGTGTAAACATAGGGTTTTTTATTAGTCCTATTTCCAGGGAAGCTGGAAGTGCACCAGCACCGAGCACACAGAGAGGTTTTGGCCAGTTGTTGTAGTTACAGGTGCTTTAAAGGAAACTTGGAAGAGCTGCCACGCAGAACAAATCTCCTCTCCTCTCACTCTAGGCAATTTATCTCGTTCTTGGGGGACTGAAGAGCGGCACCAAAAGCCAGTGGGATGGCTGCTCCCCTCTGCCTTTCCAGTGCCTGCTCTGACCAGCTCAGAAAGGCTTTGCAAGCTGCACTCTGAAACTGTGAGTGCCAGAGCCAGGGATCAGGATAAAGTCCTCTTCTCTCCTTTCATTTAAACAATCCACTTACTTCATTTATTCACATTGATTGCAGATTTGGTTAGTAAGTACGTTAACTGTATATCAAAACCTGATTAGAGCAGATGAGATGAATAGGAATAAAAAAGTCTTAAAGTATTTAAGAATTAATCATCTTTCATAGCATCATAAGATATGCAAAGTCCTGTACAGTTTGGTCCATCTGTCATTTAGGTCATCATTGTAGTTGTTTTAAGAAAAGAAAACTTGAAGGAGAAAGCAGCAAGTGAGCCACAAGTATTATATGTAGAAATCTAAAAGTTCACTTTAAAACCCAGTGGTAATAACCGACCCCTTTTGGAAATCTCACACTGCAACTCAAGTAGCAGGAGCATTCCTGCTCAGTTTTTAGGTATTTTGCTGGTTTTGATAAAAGGTGTTTTACAGACCAGATGGAGGGACGTGGGCAGGGATGGGTGGTCTGCAGATTGAAGTGGCAGCCGTTGCCCTCCCAAGCTCTTCTAAAGGGACTCGCAGCAGCTCAGCCAGGAATCACGTGGGTATTTGTCTCTGTGCTCCCACAGGAGCTGTGGCAAGCTTCAGGATGGGATGAGGGAATCCTGCGTGTGTCCCACAGCTTCTGGATCCACACCAAAACATAAGATGAGTGCACAAAACATTAACTGTGGTTAGAAAGCTTTCCTGATGGCCTCACCATCCTGATGGAGGATAAAGTTGTAGGTTAGTTTGTATTTCAAAAGGGCATTAAAGAACCTGCACTGTAGTTACATGTGTGTTATCAGCAATCTGGTAGTGTCACTTGGTATTGTGATTTTCTGGTATTTTTTAATGTATTGGTTTGGTTTGTGTTGTATTATCATTGGGGTTTTTTTAAGAATCAAACATCCGAGTGGAAACTTTTCAAGTTTTGTTCTTCCTCTGGCTGACTTCTTTTGGTTTTGTTTCAACTGGAATTTAGCAGTTTGAGTCCAGCCTAGATAAAAAACTTTTTTTCTTTTCCCATGAAAACACATACAGTCAGTCACACTCAAAGGTGTCAGTTTTTAGTTAAGCAACTCTAATGCGCAGCAAAAACAAACTTATATGTGAGGAATATGCCTTTGTTTTCAGACACATACACAAGTAAAATACCCTTAAGCAGGCACTCCTGTATCTCAACCATTTAAGCATCAGTACCTGTATATGTAAACTTATATAAAACACAGATCAGTTGTTTCTTTTGATTTCATTCAGAGAGTTTTGGTGAATGGTTACAGGTCATAAACTATTTTGAAATAATATTTATAATCTGTGGTGAGGAGCGTGATTGTTTTGAACTTTTATTCTTGGAAATATTTGTATTTTAATAAGATGGTATATACTACAAGTTCACTGCAGCCTTGTACTAGAAGCTATGAGCGTGTTAGGGAATTGTAGCTTCTTTTCTGCAGTCCTTTGAAGCTGCCATGTCATCACTTGCCCCTTTCTTCCATCCAGCTTCTGGAGCAGACATCTTTTTTCCACTGAGGATAAGGATATTCTGGTCTCATAGCTTCACACACACAGAGCAGAGCATCACCTCTTGGAATATCCAACTTGCTTGCACATAAAGTTGTTGCATCCCTGCTAAACCTGCAAACAAGGAAGTTGATGGTCACTTTGTCTGGCAGTGGGTCTCGCACAGAAGGCCCAAACATCCACATGGGTTTTTTGGGGGCGCTTGTGTCTGATTTATCTGTAGGCAGGTGCTGATTTTAAGGATTGTGTGTTCTGAAAATGCACACTTACACATTTTAAAAAACTTTTAGGAGTTAGTAACTGGCAGCACATGGTGTCTGCCTACTGTGTGGGCTCTGGATGAACTGACAAATTTGAATTTCATCCACCTTCTTTCTCCTCCTTTTAGCTGCCGGGAGGATCAGACTTGAGAGAACAACCTTGGTTATTAAATCCATCTCCCAACAGTGCAGGAGAGTTCACAGAGCATCTGCACACCATGACCCATGGAATGCCTTCCTGTTGGGATTTGGGGCAGATATTTCCTTCCTCTCTCTAAAAAGCATTTGAATATTGAAAGCAACTTCTGGCTTTGACTTTGGCTGTTTTAGCAGGAGTGACATGTGTAAACCAGATCTGTACACAAATGAACAACAGAGCAGTATGAAAACTGTAGTGCGGACACAGAGACAGAGTGCTGGACCTTGACTGGGCAAAATTGGTTATTTTAGAGTGGAACAAACCATATTTTTGCCATTCTTACCCTTGTTTAGTTACCTTTTTTGCTCCCTTAACTGTGCTGCCTGCGTTTGACAGGAGGAGCAGTAACCAAGGTGTGGGTGAGTGCAGATAGAGAGGATTATGGGGAACATCACTGGTTCTGAAGGACTGACTTGGGTATGCTAAAACGAGGACATTTACTTTCTCATGATGGCCCACATGAGCTGTACAGCAACAAAGTGGGGATCCACCATTAGTGCACTGCTTCCAAAAGCAGACCAGAGACCACTGCAGTAGGGTGCCTGGAAGAGCTGAAGAGGAAGCATGGCTCATGCTAAAGGAGAAAAGGAAACCAGAAGTCTTAATTTTGAAAGAAATGTGTCCTTCTCAGAAAAACAAACACAAAAAAACAACCAGCAGTCCCACAGTGAGAGTGGCAGTTCTCAGCTCATTCTGACTATGATTAGGTGATTGCAAATAGCCAGTGATTTTCCATAAAGAGGGATCAGTACTTTAGGGGTTTGGTTGCAATAATATAATCCTTGTTAAACTTTAAACAAACCCCTTATCACTACATGTGCTCCCAAGCTGATTTTTGGATGGATTGAACTGAAGTTAATGCTGCAGCTGATGACCTTTTTGGCAGGGACAGCCTGGCACTGCACAGATGGAAGCTCAGATCCACCCTGGCCTCCACCTTCCTCTTCACAGGCTCCAGCCAATTAGGTATTTAGTGGGACCCCCTCCAGCTCTGCGCTTGTGCTGCTGCCCAGCAGCCCCTCTCCCGTGGTGAAGGGATGAAAGCTGTCCAACTGTCATCTTTTGCACGCTGGGGTTGTGTTGTCAGATTCACCTCCTTCCCTCCCACCTCTCTCTTCTGAGAGGAGGAGGCTGCTCCCAACCTCATAACTCTCATTTCCTCCCCAAGTGCATTCATGGCCAGCATGCACCCGCTTTGTTCCCAGCTCAGCTGTCCTGTGGCTTAAACAGCTCTCTCTTGTCCCTGGTGTGTAATCCCCTTAACAGGCAGGTTTATATCCCCTCACCCCTCCTTATCCCACTTCATGCAAGGCTTTGAAAGCCACGTGTCCAGCCTCCTGCTACAGAGACTCTGCATTGCCTTGTCATCCCGGGAGTCCTTCCACGTACCTGTTGCAGTATTGCCTCACCTTTCTTGAATGGGGATGATGGAATTTACACCCTCTGCAGACTGCATTACAGAGTTGTGAAGGGTGCTCACCAGTGCCTGGTGCAGTGGCAGCCTCTGCACAGCCTCTTCTGGAAATTCCTTGCCTTTGGAAACGCACCACTGGGTTGCATGTGCCTTTTTCCTCATTGTGGTCGGTTGGCATTCAGAAATCTTTTTCCTCCACTATTATTTGCAAATTTAGGAGCTTGAAACTGCTGGAATTGGTCCCAGCAACATGACCTTGTATCTAGTACTATAGAATTTCATTGCATATCTATTACTGCACACCTCAGTCCCATATTCAGCTTCTTCTGAAGGTTATTAGGACCGTAGTTGCTTAAATACAAAATGGTTCTGAGGGAGTTTCACACCACTCCTGTTGTGTGCACTGACTAATGAGCTTGTAAATCTCTTTTTAATTCTTTTCAAGTTTTCTTACTGCTAAATCCCAGCTTTGCAAGGCCAGCAGATAAACAAACTGCCATAGCTCTGCTTTTCTTCCAGTTCCCACAGCCAGCAAAGTAAGAAATCACGCTGGGTCTTGTGCTGCTGTGGGTGTCATTACTGCCTTTCATTACATGCAGAAGAAGCTGTGTAAGATCAGCGAAGTCATAATTACAGAAATATAATATCCTTATGGACAGTGGCAGGCTAGTGCCTAACTAAGGATGGAAATGGACTGATACTGCTCTGCATCTGCCCAAGAGTTTTTGAGTGCCCAACAGGCCTGGTTGCTGCCTTTGCCCCCTGGGCACATTGCTGGTGGTGGTGCCTCGGAGAATACCTTTTCCACGTGTGGACTAAGCAGGTGTGTCAGATGAGTAAGATGCAGCAATTCCCTTGAGGAGCTTCCTCTCCTAAACTGCATTGCAGCAGCTCCCCTTCAGAGCTATTTTGCGGAGTCTTGCTGACTGCATGTACTCTGACAATTTTTGTGATGTCTGCTGTCATCCAACTTGTGTGCTGGTGCAAGAGAGTGTGGTTTTTCCTCGTACATTTGACTTAGGATGCACACATCATATTTTCTTCTCTCTAGAGCTAGATGCACTGCACCACGTGGTCACTGTGTGCCTATTGCATGTTCTGATTTTTATTTTATTCCTGTTGAGAGGTGAAGAAGTTGTGATGATTCACTTGGGTTTAAGCTTCTGCACTATGATACCATAGTTTGCTGCTGCGTGCCTGAAGACTGTTAACATGTGCAGGGAGGAATTCCTGTGCTGACTGATCCACTGAAATTACCAAAACTCCTTCACTGAGGTCTCTCTCAAAGTCTTCTCTACCCTGGCCAGTCCCGAGGTACAAGAGAGTCCTTCAGCTAAAGTCTAACTCATACTTGTGCCGGCAGGACTTGGAACACAGTGCTAGTCTTATGGACATGGATAGCACTAGAAGCTAATTTTCAGAGTGCTGCATTTTGCTCCTTTAATTTGTTCGCACTGGGATTATAGAAGTTCAGATTTTGCATTGATTTTTTAGGAGGTAAACAAACAACAAGAGCATTTAAGAGGCGATAAAGTATTTAAATAGGTGATACTCCTGTTTCAAAACATCTAGTCTTTATCTTTCCTTTTTTATCTTTTGCAGTCTCATATCTCACTAAAATTGGAGAGCTCTTTTAAAAAGTTTGAGGTCAAACTACGTTATACTGTGTAAACAGCATTTCTGTCATCATTGTGTATTGCTACTGCAGGGATTTGAAAGAGTGAGTATGGGAGACAGCTGCTGCATTTAAGCTTCCAAAACCTTTTAGGCCCCACAGGTAAATATTCTCTGGGTATATCAGTTTGCTGATGGTCAGTTAGTTCCTTCTATTCTGTATAGTACCTTCAAAACAACCACTATTTCTCTAGTTAGGAGTGTGCCTTAGCCTTTGCCCAGCTGCTGGCCCTTGAAAACTGAGCTCTGTGCGCCCAGTTTGTGGCAAGGGAGGCTGTGACTGTTTGCTATCTCTGACCTCTCAGCAGAGGAGGTGTGGGTAAGGGGACGTGAGGCCCAGTCCCACTTCCATCATGGCTTGGACAAACAGGTTCCCTGGGGTTCCTGGTCCTGCCCAGAGGAGGCTACATCTCTGCAGAGGGTTTAGCTGCTGAGCAGGTTGAAGCCAAAGCCGTTCAGCTGCTCTCTGGAAACAACCTGTGCTCCCCCAAAGCTCAGTTTAAAGCAGGCTTGCCCCCCACTAGTCTACTTTTCGTTCTGGTGGCCATGGACCACCATGCAGTTTTCTTCACAAGTGACCACAATTGCCATGTGTAGGAGCTGTGGGATGAATCAGTATTCGGGAAGAGCAAGTGGCCACAGGGCTCTGAGCGGGCGCCACAAGCCAACGCCTGGGGCTGAAGGCACCTCCTTTCTCTAATTATGTGCTTTAGCTTGCAGAGTGGGATACTGCTTTTGATGTCTTCACTCTGTAAGTTCTTTTTCCTCAGACGTTCAGTCATGCATATTTAAAGCTATGTTTCAAGAAATTAGGTCTGAAAATTCCCAGCAGAAATGTATTTTTTTTGCATTTTATTTTTATCCAGGGATGACCACATTTTTGTCTGCAGCTGACTTAAAAGATACATCAATTAATAGAGTCACTGGTGACTAAACTGTAAAACAGAATATTTTCTCTCATTTAATGAAGCATCTCACATAAAAATAGGTATAATTCTCATGATAAAAAACTTAATTTTACTAAGATTTCCAACTTTTTTTCTCTAAATACAAGGTGTAATACAGCTGAATCTTCACCATAAGAATATGGTTGTTTATTATAACCATTCACTATGTGTATGGTCTTAGCCTAGATATCAGGTTCCAAATGACCTTAATTTTCCTGAATGTTCCTACAAGTGGCATGTATTAATTATTTCCTTATAGGAAAACTCTCTAAGAATAGGTATTTTCCACTGTATTAGAAAGAAATTATTAGTTCTGAGCAATGCTTCAAGGTGGTTTTCAAGCTCTTGTGTTGTGTTGTTCCCCCCACTGCAGTCCTTGTTAGTGTTCTTAGGACTTCTTGGGCCATATCCAATTCTTCATCCTGCAGCAAACAAAATTACTCGATCACTGTAAAAAAAAAAATGATCACTGGCCTCTTCTCCTGGTTTCAAGGAGAAGGTTGCATTCACCTCTATGCGAGTTTAATTGTGTTTTCCCTACAGAGTAAGTGACACAGCCCTGGTTGTCATTTCTGCCTCAGCCTGCAAGGAATGTGCTATTAGACCTCAGTATGTGATTATTGTATGAATGGGTTGAGTGCTGGGAAAAGCCTGAATTGTTTATAATATTACTTTCCTTTCAGAGATTTTTTAACTCTACTTCCTCGTTGTTGATAGAGGCACTGTTAAAGTTAGGTATAGGTGCACACCGTTGTCTACGGAGTTGATGGTGAGTAGCCACATCAACTCTGTGATAACTTCCTATTGATATTTGCTTTGGCATCTGAGTCAGTATTTTACTTTCTTTTCATGATTTTTTCCTTTTTACCAGCACTACAATTTGACCTCTGAGGACCTTAATCTGATGGCAGCTCACTCAGGACAACTATTCATGTGCTTGTAGTAGTGCCCCACTGAGAAAGGAAAAGCGCTGAACCGTAAAAGTATTTTTAAAAAGGAAATCATAGTCTGCTTTACAGAAAGGGGCTGTGCAAGAACAGGCTGTTAAGCTTGATATCCATGTGTCTAATCAAAACCTCCTCCACTGTATTTTTAGGGCAGGACTGGTGGTTATCCCCTGACTCGGGTGCACTAGATACTCAGCTCTGTCCCTGTGGTGACGTGGGAGCAGAGGCAGCATCCCCGTTGCTGTGATTTGCATGTGCTGCTATCCCCTGGTGATGGTTTCTGCAGGGAGGACATTGGCCAGTTGTTTTAATACACACGAATCTCAGTTTTGGACAGAAACAACAAAAGCTGTGGTGGATAATCAATTTTCTGACAGAAGCTACCATTAGATGGATGCTGAACAGCAGGGATCATAACTCAAATAGATTGTTGGGGCGAAGGGACGAAACAAGACTTCTTGTGCTGGGCATCCCACACGTACACCAGGAAGAGAAAACCCTGCACCCAAAGCCTGGCAGCCTACCCAGGTGAGATAGGCAAAGGATCATAGAAAGGAATGTAATCTAAAAAAATTAATCTTACAGCATTTTTTTTTCTTTAAACGCTTTTACCTGGTTTTTCTTAGGAAAATTATTTAGATATTCCCATCTTATTTAGATGGGAAGCTGACTGTAAAGGAGAGGAAGAGGAGGGATGGGCCTGAGTTAGAAGAACAGGAGGACAAAATAATCATATTAGGTACTGGGGAAATGTATTTAAAAATGGAGAAATCGGGAACTAGAAGACACTAGAGCAGTTACATACCAGAATGGCCATTGAAAGTGTTTTCCCCTAACACAGTGATCTTTACAGGCCATCTCTCGGTTTGCAAGGGGAATGGAAATGGTTATTAATTGGCTTACAATTTTTTATTTAGTAGTCTTCACTGAGTAGAGTATGATTATAGCAGAATTAAAAAAAAAAAAAAAGGAAGAAGGAAAAAAACAGAAAACATTTTTTTCTTTCTATCATCAAATTTTTTTGTAAAGTGGAACTAATTTTATTTTTAGTGGAAATACCAGGCAGTACCATTGGTGACTCCAGCTTTAGTGATGGTTTTGTGTTTGGCTTTTTTCTGTCAATGGGCATAATTTTCTATTTTCTCCAAAGAAGAGGCAAGAACGTGAAAGAGTTGCCTTTTTCTAAAGGTACAGCTCATGTCATCTTCATTTCTTTTTCACTCCAGCAGAGGTCAATCCTGTGCAAACGTGACCCAAGCTGGGTTTGCAGGTGTAGTCAAGATCATCAGATGTGAGCACAGAGAATTCAGGTGTATTGCTGGCTTACATGCATTTCCATGTTCCACTGCATCTTATTGCTTTGCCCCTGCCTGTGAAGAGCTGACATTGAAGTGCAAAAGAAGATTTATATTTGTTTTAGTCGCCTGCCTGCCTGCCTGATGAGAGCCCAGAGGCTGAGGCAGAAGATTCAAAGCCAGCCACTCCCAGGGCTTGACAAGCTGTAAGGCAAGAACATTTTGAATGTGATCCGTTGCCTATTTTGGGAAAGTTATAAAATTTTCAGAGGTAGGCCAGTTATTTTTAAGTCTCTCTGGACATGCTTTTAACGCAGGATTTGTTCTGGATGCTGTCAAGGTCGGACGTTTTCCTCGTGAAAAAGTTTCCCTCCTTTGGGGAAATGTCTGGAAGATCTAATTAGCTGTGAGCTTTGGTCCTCTTTCATTTCCTCACAGCCTGCTAAACCTATCACCAGGCCTTTCAGCTTCAAGATGGATTGCGTTAGTTCTCGTCTGCCTTCCCCTGGCTTTATCCATTTTATGTACAGACTTTCTCCAGCCTGTTTAAGGAGAAGATTTTCCAGTAGAGCTGTGCAGAGACACAGCATACCTCTACCAAAATTTAGGGAGGCTGCTGTTTGGAAAAGGAAGTATTGGAATTGAGACACTGAATATATCAACATCATGCTTATTTTCCTTGTGTCTGACTCTTTGCTGCTGCTTTGAATTTCTTTTTAAGTTGTACACATTTTACCTTCATTTAGCAAGATTTCAAATATAAAATAAAATAGAAAAATGTTACCTACAGTGACATCCTGATTGATGAGTCTGTCCTCCTGCATCTCAGTTCTGCTGATGAAGAACCAGTCCAGGGAAATGATGAGCTTTTCCTGCTGCTTTTGGAAGCAGTAGGGATTGCTGTGTGCTCCATATCAATCAGGATTGGGTTCCAAGTTTTATTTTGCCAGAGCTTAGGAACCAGAATAGCTGACATTAGTAATGAAGGGGAGGACATGAATTATGTAGACAGATAAACTAGCAATTACTGCTGCACGTTTATCTTCACCTCTGTAATTGATAAACTTTAAATGCTCCATATGGAAGTCCTGTATATAAATTAGGGTTTAAATTAGTCTTGAATCTCTGTGGATGTGAGGTGCAGTAGCTTTCATATCTCCTATCTCAGACTACAGCAGCAGCTTCCTTTATATCATGCCAGCAGTGCTCTGTGAGTTTTGGGGTATGAAGACAACAGACACTGTTAGGATGTTCCATGCATCCAGTTTAAAGGAGTACATAGTGTTTTCCTGCCTAATTCTGGCAGAATTAAAGATAGTGCACTTTCATAAATTATTCTCTGAATACTCTTCTCCACATATTTCAGTGCTGTTGTCTAGAAGGGGGTTGATAGTTTAATCTTTGTCCCAGCACTATTAGAAGAAGTAATTCACAGGCATTATTCTGTTGCCCTTTATTGAGAAACTGTGTGTGTTTAGCATTAGTTCTGATTTCAGCAATGTCCAGCCTTATCAAGATATCACTCTCCCTGTCTCCTACAAAGCTGCAGCACGTATCCTTTTATTAATGCTGTTGGCCATATCTTAAAAGCTGATGGTTAATTGGAAAAGCGAAGTTAGAGCTAACATTCAGTTCAGTTGTGTTTCTACCTGCCTGTACCATGTGAACTTTTTCACCACATCCAATCAGCTCCAGAACTGGAGGCAATACTGCAGATAACACTGGAAGCATCTGCGCTAACGCTGAAGGAAGGCAAAAGAGTAGAAAGCCTGCATTTGAATGAAATCAGCAACTGGTGGGGATGTGCCTGTGATACCATGCTGGAGGAGAGGCAGGACAAAGCAAGGAGAGATACTTTGGTGGTCTATGCCTTGCTGTCCTGCTGACAATCCCCAGTACATTCAGATGAGAGGGTAAATGTGTGATTGTGGTGGGTTGACCTTGGTTGGATGCCAGGTGCCCACTGCTCTCCCCAGCTGAACAGGGGGGAGAAAATATAATGAAAGGTTTGTATGTTGAGACAAGGACAGGGAGAGATCACTCAGCAGTTACTGTCACAGGCAAAACAGACTTGACTTAGGAAAATTAGTTTAATTTATTACCAATCAAATCAGAGCAGGATAATGAGAAAATAAAACCAAGTTGTGTAAACATCTCCCTTCCACCCCTCCCCTCTGCCTGGGCTCAACTTTACTCTCGATTTTTTTACCTCCTCCTCCCAGCAGTGCAGCAGGACAGGGAATGAGGGCTGCAAACAGTTCATCACATGTGGTCTCTGCTGCTCCTTCCTCCTCAGGGGCAGGACTCCTCATGCTCTTCCCCCACTCCAGCATGGGGTCCCTTGCAGGGGAGGCAGTCCTCCATGAACTGCTCCAACATGAGTCCTTCTCATGGGCTGCAGTTCTTCACAAACTGTTCCAGTATAGGTCCCCCACAGGGTCACAAGTGCTGCCAGCAAACCTGCTGCAATGCGGGCTCCTCTCTCCTTGAGTCCACAGGTCTTGGCAGGAGCCTACTCCGGTGTGGGCTTCCCACAGGGTCACAGCCTCCTTCAGGCATCCGCCTGCTCTGGCTGGAGTTCCTCCACAGGCTGCAGGTAGATCTCTGCTCCACCATGGGCCTCCAGGGGCACAGCTGCCTCACCATGGTCTGCACCACAGGCAACAGGAGAATCTCTGCTGTGGCACCTAGAGCATCTTCTCCTCCTCCTGCTTCACCAATCTTGGTGTCTGCAGGGCTGTTGCTCTCACATATTCTCACTCCTCTCTTTGGCTGCTGTTGTGCAGCAGTTTTTTCCCCCCACTTCTTAAATATGTTATCCCTGAGGTGCTCCCACCATCCCTGATGGGCCCAGCCTTGGCCAGTAGTGGATCTGTATGGAGCCAGTTGGCACTGGCTCTGTTGGACATGGGGGAAGCTTCTGGCAACCTCTCACAGAAACCACCCCTGTAGCCTCCCCACTAATAAAACCTTGCCACAAAAACCCAATACAGTGTTACATAGAGTAGATGCAAGATACACAGAGCTGTTAGATGGAAAGGAGCAGGGGAGCATAACAGTGCTTGGGTGGCCAGTGAAGTTTGGGCCTGATGCACGTGGCCAGAGCAAGGGAGTAGAGCTGGTTGAGGGGTTTTTTTCTCAGATTTTTTTTTTTAAAGCCAGAACAATCCAATGCACATAGATGAAAACGTTCCATGGGAACGTCTTGATTTAAGTGGAGTTTTTCTTAGAAAATATCCAGGTGGCCCACCTGCTTCATTTCCTGCCATCTCATCAGTCAAGGGCTTCTGGGGTGTGTTTGTCAAGCCTGAGCTCAGACACAATGAAATGTGAGACCTGCTAGTGCTAAAAAAGGCAATTTCTCGTTCTGTGTAGTCTTTACAGCCCTTGCCCTACTTGAATATCTTCTCCACTGGTTTTTTTTTTTAACCTTTAAAATGTTTGACCTAAATGAAGGGGAGGCCTAATAATGTTTTATGGAATGCTACATCTCAGGTTTCTTGGTTGAGGAAACATGAGTCCAGGGGCTTCCACTGCAGTGAACTTTTGTAATGAAGACATGATCTACCCTTGATGAAATCCAGGATGAAACAGCTTTCTAATAATGTTGAAGACTGGAGAAACAGCACGGAAAAGAAACAGAAGTTGCAGGGAAAATCCATCAAAATAGTGTAGAGGTGGGACAGTTTGCAATTAAGAAAAAGAGAAGACCAAAACCAGCACAAATCACTTGCCAGCCCATTTGTGGACATGAAACCTGTCTGAATTTCTAGGGCTTGTTATGATTTTAGGAACTGGCCCTAAGCATGGATAAACCAGGCCCACCCTGGCTGTTAGCAGGAACCCCTCTCTGGTGATGTCTATTTGGAGATGGTTGTGTGCTTTGTCTGTTTTATCCAGATGTGGGCTGTTACTGCTTGAACCAAGGCATGTGTAAAGTCCAAGGAAAACAAAAGAGGTTTTTTTCTGAGTCAAAGCATTGGGTAAGTTTGTGACAGGCCTTGAAACCTGGTATTTTGGGGTGGTTTTCTCTTTTGTTTTCCCTTAAACAAATCAGAGGACATGATGGCACAAAAAGCTGGATAACCTCATCATGTAATAATCTCCACTCCTCTTTTCCCCTCCACACTGTGACTTTTACATCCACAAGCACTGAGGGTGTGTTTCATCTACCTGGCTCTGGTTGTGTTCAGTGTATATGGCTCTACCTCAGGCCCTCTGTCACCTGTAGGGTCCAGTGTTGTGACAAAGGGGATGCTCAGAGATCTTGTAGGATGGCAGGGTACCAACATCAATGTCCCAGCAGCAGCAGTGAGAGAGCAAAGCTTCCTGACGCAGCTGTGAGCCCCTGGAAGCTGCTCCATGGGCTTAATCAATCCTGCCACCACAAAGCTAGAGATACTTGAGGGAGGTGGTAAAAGCCAAGCCTGCCTTCATCCCTTCGTGCTTGTCACAGCTGGGGGTATAAAATGGGACTGAGGCTCAGGGAGGTGCTCTGACATTTCTGCCCCATGGGAGCTGGGAAGCAAACTTTTTTTTTTCTTTCCTTTGCTAATGCTTGTTTTTCTGTACCACTCCAGATGTCTAATTTGGGGCATTGTGGGCTCTGCAGCTGCCAGTTCATTTCTTCTGTGTCTGCTGAGGATCTGGAGTGGGGTTGTGACACTCCTTCCTCACAGGCTGTAGTTGTCATACCGTTTCCAGGAAGAATATTAATTCTTGCAGGGCCATAGGAAGTCAAAGTTTCACTGGTGGAGTGGGACTGCTGCTCTCTTGCTCCATGTGTGCTGGCCGTTGCAGGTGTTTATAAATAAAATTGCTCTGAGTGGTGAGTCTTGGCTCAGGGGGATTCTAAAAATCAAAAGGTTGGTAATCACTCTCCTCTGACTGCCCAGATATCTGAAATACTTTGTATGTCTCCAGCAGAAGATCTGTTGATCATATCCATCTATTCATCTGCCTAATCATTTTCCATTTTGCCACTGAATTATATGATCATGGCCTGAATGGGAACTTTACAGTGTAAAGGGAATAGGGAAGACTGGAGAGGGATTGTGTGTTGGAAGAGGTGTTCTGAGTTTCCTTTTAGACCTTTCAGATGCAAGAGGACCGACATCACCCTGCTTTTGCACCTATTGGGTCTGACCCACAAGTCACAGGCTGATGTGGTCACTTGGAGTCAAATGAAGAAGATAGAGCTAGAGTAAGGGAAAAGATGTGTGTACTGGTGGTGAGTGTCAGAACCAGTGTCTGTTCCTGCTGCCTTATTCTCATGGCAGCAATATCCTGGTCTTCTGTTTGCCCATGTACCTCCTGCTTTCAAAGAAAAATCTCCAAACCAAACCAAACCAAACCAGAGACCCAGTATATTCATTGTTCCCTTGACTGTGTGATGGAACAGAGAGATAGGGATGAAAAGTGTGTCTTGAAAATAAGGAAACGAGGTTTGCCTTGGGGTGGAGGTAGGCATTAGTCCTACCACTGCTTGTGCTCTGCTAAATAAAGGTCATGAAAAGGTTTGCAGGGAAGTTTTCTGGTTTTTCCTCTTCACAAGCAAAATTCCAGCCAGCACTGCTGCAACCCGAGGTGCATCTGCAGTATGTCTTTGTGGAACTGTCCCAGCCCCTCTGGAGTGTGCCAACCTTGCACTTGGGGGTTTAGACCTCCCAACAAACTGAGGGATTTCCTTAAATCCCTTTAAATCAGAGCTCTATTAAGAAGGAGAAGGGGAATAAACCACTGAGAGGCTTTCCTCCTTTTTTCAAAAGTCTGTGTGTGCCACAAATTGAATAGGCTCCCCCCTGAGACAGGGGAAACCAAACTCCTAAAGCACATAGTAAAGGGTTAGTAATTGTTTCAAACAGCCAACTAAAAATGTTTTTTTTACAAGGCTTGAGTTCTCTTTCATATGTGAAGCTGCTTGTTCATTTTGGCAGTGAAGGCTGCTTTTACACCTCCCTGGGGACAGTGGTAAAACTTTCAGCAGCTCAGGCACAGAAACCAACCCTTTGTGGAACTGGAGGCGAGAAACCAAAAGTTGTTCAGCAGATTTCCCAGTCCCCTGCAGCTTGCTTTCAGATTTTGCTGATTAATCTGCATCCTCTGAAAAAGCTTTTGTTAGAAAGAAGAAGGAGAGAGGTGCCAACAGTGTTGTGTATGGATGGGACCAGTCTTGGCGGGGGCATTTGATGTCTGTGGGTAGGTAGGTTACTCAGTGAGTTTTTAGACATTCAGCTCTAAGTTCATAGGGTTCAAGAGCAAAGAATCAGCGCTTTTCAAGCAGTTGCCCTGAAAGATGAACAAGAGTTGGATTTATTCCTATCCCCACCATGGGCAGGAGAGCAGAAGTCTCTGCTAGTCCTGTCCCAAAGGTGCAACAGAAATGCCAATGCAGGTTGAGGGGAGTGGGGGACACTCAGTGAGACAGAAGAACATGATGGCTTTGTGTGGCAGTGCTGCACTCTGGTGGGCTCTGAGTGGGAGCCAGGTGGGGGCATGTCTTCCCAAGAGCTCTGGGAGGCATGGAAACAGATGAGCTGGGAAGTGTGGAAATTGCCAGGTGAGATTATTTTCTCTGATGTAGAAATTATCTCCTCTCTCTGAGGACAAGTTAATTTGCTTTTATCTTCCTGGTCTTCTCCTGTTTCTCTATTTATTCCATCTATTTTTGTTATTTATTCTTTTCCCTTCATCTCTCCCTCTGTATCTTTCTTCAGAGGATCTGTTTGTACCATCCCCCCTCCTGGTATTTTTCTTAGGTGGCTCTGATTATTCAGCAGCTTTGCTGAATGCAGTTCCCTCTCCAGAGAGGTGGAAGTGCAGCACCAGAGCAACACCCACTGCCGCAGACACAGGTTGAGCAGAGAACGGGCTCCTTTGCCTGCTGGTGCCGAGCAGCAGGACAGTGGAAAGGCATGTGGGCAGTGCACCCTGCATAGTCCTTTTTGAACCAGCCTAGGTAAAAAAGCCGAAAAGCTGTTTTCCTTTTTTATCTTCAAGGAGTTTTTCCCTCAATTATTTCACGTCAACCTGTTCGAAAAGGAGATGAAAGATCTCAAAACACAGAACACAGCTCAGCTGGGAGTTTTTAGGTGCAATATAACTGTGAACAAGGACCTCCTGCATGAAGAACTGCAGGGCAACCCTGCTGTAGTGGTGTTGAATTTCAAGATTTCACAGCAGTATAAAGACGTTCACAAGAGAATAGTGCCCTGTGGCATGGAAGCCTCTGCTTGTGAGTCTCGAGCAAGAGGCTGGGTGCTCCCAGAGCCCACTGGTGTTCTCCCACCCTGTGTCACCGCTTCTGCACAGCCGGGGGGGGTCACTTGCTGTGTAACCTGGGGAAGGCTCACTTGCCAGAGTAACGCACAGCAAGGGGTGTTCATGTTCCTGAAACTTTGACATTAAGAAGGACAGGACATCAGGAAACAGGCTTTTTAGGTTCAGGCAATTTTTGTGGCAAAACCCAGGAGGTATGAGTTGGCAGCAGTTATTTGTGCCTTTTGGTAAGGGTGCTGGAATTGGGCACCTCTCTCAGTGCGCTGTAGAAGCAGAGAGCCTGGTCCTGCAGGTGGTTCACTGCATCCTCCCTTGGCAACCGTCAGCTTGGCAGTGATTAGTCTTAGCTGTTTGTCCTTCAGTGTCATCTCCAAACGCTGGAATTTAATTTTGTCTGTCCATCCCTCTGGAGTTAGTAGAAGTCCTGAGGCTTCCTTCTGCCAACACAACAGCACCAATGAATCTCTTCAGGATCACTGTGTACTGAACTTAGATGCCTTC
This sequence comes from Corapipo altera, assembly GCF_003945725.1. Classification (NCBI taxonomy): domain Eukaryota; kingdom Metazoa; phylum Chordata; class Aves; order Passeriformes; family Pipridae; genus Corapipo; species Corapipo altera. The sequence continues at coordinate 7,874,040 of NW_020884872.1, read as the reverse complement.
CCTCGTTGCTCCTGACACCTTTCCTGTTTTTCTCTGCAGATTACAGGAGTTATCCTCCTCGCAGTCGGTGTCTGGGGCAAGCTCACCCTTGGCACGTACATCTCTCTCATTGCTGAGAACTCCACCAATGCCCCCTACGTGCTCATTGGGACGGGTACCACAATCATTGTCTTCGGGCTTTTCGGCTGTTTTGCCACTTGTCGTGGCAGCCCATGGATGCTGAAACTGGTGAGCATTGCCAAAGTGCCTTAAAGAGGGGAAGAAGTTTTGTCGGTGAATTAGGATTCCCCACACCCCCTGCCTAGGTTTACCAGATGTTGATGTAGTTTTTCAGACACATAAGCTAGATTTTATTGATCTTAATGTTTAACATATGTGCCTTTTGGACAAAGGGGGAAAAGAGTCTTTGCCAAAACCAGTTGTTGATTCAGTATTACTGAAATCTGCTACCACGTGGCATATAGGCCCAAGTGTTGTTTGGAGCATGGTGGAAAGCTGCTGCTAAATTGCTCTGTGTGTCACTCTACAATCATTCTATTTTTTTGTGAGCCAGATAGATGAGTATATTTATTATTTTTAAAATGTCCAAAGCATCATAAATTGTGAAATTCTTTTGAACCATATTTTGAGGGGTCAGTTTAGTACTTGATGTAAAATTACGGAAAAAGTAGTTACGGAAAAAAAGCACACCGGCCTTTCTTTTTTTCCTAACCTTCACTAGGATAGGACAAGTCAACTCCAGAAAACAAAGTGCTGTTTAGTATGTTTGGTCTCATCTCAAAAACAGCAGGGGCTCAAGGTGCACTGAGGAGAGGTACAGCAGTTGTTCCCCAGTCCACTTTAACCTCTCTCTATACAAGTTTCTCTGTTCTGAGTTTTCCAGACTACCTTAAATGCAAAATAACTACAGTTTAAACAAACCTATATGATAAAATGTGTTTCTAGGAATATTCAGGAGCAAAATCCTACATGTGTAGTGGCTTGAAAGATTAGAAATAACACTTGTAAAGTACTGAGCTAGTGAAAAAGACCTTGATAGTAAAATGATCTCCTGCTACAATGCTTTGGGGATTTTCTAAGGAGACAGCATGATTATTCTCCAGTTTAAACTGTATTTATTAAAAAAAAAAAAAAAAAGGACAACTTAAAGAGAGTTAATTTCCTCAAATGATAGTAGGGGAGAGGCAGCAGCTGCAAATCTGTCAGTAAATGTGGTGGCCAGTTGACAAGTACCTGATGCTGTTGTAGGTGCACCACTGCTGTCTCTTGCTGGTGATGTGTTGTCAGGGCATGTGTAGAGGCTTGTTGGAGTTACTGCAGTCCAGATGGGAAAGGGATAGAGGTGAATGGTGTCATAAATCCACAGGAAATCAGGCTCTGTAAGTCATGTAACTTTCTTAAAGGTATGCCACTAGCAGTAGCATTTGCTGTTCCAAACGCATGGGTTTATTTTCATTGTACACGTCAGAAATATTTCTAAACTATTTTTCTCTCCTGAACAGACAGTGATTTGACATCTGCAATAATTGGAGACAATTTTTGTTTCTAGTTCTGCCTTTACTGCTGGCCTCCTTTCCTCAATAGCCTTTCAGTAAAACTAAATTTACCTCTCTCCACTAAATCCTGCTAGGACTGAATTTAATTTAAAATGTTTACTTTTTTAATTAACTGTTATTAGCATGTGGAGCAACGTAATTTTCCATTCAGAAGATTAAGGCCCAATTTCAAATTTTACCATTCCACTTTTCATTTTTTTCTTTACCTTCTTTATTTTTGCTTAAATATATTTTTAATAGTGTGTGAGTGTCTACACTGAAAGCACTGTTTTCAAAGTTTATTTAGCTCCTGATCCAAATGCTGCTCCGAAAGCCAAACATGGACCTTGGCTCAGCAAAGTATTTGAAACATATGTCTCATTACTCTGAGATTCTCATTGCTGTTAGAATACTTCCAATGAAGTCAATATTTCAGTTCATTCATTGTAGAAACTTCAGGAATCAGGCAGCAAATCCCAGTCTAGCAGTGAGACAGATAAACATGAACTAAAACACCTGGGAAAGCCTATTTACCTTAGCAGAGCACCAGGCAAATGTGAAGGGTCTGTTTGTATTCCTTTCTGCAAGATCAAAACCTGAGTGATTTGGATCCATCTCTGGCATGTGAGTTTGTTTCAATTTATATAAGAATGCTAAGAAATGTGGGAACAGAAATGTCAGAAAAGCCAGTAATTAAACAATATGTATCAGTTGTGAGTTGTATAAACACATATATTACATTCAGGTAACAACCTGTGTATCTCCTCCGAAAGTCCTTTGGTTTCTCAACAAGTTTGAGGGGTTCCCAGAGCGGAAAGTTAAATTTTATGTGATAATATCTGTGCTGAGAAAAAAACCTGTCATGCTCTGACTTCTCTTGCCTCCTGCCTTTTCAGTATGCCATGTTCTTGTCCCTGGTGTTCCTGGCTGAGCTAGTGGCTGGCATTTCAGGGTTTGTGTTTCGCCACGAGGTAGGTGGAAATGTGCTGAGTTTGCATGTGGCAGTGCCTCCCTGGGCAGGAGCTGCTGAGTTCTCTGGAGCATGGAGAATGTGTAGGTCACTGAGCTCAGAGGCTCCAAACACATCTCCAGGGATGTGGCTGATGTGCAACAATAACATGTACAGCTCTTAAAAACTGATGCGATTCCAAACGAAGGGATTTAGCCAAAGCTCTTGCCCTCAGCTGCCTGATGATTTACTCTGGAGCTATCAGGTTTTCTGTGTCTCTCATGTAAGATCTTCTTTACTCTTTTACATATGCTGAGGTCTGCAGAATAAATTAAATACCTTTTTTAAACACAGCTTCTTCAGCCAGGCAAGTGCTGTTTTATGTAAGGCAGAGGGCACTTCTGCATCAGACCAGACTTCATGTTTTGTAAATCTTTTCCTTTTTTGTGGGGGGGAGGCGGAGGACAGAGAGGGAGTGGGATGGGATTTTGTTTCTATCCTGAGAATAAGGAGAGATTAGAAGTAGAGGGGGGTGGAAAACTGGGGCAGGAAGAAGCTTTAAAGAAGCATGATGGTCTAGATTTGTAGTAGCACTTCTGCTTTATCCACTGTAATCAGGTCTATCTCTGGCTTTAAGTCCATGGACCTACATGCCACAATGCTGAACCAGAACAAACCCAGGGACCCTCCTTGTCTCTCCTCTTTGTATTAACTGGTTTTCTAGTCTCCCCTTTTGACATCGGATTTCCATTGCTACAGGCTTTTCTGGTGTCTACCCTTGCAAGTGGTGGATTGTTTTTATCTTAGTTCTGAAATACCTGTCCACGTGCTGAGGACAGGTCACATTGCATCTGGCCTAAACTGCAGCAACCTCAGTGTCAGGCTGCTGCTCTCTTTTGGGAGAGTCAGTCTCTTGTGAAGGCCACAGCCATGTGGATTGCCCAAATCAACTACTTCCCAGCCCCTTTACCATGCAGTCAGTGCCATTCCTGATGATGTGCCTGACCTTCTCCAGCTGAGGGAACTCTTGTTCCTTACCCAAATGCCTCTGGTGTTGGGGACGAGGGCTGTCACCCAGTCAAGGGATTCATGTCTTCCTTTGATGCCACTGGCTTCTGACCCCAAGGCATTTCCATAAGCTTTGACTCCCACCAGGCATCCATGAGGAGGCACACAGTCTGCTTCAGACTTAGTGCTGGAACAAAGTGTTTGGGGAAAAAGTATCAGAGGTTAAGTAATTTTATGGGGTTTTTTTTCAAATGTGTCTGTTTTCTGGGGTAGTTTTGTTTCTGAGTCTGATAGACCCCACTAGAAAAATGGCATGAATGGCTCCTGACAGTAAAGAGGGAGCTCTACCAGCTCTGAAAATACACTTAAAAACAAGTGTGAAGAGTTGGTTTGGGTGTCTTGTTAGGTTTGGAAGTGCATTTGCTTCTTGCAAAAACTGCTTCAGACAAAATGCTTTCTGTTGCTCATGTGGGCTGTTCTTTTCCTTGCCCTCCTAGATCAAGGATACTTTCCTTAGGACATACACCGAAGCAATCCAGAATTACAACAAGAACGATGAGCGGAGCCATGCAGTGGATAACGTACAGGAAAGTGTAAGTCTGAAACTGGATGCTGAAAATTAGCAAATAAAGAGACAAAGGCATGCATTCAGATTTGGTCACAGAAGTATGGATGGCTTGATCTGCAAGTTGTATTGTGCAAGCAGAATTAGACAAAACTGACCTAGGGGAAAAGTGTTTCAGCTGATATGCTTGTCCAAGATGCCTAAGTTTTAGTGAAAAAGCCATCTGATAAAGGCAGGGCCTGTCCCACTTGCTTGTTGTTGGTCCCAGATCTTGAATTAAGTTTAAGGGCCAGTTTTATCCCTGAAGACCACACCTTGTTCTTACGGGAATCTGCCAATAACATTATGATATGTCGTAAATTGGAGCTGGATGAGATAGGATTTTATAATCTAGCATTCTATATCACTGATAAAATGCAGCAGTTCTCTTCAGAAGTACAGTGAGAAGCTGGCAAAGAAAACTTAGTGAGTTAAAGAGAAAAACTGAGTGTATTTTCCCCAAAGGAAAAGGGAGTGGACAAATGTGCTGCTGAGGTTGGCAGTGAAAGCTGTTCTGGAGGGATGGAGTAGGTGCTTGGTGGAAGAGCCTTTCTGACCCATGGGGTGTGGTAGCAGGGCAATGGGGGGTTGCCTTGCCTTCCATCAGGACGCAGGTGGCAAGTGCCACAGCAGGGCCAAACTAGTTGGAGTTGTCACCCACAAGGGACCAAGTCCACCAACTACAACGCAGTGATAAAATTCACACTTAAATTGTCACTGGAAACTGTACTAGAGCAAAAAGCTATCCCTTCAGTTCCCAGTGCATTCTGTGAGACAGTTTGCTTTCCCTATGACTGTAGTTTGCTGAATGGCTGAAATGTCACTGTAATTGTATTGATGACTTTTAGACCTTTAGAAATTACAGCTGTTACGTTGGACACTTCAACGTTTGAAACTGAACTCTAACCTGGTTTCTCCTGCTTAGCAGATTACTGCACTGCTCTAAACTGAGTATATTCTGCTATCAAATTGTCTGTTTGCCTAATGTTAACCTGTATTTTGAACTTCTGATTCCTTGGAGTTCAACAAACTAAATATTTCTGAATAATTATTCAGTGTTTCTGTTGTAGCAAAATGTTCATTTCATTCATAGCTCTGTTTTTACAGGAATGCATTTATAAGACCTTTCCATGCAAAAAATTTAGCACATACTTCATATCTTTCAGTATCTGTCTTCTAACTTAGCATCTAAAGAAACACATCCTTCCCAGCTTAGGGTTTTTCAGCTGATTTCATAGATACCCTCTATGAACATATGGTCTCTTTCTATTCAAAGCTCAGTGAATTGTCCTAGAAATTATTTTGGTGAGTTAGAGAGACTTCACCTTATCATCTTGCACTAGCTTGGCCCTGTATGTGCTACATGTCATTCTATGTAATGCTTTGGGGTTTTGAATTTCCAGGATCATATTTAGTGAAATAAGTAAGTAAAAGAAACCAATAAACAAAAAAAAAATAAATAAAAACAACAACAGACATTCAACTGAAGAAGATGGCTTTATGGCTGGACCCTTGTTGAAAGTTACAAATAATAGCTCTGCTCAAAAAATACCTTTTTTTTAGTTAGTTGTCTGCTCCCATATTCTGTAAATGACACTCATGACACTTTCACAATTAATGGGGCAGGGGTTGGTATCTGCTTTTCAAAACTGGAGACACCCTGTCTTTATTTTGATTATGAGCTGATTAAGTGGGCAGTGACGATTCTGTGCTAATTTTAATTCTGCTCTGTTTGTTTGTGTGTCTTAAATTTGCCTCTTATTCCTCCTAGCTGAGCTGCTGTGGCATTCAGAGCTACACCAACTGGAGCACCAGCCCTTACTTCTTCAAGCACGGCATCCCTACGAGCTGTTGCATGAACTCCAGTGACTGTAATACTCAGGATCTGCGCAACATGACCGTGGCTGCCACTAAAGTAAACCAGAAGGTACCAGTAACATTGTGCCAGAGGCAGTTGTTGTGACACCATCCAGTGGAGAGGAGAGTATGGACGTTTACAATTGCATTTCATTTCAAATGATTGGTTGATAACGTGCATATAGGGCTGGAGCAATGGTAACAATGGGCTTTGCCCCTTGCCTACTTTCATGTTCTTTAATCTGGCCTTTCTCAAATGCCCAGGTGCAGCATTTCTGTTGAGGAGGGGATTTGTTCTCTTTCCTCATGCAGAGGTTGAGGTAAAGGCACTGCACAGAGGCAATGCTGGCCGGGCACAGGACCTCAAGTGGCACATGTGCTCGATTGTCCTTGATGGTTGGGTCAGTCAGCACCTCTTCTCTTCTCTGCTCACTCCTGCTGAATGCTGGGGGTTTTGTGGAGGACAAAAACATAGGTGGAGGGAAGGACAGGCTTTACTCTTGCTTATGTTCAAACAGTAATTTCAGTGTTGGAGCCTAGCTGTCATCCCAAACAGAGAAAATATGGGTGATGGACAACAAGTGTTGTGGTTGGTGGGTACATTGACTTAAAATCTTAGAACATGTGCTGCTGAAAGTACAGCACAGCCTAAAGTGACCCTTTCCCTGGGGTTACCTGAAGGAGCAGGTCGGGAATAGGATTGGGAAAACAGGTTGGGAAAACAGGAAGAAAAAGAATAATTGGTGAATAAAATTACAGAAAACACTAAGAAAGTGATGAATAAAAAGAAAATAATGCAACATCTATAGCAGATGCTGCGCTGCAGAAGTACAACTCAAGTCATTGCTCCAAGTGCCAATGCGTCATCAGCTCTTTCTTTCTCACTTGAGATTTGCAAGAGAGGGAACAGTTTGTTGGTAAAAGGAATGATATTGTGGCTAAATCACCATGATAAGTTGCAGCATAGCTTATTCAGACTTACAGAATATTTTCTTTTCTGTTTTTATTTTCAGAGTTGAATTTAGAAACAATAAATAGAAGTCCTGAGTAGATAACAGGAAATGTGGAAATGCCTCTCTCTTTTCTCTTTCTGTTTTTTTCACCTCAGTCCCCTGTGACTGAGAAGGTTGGAGTGGTACCTGAGCACAGCCTGAAACATCTTTGAAAACCAGTCAAGTAGACAACATTTTCTGGCTTGTATTGAAAAAGGGATACTAGAGGGTTATTTTCCACTAAGCCTTTCTTTTTTGCAATAGTTTAATGAGAGCCACTTGTTGCAGACATGTGGAATGTTAGTGGTGTTCTTTGGTTAAGATATTCACAGTCACCATCAGCAAGAGTAACCTTGATGGATCACATGAGTATAGAGGGTGAGTCACTCCATTCAGTTGCACTTTGTGAACTTGTAGCAACTTTATGTTTCTGTAGAAGTGGAAGTAAGGTGAGAGGCAGGACGGGGCGAATCTAGGACATGTGCAGAACAGCATCCACTGCAGGCAGAGTGCCTTCTGGGCAGCCCAGCCTGAGCCCCTGCTTCTGCTCATCTTCCCAGCAGGAAAGCTTTCTGATATTCTGACTGGTATTCTACCAGCAGGTCCCACCTTTTCAGTTTGGGGCAGCCATGGACTCTGAACCTTTCCTGGGTGCATCACTGAGCAGGTAATATTTGCATTCCTAGCACTGATCTAGTGTTTTCTCAGAGTGCCAGGCTTGCTCTGCATGCACAGGTAAATCCTTTTCCACCTGTGAGTTCCTCATGGCACAGGATACCTGTTAAATTGTAGAAAGTGACTGAGGGATGAATGTGTCCTAGTCCAGGGCTAGTAACTCATTCTAGCCATGTTTGCTCTGTGTTCTCATGTCAAATGCACAAGTCATCTGACAGAAAGGGACTGCTGATTCCTCAGGAAGTTGTTGAATTGATGACTTGATTTAATTACCTAAGGGAAGTTTGGATGTTTGGAAGTTTGTTTGGTTTTATCTCATTCTCTGAGATAACCGTTTGTAATCAAAGGTTTCAGATTTCTGCTTAGCAGTTGTGAGATCTTGGAGTTGTCCCAAGCATTTGAACAAGGTGGGATGTTTCTGAAAGGGGCATGGGAACAAAAAGCAAGCAGGAGAAAATGCTGTGTGGCCCTATCCTTCCACTTCAGCTAGAAAGCAAGTGTCATTGCCTCTGACCCAAGCACCTTGCTCATCTTGGAAACGAGCCCTTTACCCTGTGCATGTTGGAGAAAAAGGAAAATATATGTTGCCTGTGTTGTAGAAAACTCTTCTCACCATGCCTGTGGACAAGTATATTTGGAATATATCTTTTGGTGGATCTTGCAAAACTATCAGTAAGACAAGTTCTCTATGAGCTAATCAAATTGCTAGCAGTTTCTGACGACCAATGATAAATTAACCAAAGAGGATTAAACTAATTATATAATTGCAGGACTAAGAGACAACATTCCTGGATTGTATTTGCCAATTCTGACCCTAACTTGCTTAGTAACCTTGGGTAAATTGTTTAGGCTCTCCATTTCTTCATCTCAGAGGGCACTAATACCTAACTTTTAAGAGCTGTCCTTAGGATTAGCTAATTACTGTTCATATAGTGCTTTTAATTGTCACAGTTCTTTAGCAGCAAATCTCAAGAACTACTACTTCTCTCTAAGAACTTAAGAAAGGAAAAGCTGCATGGAGTCAAGACAGATCAGATACTTGCTAAACTGTCACTTCTGTCACTCTGGATCAACCCCCAGCTGTGTGCACAGAGCGCTTCACATATTTCTGTGCTGTATATTCATCTCGTGGGTGCTGCTGGAACTCTCACTCAGCACAGTCAGGGCTGAGCAATTAAGCTGTATGTAAACAATGTACTTCAGTAAACAGATTATTGTGATGTGGGATTACCATTGCAGTTAGATGTTGCATCTCTTGAAGGCACTTCAACAGAATAGATTTCAGAAGAGGTGGGAGAGCATTAAGCCATGTCAGACAGAATGAAAATACTGCTTGAGAAATCTAATCTCATTGCATAACATGTAAGACACACACAACTATAGTTGCTTGATGACTTAATAAGCAAGCTTGAATTGGACTTACCATACACTGAGGTAAAATGTAGTTAGGTATCAATATGTACACTTAAACATTGCAGAAATGAATCACAGATGTGCTAGTCCTCAGCTACTATTAGGTTCACCACTTAATTACTGTCAGGATTAAATATCTTTTCATATTATAAAAGAAGTTACAGAAATGACACAATTTATTTCATAAATGGCCTATCTCAAAGAAGGGGCATTGTTTTTCCTTCTTGCTGTTATTTTTTACAAGCACCTATTGCTCTGAGGTCATGTAAAGAGTTCCTACAGTGTTTGCAGAAATGAGGAGGGTGTGGATGGATGTGAAATGTGGAGACACTTTTCTCTTACAGGACAGGAGTCCAAACTGGGAAAGGGAGATCACTGTCATTTCTGAGTTTTCCAACTTCTGATAGAGTGGATAAAGTTATAATGTATAAAACACTTCAGGACTGACCTGAAGCCAGAGTGATGTTGATCATTTGAGGAAGTGTGGCAAAAGAGGCTGAGTGGTCATTTTGGATTGTGTGGACAGATGGGTTAGTAATGAAATTAAAAATAGATGACATCTTTCTTTTTTTCTTCAAGGTATTGTGTCGCTAGTTCAGATTCATTTAGGCACCACAAACCAGGACAACTAATTTCAGATGGGGTTTTTTTTGAGGGGTAAATTAGGCAAGGTAAGGAACTTGGCAAAAATTATTGTACTGAGGTGAAACATCTCAAAAAAGTCTATCCAAGAGAAGGGCAGACACGTATATGAATCTTCTGGCCCCAGTCTGGGATGTGAATTGAGGCATGAGGAAGCAAATCAGCTGGTGGAGTCAGGGGTTGAGCTAGAGAGAGAAAATTGGGTTTGGGGAGCAGGACAGGGAATTTTATGTCCAAGGGCAAAAGAACCAAGAAAATTCATACAAAACCTTTGATAACTTCGTTATATGGTTTAGAGTTACATAATACTCAGTGCTTTGCCTGGTGTCCCTTGACAGATAAAGGCAAGAAAAATGCCTCAGGGGGCAGTTCTATTAAACATCTAGAATATTAGAAAATCAGCATCATTTATTAATTTTTGACATTTGTATTGTGTTATAACATTGGTATATTGTTACTGGTTTGGTTTCAGGTCAAAACTATATTGTTTTTTTAAACAATGCAAATTGGCTTGCTTAATAAGAGCCATAAAAATGAGTGTAACATCACATTTAGCTTTTAAAAGTACTGAAATGCATTTGTTTTTGAAAGAAACTGTTTTTACCACCACTTCCCATCATTCACTCAGAATTACCATTAAATAAAAGGGTGAGAGTGTTGGAAATCACAGCAGAAGCACTGTCTAGCCCAAGTCCATTTAAAACAAGAAATTTGTATGTATGCATTCACGGCAGAGAAGGTTGATACAAGGAATGATGATGTTTGTTTTCCAGGGCTGTTATGACTTGGTGACCAGTTTTATGGAGACAAATATGGGAATCATAGCTGGAGTGGCTTTTGGGATTGCGTTCTCACAGGTAAGTGAGAACACTCCCCTTCACCCCTTTTCTTCCCCTCTCTCTCTTTCTTTACCTGGACTTCCAGGAAGGAAGGATTATAGAAGGGGACTGAACTCAGCATGCTCATTAGTTCTGAGGTCATCAGTTCATTGATTTTCTTCTTTTCAACTTAAATGAAGTTTCTCCTTGGGAATATCAGTTACAGTTGAGCTAATGACTAGCTCAAGGAAAACAACTTGTCCCTCCACTGGGTCAAATAGAGGTTAACCCAATAAAACATTGGCTTAAATGGCGCATAAACAGCTAAGGAGACAAATAGCTTATCTGATGTTTGGATAGGCTTTTAAGTACTCTTATTTGTTCTTAAAGGAGTCTAGAACTCAAATAAGAGTGTACCTTCAGGCCTCCCCATCCTGGACCTGGAGCCTGGAGGGGGCACTTGGTTTTGATTACCAATTTTGTTTATTTATTTTCCCTTTAACAAAAAACACTGAGCTGACATCTACCAAAATCGGACTATTAAACCAACTCCTTGCCTGCACCAAAAGGAGTGTGTCCTGAGAGGGACAAGAGGAGAGCTAAGACAGAGTTCGCTGCTCTCTAATGTTCAAACTGCCTTTACGTAGACAGAAGTTGGGGGAAGTATAGGTCTGGTCAGCATCTTCTGATCAACAAGGGACAAGAAAACACATGCACCTTTCAACAAAATGCTCTTTTATACCAGTCAGTTCATTTTTGACGGCCAGGACTCTACTGGAAATGTGTAAAAATTAGAGTGAGTGGAACACAGACAAGGCAAAGCTGTTTCCAGAGTGGTTCAATGAAACTCGGTGATGTGTATGATACCTTAACTGCTTCTTCCTGAGAAGCAATCTACTTTTGCTCCATGGGTAGTAGATAGTATACTGCATGTGTCATTCAAAAAACTATCATACAACTTGCATTTACTCCATTCACACAGTGTTAAAATTCTGAGTCCTGAGGCAGCCCTGAAAATATTAATGTACCTCTTTTGGGTGACTCATGCTTATCCAGTGGTTGGGAAAAATGAGGTGCTAGAAAAAATTGTTTGAGGTGTCCTTAAAACTCATTAATTCAATTTTCATGCTGTAGGTTTACACTGTGCTGCACTGAAAACAAATGATTTGCCGGTGCTGTTGCTAGTGGTGGGCAAGTGAATTAATAAGGGGACTCTTGCTCCAGCTGCCCCATGTGGTCAGCCCTTGGCTACAAGTTGTTTTAGTTAAATATCTGAAGTTTTGCTCAGCAGTTACAATGGCCTCCAGGTTCTTCAGAATAAATGTCCCCAAGCTATGTGGAAAAGGGCCACCAAATCCTCTACGTATGCACAACCTGAGGGAGCCCGAAAACTATTTGGGCTCAGACTAGCTGACTGCCCTGCCTTGGGCATATCTGGAAACCTGATGCCTTGTAGCCAAGATGTTAGATGTGAGAAGCCCATGATTTGGCCTGTCAGCCAATTTCATGTGGGTGTATGTTGGTTCATCACAACACCAGCTGCCCAGGGCATGTGCCTGCGTGTCAGGTTTTCAGGATCTGGAGTGGTGAAACTTCCTGTCTGGAGCTGTTTGTTCATGAAGTAGGGGGACTTCTTTTTTTTTTTTTTTTTAATAGGCTGTTCTAATTCTTCTTGAATGGTCACAGTCTTGATACTCTTCTCCAACCTTGACTATGGCTTGATTATTGCTATAGGACCCTGAGCTCATATTTCAGTTCGATTTCTGGACAGCCAGAAGGCTATAAAGCATCTTTTTAAGTGTCTCATGTAAAGCTATCCAAAAGAAAAATGGGATGAGTAGAATTTTACAATTCATATGCTGCTGGGGCAGATGTCTCAGTCAGGACCAATAATTGGGAGGTTGCAGGCAGCACGGGGTGCAAAGCACTTTGCTGCTGTGGCTCCAAGTGAAAGCTAAGGCATGTTTTGATACAGTGTTGGTTTCTCAGGCTCCTGATGGCACTGTACATCCTGCTGCCATGTGGGAACATCACTCCCCAGCATAGGGGCAGTGCTCTGGCTCTGTGAGTACATATCCAGCTCCTTGGGGTGTTAGCAAATGTGTAAAAATGAGAAGAGAGGGGATGTAGGGGAGAAAAATGCAGCTCTTTCGGGCTGTGAAGAATAGAAGGCAGTTGGATATAATTTACTACCTAATCTGTTTTGCTGGACCCAATTAGGGACAGTGTTTACAAACTGATTCCAGGTTAACTGTGGCTGGCAGTAATGCCAGGCAGTGCTCCAGCTGTAGGCGAGGTTTTGCTGTTCCTGCTGAGGATAGGTTTGCTCTAAATAAAAGACAAATTAAATCATGTTGCTCTTCTACAGTAAAGCACACTCAAGGGTCTTTCCTTCAAATGATTTGTTCAGTGTTGACTAGAATGGGGAACGTGCTGATGCCCAGAAACAGGGAAAGTTTGATGTAATGGCATTGTGCATCTTACAGGCCTGGCACAGACCTCCCCATCAGAGGCAGAGTTTTTAAAAACATGCTGTGTTGCTGACCTTGTCTGTTCTGCTCCTTGGGTTTGAAGTAATAATAATAAAATAAAATTTGATTGTTTTTGGACTCAGATGCCAATGCTGACTTCCAGCTGGAATAATTTCAGTTTAGCAGGTGCTCTTCAGAGCAGAAAAATGATTGCTGTTTTGTGCCCAACAGAGAATAAAATTATGCAAACTGCACAGATGATGAAGAGTTTTGCCTGGATAAAACTACAGTGCGGGCATTGGCTTAAGGAATGCAAGAGACACAGTCTTCAGGGATTTATAGGTTGTGGTTGCAGGAAAGACTGCCTGAGCAGGGAAGTCTCAGTGTATTGTTAAGGCCAGATTATTCCCTTTGTGCTGAAGGACTGGAAGTCAGGTGCTGTCCCCATGTTTCCAACGAGTTGTTGAGCATATATGGTTCCCATCATTTAAGGATACATTCCCATGCTACTATGGTCCCTCTCTGCAGTGCAACATCCACCTACCCTCTTTACTGTCAACATTAATGTTAATAACTTTGTCTGACTGTGGATGTAGTTCTGGTGCAGACATCATCTACCCTGTCTCCTACAACTCCTCCCTGAGTTAAGGAGGCTGACACTTGCATCTATTTGCACATGGTTTAGAGAGTGGGATCCGTATCAGGATCCAATACGTGGCTTGAAAATCCATTATAAGACTGGGGTTCAGTATGAAGATATGACCTCTGCCACAGGCATACCAGAGCACAGGAGGCTGACTCAAATAAGTGACCTGTGACACAGAAAATTCTCTGTCTTCTAAAATAGAGCCAGACAACCTGGATGCTTGGAGATTTGCATTTTGAGACTATAGCAAGGTAAATCATTGAGCTAAAAAGTTATTTCTGATGGATAAAAACCACCCAGTTTTAACTTGCCTGATGTGCTGATGAATTCCAAGTTAGTTCAACACGTTTCTATTTATAGATGCTTTCTCAAGGTATGAGAAATGGTGAAGATCTCAAGACTGGAAATAAAATGGAAATTCAAATTGCAATTCAGTTTCTTTCTCTTCGGTATAATAAGGTGTAATAAATATGTCATGCAGGACAACTCCCAGTCAATGTTAAGTCTTCTAGAATAAATGCATTAAAAAGCTAGTTATTATGTGTATGGCAGGAATAATATTGCCAGGAAGTTGCTGCAGATGGTTTTCAGTGGTCAGAACTAAGATGTGCCTGAGATGACTGCTAGAAACCATGGAGAGATGAAGAAATGCACTGAAATGAACTGTGGCCAACAGGATTGTAGTACAGGAGACACACCTCAGGGATGTGGGTCTCCCAGGGCTCAATACCAAAGAATTTGTCGGCATTTTCAAGTTTCCTGTTGCAAGACCAGAAATTCCAAGGCAAACTCTCAGTTTTACATACAATAGCTCAGAAGACCAAGATAGTCTCAGAAAAAAAGATAAGAAAGAGGAAAAGTGAGAAATAACACAAATGCAGAACCAAATTTGGCATCTTAGCATTCAAATATCAAGACTATAAAATAAATTAGTAAGTATATAAAGGTTGAGATTGGGCATTTGAGAGATAATGGGACTGAAGGGAAATGAATTCAACTCCTAGGAGCTAGTTTCTTTGTGGGCATCCTTTTATGCTGATCCTTCTGGTCTTTCAAAGGAGCTGCAGGGACCTGCTGCACAATAGGATAAGGAGCCTCCCCCCGCCTGAAGAGCAGAAGAGGCAAATGATGGAACAAATGCAGAGAGCAAGGCAGGCTGGAGAGTGCTCTTTTGTGGTTCACAGTCTGAGACCCTCTAACCTGATTAAAATGCAGAGGACTGTAGTTATGACTGTAATGAAAGAGTACCATGAGGAAAATTCAGCATAATACAGTATCACCTCTTCTTGGCTGCAGGAGGGACAGTGCTCCTGTGGTTAAACATGGCAGTCTACATAGCTTGGAAAACACGTTTTTCTATATGCTCAAAGTACTTCCAAGGTATTTATTATAGCTCTGCTATGTCCTAGTAATACTTAGAAATACTGTATAAAATGTGTATGCAATGGCTCAATATGCATGCCATTATTTTTGAAGTACAGAAGATAAATATTATGTTATTATAACCACTTAAATGCCTAAAAGAGCATAGGGTCAGAGACAAGAATTAATAAATGGGCCAAAGATCAGAAAGATATATTCATGAGCAACCTGCAATTTGTCCTAGGACTGAGTTGAGTAAAATAAAACATTGTTATGCACCTGAAATGCTACAAGGTTAAACACACTGATTATTAGAGTTACAGACTGTGCAGAACAGAAGAATCCCTAATTAAAGGTAGCTGGGGAGGTCTGCTACAGCTGAAGGGGGAAAGAAAAGCCTGTGGCTTCCTATTTGTACAGGTTGCACTATCTTTCCCCTCGTAAACATGATACAAGCAGCAGATTGAGAACAACAGTGGCCATAATCTGGGTGCTTGTCATGGGAAATAAGGGGTACCTTGTGGCACAAGCATTAATAAATAAATAAATAAATAAATAAATAAATAAATAAATAAATAAATAAACTTGAATTTACATGTGTTGTTGGCCATTGTAGAAAGACAGAAGAGCTGTTTTGGGTCTGGGCTAGAATTTGCTCAGTGAAAATAAATTGGTTGAAACACACTGTGAAGTTTGCCTTAATGAAAAATGCAGTAAAGCAGAGAAGTAACTTCTGAGACCAGATGAGGAAGGTGAGAAAAGGCTGAAAGTTACCACAAACACAGCAAAGCAATAGTGAAGCAAGTGGGACAGGGTTACCCAGAGGCTCTCACTCTGTTTAGACTGTCAAAGCACAGAGAAATATATACTATTTTCCAAACCAGAAATCTCATTCTCCAAATTGGAACTGAGCTAAAGAAACATCACATGAATCAGCAGCAGAACTGTCAAAGCCTCCCCAGCTAAACCTGCAGAATGTGGTTGGTTTTCACCAACACTTTCCAAACCGACAAATTGATTAAATCATCCTCCCAGTGACAGGAGTATTTAAGTGTGGAAATTCAAAGCCCAGCCAGACAAAGCTGGAATTCTCATCATTACCAGTCCATATCCTCCCTCAACACCTGTCTAGAGAAGTTGAGTAGAAAAGGCAGCAAGATGGCTAAAATTTCTTCTTGGTATCTAGGGAGATTTTCAAACCTGAGGAGGGTTTTCAGCACACACATCTCTTTTGGCAACTAAAAATACAGCCCTTGAACACTACTAGCTTTGGTTTTGATTGGAGGTTGATCTGGAGGTGCTACCTGTGCCCTGTGTCTAGTTATAACCAAGGCACTGTCACCTTTGCTGCCAAAATCAGGGGGTGCATGTGGGGAACAGAAGGGTTCAGCCTGCCTTTAAAGATGCCCTTTTGAGATGCCCAGAACAGTTCTGGGGGACACTAAAACAGGAGACAGATCAAATTTCTGGCAAATGATACATGGCCTGACAAGGACTGTGACATCTTAGAGGCAGAAAACAGTTTATCTGGATTTGAGTTACCCTGGCTTGGTCTTGTTCTAGGCTGATGCCAGCCCAAATCAAGCAATTGGCTGGTAGAGAAGATGTATATTTTGATGGTGATCATGTTAACAGGGAGCAATACTTGGTCTAGGGGAAAGGACGCACAATCCCAAGAGTGAAAGAGAAGGAGCCAGTCTGGATGAGCAGCCAGCCAGTCATTACCTAGTCATGACCTGAGGGAGCTCTGCTGCTGCCAAAAGGTTATGATCCCACTTACCATGTGCTCTGGCTGTGACAGAAGGAGATGGGCAGAGGTGGGCATAAGCAAGCCAGCTGGAGGTGTTGGGACAGCCCCTGCTTGGAACAAGGTCCAGGGAAGGCTGGTCCGTTGGCAGACACAGCGCTCTCACCTCATTCCTTAGCCAGGGATGAGCTGTAACAGTCTGGATATGCTCAGGAGTTAATTAATTGACCAATCCAAATGAGAAAAACTAGGTTGAATTATTTACAGCATATTAACATTGTTGGCATATGCAGGGAGCACTAAGAAACTGCAATAGGCAAAATGTTGAAAAGATCGAGTGCTTATTGGCGACTGGAAACCTGGGATCTGTTTTCAACAATCTGAGTGACAGCCAAAGGAATAGTGAAAGACTTTTTTAAAATTTATTTCCATATTTTTAGCGCTCATTTCTACAGTGCTGCATCACTTACAAAGAGAGCATAACTGCTCTGGGGCATTAGGAAGCTTTTCCCTGGCACACTGTTGGGAAGGTTAAGGTGACCACCAGCTCCCTGGGGTGGTGGCGAGGGACCCAGGTGGAGCATGCTGATACCCCCTCCAGTTTATCCATTCATGTCTGGCTTGCCCAGGCAATGACAACAGGACTGAAAAATACCAAAAAGGCCTGCTGCCTGTCAAATAAATACTCTCTGATAAAAATCAAAAGGAAGATCTGACAAAGAAAGATGAGAGATTTTCATGCTGTTTTTCTGATTAGAGCGGTCCTTAAAATACAACATAAATACATTGTGCATGATGACTCAGGAACATGAAGTACTTGTTTACAATGGCCTCTCCTTTGCTCTGCATCGATATAAGCTAACTTAAATTCTATTCTACCTCTATTTTTGTCCTGCACAGTTGATCGGGATGCTGCTGGCATGCTGTCTGTCCCGGTTTATTACTGCTAACCAATATGAGATGGTGTAACAAGGTGAGCTTTCCCAGCTTTCCAAGCAGTAATACTGTATAAGCCTTGGTATGTTGTTGTGGCTGTGCTACTTCTGCTGAAAAGTGTGGGCAAGTTTTAGATGCAAGTTTAGATATTCGTTGAGAATTAAGTCTTCCAATGGGCTTCTTTGCCTTGGGATTTACATTCCAGTATTGTGCCTGGTGGGGAAAAAAAAGGGGGAAATGTAGTGTTGAATGTTTCATCATTTCAGTTTTCTTGAAAAGAGAGGGTAAAATGCCTGCTGTGAGTACTATTACAGAATCACAGAATCACAGAATCAACTAAGTTGGAAAAGACCTCTGAGATCATCAAGTCCAACCTTTGACCTAACACCCCCTTGTCTATTAGACCATGGCACTAAGTGCCATATCCAGTCTCTTCTTAAATACCTCCAGGGACAGTGATTCTACCACCTCCCTGGGCAGCCCTTTCCAATGCCCAATCACCCTCTCTTTAAAGAATTTCTTCCTAATGTTTAACCTAAACCTCCCCTGGTGCAGCCTAAGGCTGTGCCCTCTTGTCCTACAGCTGGTTATCTGGGAGAAGTGACTGATACCCACCTTGCTACAACCTCCTTTCAGGTAGTTGTAGAGAGAAATAAGGTTTTTGTTAGCAACAAAAGCAACCCACTTGTTGTTTGTTTGTTTGTTTGTTTTCATCCTCCCCGCTCTCCAGTCTTTCAGAAGCGTGAAGTCCAGAGCCTGCCTGAAGACCAGGAGCTGCAGAACTGGAGAAAGACTGACATGAATGTTATAGCACACACTGTCTCTCGCACGCACGCACACCCCCACGAGCAAGCACGTGCGCGCGCACACTCGCACCCCTCCTCCCGAACTGTCCCATGCGTAGTGTTACCATTCTGTGAAGTACCACGGTGCCACCGAGAGCAGCCGGGTCCCCTCGGCCTCCAGACCCCGACCCAAACCCCCATCCCCTCGGCTCGGCGTAGGACGGCACTGTCTGTATGTTCTTGGTCACACAGTAGTTGCATCGTAAGTTAACAAAGGTAATTCATTAACAGCATTGATCGGGCTGTGCATGTAGTGACTGGAGGGCATAATTAGCCTTTCACCATGGTTAATAAGTGTTGCACACGTTCATATAAACCGGTATATGAAATATATATTCTTTTGGTTTTATCTTAATTTCTTGGTTTTGTTTATTGCTTTTACTAAGGTTTTCATCCTTTCCCCCTCTTCCCCGCGCCTGCTCCCCTCCTTCCCCCCCCAAAAAAAGGAATCAGTAACATAACATAAAGATACTTGAAAACGATGTTAAAATGTTGTGCTTGAAGGGAACCGTTATTCCTGATGTTCTTCTACATCTTTGATTCTTACTCAGTGTTGTATGCCTAGTGCGTATCCCGGTAGGCTTTGTCTAGTGCATTTTGCCTCGGAACCTGATCCTGTGTAATACTGTTATTAAGCTGTGTTGTTGCTTACTGTGAAGGCAGAAATTTTGCTTCCTTTATTTTTATTACGTAGTTATGGAACTAATTGAACTGTGCTGTACTGCGGCCTTCATACTTTTTTCCTGTTCTTTCTTTATCTTTCTTTTTGCATTGAGGTTGCAGCCACCAAATACGTTGTTGAATCAAATCGAAATAAAAAAACACACACACAAGCAAAAAAAAAAAAAATCACAAAAAAAAACCCAACAGGCATATGAAATATTTTTGGGGGAAAGCAAAAGTTTAAAACCTTTTTAAAAAAATAGGACTTTTTTAATAATGCCTCTGTCTAGCATGCCAACGAGAATGCATTGATATTGTGAGTATTTGTGATATACGTATTAATAAATGGAACCATTACAGATTTCTAGCTGCTTCCTTTTCTTTCTTTAGTCATAAAAAGACTCTTTTTTTGGGGGGGAGGAAGTGAACATAAAAAAAAACCCAGGCACAACTTGGAGTGACATGTCTTGATGCATTTTTTAACAACTAACTTGCTTGTGACAGAAAAATGTTACTACTGGGGGGGAGGGAAGAAGAGAGAGAAAGAGCTGGAATTGTTTCAAAGCTCCCAGAAAAACCTTCCACAGCTGTTTTCACCACATGACAAATACCCTCTGCTTTGCAATTTTTCTTCTTGTGACTGTTAACGATCTGAAGTGTTTAATTATCCCATCCTTAGTGCTGTGAGTGATTTTGGTTGGCATTAAGCATTTCTATCTGATTTTGGTGAGAATGGGGAGAAGCATCAGATCCTGATGAACCTTCAAGGGTTGCTGGTGTGGTCAGTGCACTCCTACCCACAACTATGAAAGGGTTTGCAGCCACAGAGGCAGAAACCTGTTGGCATGTGCCGAGGCAGCGTGTCTTAAAAATCTCAGCAGCATCATCTTTGGCTTTATTCAGAGGGCACTTCCAGAGCAAGAAGGAGAAAAAGAGCTTCGCAAACAGAAGAGGAAGTTGATCCACAAATTTAAATCTGCCCTCAATAAAGCATCTGCTGGGAGGGAGGGAGCCACCTCTAAAGGTGGAGAATGCCAATACAGGTCCTGCATCAATGTTGGGCAGCTGAGCAGTGCTGTAATGGGGACAAAGCCACTCAGCACAGGTCACAGCACTCACATTTATAGTCCCTTTTGAGGGCTCAAAAACAGTCGCAGCCGCTCTCTCGGTTGCTGGGGCTACACGATGCTGGAGTGATGCCCTACTCCTGTAGGCACAGGAAGTTCACAGAAGGATGTTTTTCCATGCCAGAAAGAACTGGCCCACCATCTGCCCCAGTTTCCCTCCCCTATTCATTCCTGGGCAGATCTCCCCTTGCCCCATGCAGGGAAGGGAGGCGGGTGAGGCTGCCGTCTCCTCCCTCAGGAGCCACCAGTGACTTTCCAGAGTGGAAAAGCACCAGCCTCTCCTTGGTTTTCTTTCCTTTTGTTTTATTTCTTTTTCCTGAAAGAGAGAGTTGTTTGTGCCAAGAGCTGTTTCTTTTGAAGATGCTGATGTTGGATGACAGGTCAGCAGGCCCCCAAACGTGCCCATCCCCATTCAGTAAAGCATGTGCTTCGGCTTTGAGGCATAAGTGTTGAATTAAGTCCATTCAGCAAAACCCTTCAGTGCATGGTCAATTGTTTCCCTCAGTGCAGCAGCACTCCAGCTTATATGGGATAGGTGTGTTAATTGGGCTCTTGGCAGCTTCTCTGAAGAGGATCAGGCTGGTGAAGGGACAGCTGGGGCTTCCCTTCAGAAATCCCCCCGGCTCGAGCTGGAGCTGCGCAGGTTATGCTGGCCTGGGTGGAGCATTCCCACACTTCTGGAGGGAGAAGCAAGACAGTGGATATAGGAAACAAAGCTGGAGCTGCCAAGCATGGATTAATGTCAGCTGGGTACAGATATGCCAGATTTTCCCTCCAGAGGGGAAGCTGCCACAGGGTACCAGAAGCCTTTGCCCCAGAGGCTGAGTTCATACCCTGTGGTATGAACTGAATGAACAGCAGAGGAGATGGGCTCCTGTTGCAGTCGGTTGGCTCTGGCTGCCTGATCCCTTCCCAAGCAAATTATGTTCATTGCAATCACCAGATCAAGCTGGGGCAAACGAGGGAGGGAAGATTTGGGAGTTATAACAGGGGATGGAGCAACTGGATGTATCCCAGGAGGGAATGGGGCCATGTCTGGGGAACAAGGAGAGTGGGGCATCATAAAATCATTTTTAGGATGGAAAAGACCTCAAGGATCAGTCCAGCTGTTAACCCAACACTGCCAAATCTACCACCAAACCACTGGCATAGATGAAGCATGACTGTGGGAGGAGGAAGAGTCACCACCTTGTGTTGGTCCCAATGAGCTGCTAGCTTGGTTTGGCTGCAAGGTGGACCAGCGGCCTTAGCTGACATGCATCCTGTCCTGAGCTGCCTCCCAGGGCTTGTTTCTACTGAGGAGGACAGGCCTGAGCCCCAAAGAGGACAATAAGTTGCTGGGAAGGTGATGTTTCCCAGTGTCATTGAACTGTGGCTCTGGACAGTTGTGCTGGAAAGCCTTGCTGGCTGCTGCCATCCTTGGGTGAGCATTGCTGCAGGGGAGACTGGCTTTGCTTACAGGAGTTCAGCCTGCTGCTCCTTGGAGGACCCTATGCAGTGCTGAAGATTATTTTATCTTCTGTGACTCCTCTCCTTGACTTTATTAGCTCATTACTGTGGAAGATAATTTTAAAGCCAGGAAATTAATTTACTGCCAGCCAAGCCCCATGCATAAAATACCTGGTATCCCGGAGGGGCAGGATCCATCAGGATGTCAGACTGCTACCCAGGCTGTTAGGGCTGCTTCAGTATGAACCTGTATCATAAAAATAAAAATCTTCGTGATTCAACATAGAAATGACACTTTTCCATGTTTTGCCCTCCAAACGTGGAAAGTATGGTCAGCTTTCTGCAAGGTGTTTTTACCAGTCTGGCCTAATTTTGAAGAAAAAAGCTGTTGCTTTTGCCTTTTTCTTGTCATTGCACTTGTTCCTATTGCAACCAGGAAGCATTATATTCAAAGGACATTTCATTTTTGTCCAGCATGACTGTACATATTTGGTACACACAAGCTCATTAAAAGCAAGCTGTGCTGAGGCAGCAACTCCTCAAGCTCAGGAGTCTGTTCTGCTCTGTGGTAGCTGCAGTGTGGTTATTTTTGGTCTCTGAAACTATCTGTAGATGAAACCGAGTGCTTATTTAAGATTGCGGTCCTTCCATGTGATCAATAACTGGGGAGTGTGTATTACACACACACACACACACACACACAAAAAACACCCAGGCCAGGTTGGATGTGGCATTGTGCAGCCTGGTCTAGTGGAAGGTGTCCCTGCCCATGACAGGGGCCTTGGAACTGGGTGATCTTCCAACTCAAACCATTCTCTGAATCTATGGTGTGCTATACAACAGTGGAACTCCTAATGTGACATACGTTCCTAAAACAACTACTAAATCACACAAATGCTATTTTTTATTCACCATACTCACATAACACAGTGTCTTGGCCAAGACTTGCAGAAGCAGTAGATTTCAGGCAACTCCCTGGAGGTGTTTACAGAATGCTCTAGCTTTCAGAAAGTGCCAAATTACTAATTTTTGGTAATCCAGCCCTTTTGAAACCTCTCAGGACACTCAGAAATGAAAAGTAATTTTTGAAGGCCCTATCTCTTCTTAAAATGGAGATCATTTGACCAAGTAAAGAAACACTAATATTTTTAAAACTGTGATTTCCAGAGGGAAGGACAGTTTTCTGGCTTATGTGGAAGGCATAGTTTATGGGCTTTATCTTCTTGAGTAGAGAATCAGAAAACATGGTGTGAGAGAAGGCTGATGCCCTGTAGGAGAACTGCTGGGGTGGGATAGACGGAGAAAAAAAAAGAGAAAAAACCATATAAACTTATTTTCCTTCAGTCAGAAGGGTCTGAAATGGGAAGTAGTTCAACTTGACTGTGTATCTGGCATGACAGTGCAGCAATCTCTAGCTCCAAGGTAAGTAGGCTCAGCAGCTCATGTCTGCAGCCAGGGCATCTGAGGTCCGATCCGGGGGGGACAGTTGCCTGCCAGGACAGTCTTGCATTCTCCTGATTGTGAGAAGCAGCCTTTTGAGGGAGTCTGTAGGTGTCAGACTGCTAGAAACTACTGCAGGGCACATCCAGTGAAACTCATGGCCAGTATCAACCTATGGCACTACCTGAGGCTTTTCAGGATAAGTTGGACAGTGGTAGTATCCTACTCTGCCTCCCATGGGCTGACTGTGTCTCTGTGGGATTTGCTTTTAATGTAGTTTTTGTAAGTTATTGTTTGCTCAAAAGAACATGGTTAGTGCTTACGTTGATTTTTTGGTATCTTCAGCCCTGTAGTTATTTCTAAATAAAAGTAAACAAATTATTGTCCAGAATTTTCTTCATCCTGGAGTTCAGTGTGTCCCAAACATCAGATGAATGAGTCTTCCTCCCAAGTATAGGAACTACATTGACCCTGTGGGTTATTGTGTGCTACTCCATTCGCCTTCATGCAATCCTGGTACTTTGCAGGGCCAGGGATTGCCTTGTTCCTGCAGGCAAAGTGGAATTCAGCTCTGCAGGGAACCAACCTGAGCCTTGCACATTCCCTCTGCTGTGCCAGCACCTACAGCCTGCCAGTATCAGTGCTGTGCCCTGGGGGAGTACAGAAAACAGGTCTCCACCTGCTTTGTGGAAGCTTGAGGCAGCATGAAGGTATGAGACCCAAAAAATCCTGGCCAGCACTGCAGTAAGCTCAAGCACTGAACTGAGCACAGACTGGCATCGTACACTGGTCTTTCTAATGGTGGGGGTTCCTCCCCGTGCTTATCTGGATAGCCTAACTGTTCCCAGCTTCTTTGGACTATGCATTTTAAGTGCTACAATATGAGAGGGAAATCAAAAAGCCAATCAAAATTATCTCTATGAGACCCATTCAATAAAAAAGTTATTGGCAATTAGCACAGGTTTTTTATAAAGAAGTAATTAGCCCTCCTGCCCTGAGCATTAATGAATGCTTTTCATTACACCCCACGGGGTAGTCAACCCAATAATAATCCACTTCAGATGGATGTTGTTCTAAAACGACGTTGTTTGACAACAGAGGCAGCAGGACAGTCACAAACAGGAGGCAAACCTACCCTGGTGAGCACTGGAGCTGGCTGCTTCAAAATGAAAGATCATTAATAATTTGCTTGGATTAGTGCAATAGACTTGATTTCGTACTCATAAAGGAGATGAAACAATGCATACAAAAAACCCCAGGGTCTCTTTTTCCCTAGGTGCAGAGCTGAGGAAGCCAACGGAGATGCACTAGTACCAGCCACAACCTCATACTGATGGTGCCTGTAGAATTTGGCAGTGGCAGAAGTGGCAGAGCCCTTCTGACAGGCAGGGCTCTCTGTCAGAAGAAAGCCCTCACACAATTAGCAAATGAAACAACAATTTCCCTTCCCCTACCCTGGGAGCATTCTTGCTGCTCCCTGAAGTAGTGCTTCCCCCTGACCCCCCTGTGGCCCTTTCTCATTCGGGTCTGGAGGGAACTCTGGCTGCCACTGCTGACCAGGGGGCTCTGGCACAGCTTCCTGCAGCCAGGCTTTAGAAGCATCCCCACTACATTTACAAACCTGAGGATTCAAGTGAACAGCTGAATCCTCCCCTCCAAACTGGACTCTCAGATTAGGAAGAAGTGGTCCAGAGTGATGCTGGGGAGCTTGGCCCTCAGTGCTTTCCCCATGGAAAGACCACAGGTTAATGGGAGGTCTAATTAAGGAGGCCAGCAGCAAATACTCATGCCTCAGAGAAGATATTCCTTGCTCACTTCTCCCCTCGCCATTTGCTAGGAAGTCTGTTCCGCCCCCAACAGGTAAGAAGAAGCCTCCAGCCTCTCCTCCTTTCCAGCCATCCCTGGGGAGCAGGGACCATCCATCCCATGGTGGGGAAGAGGACTGCCAGGGAATAATGCTACAATCCCTGGGATAACACATGAGCACTGGAGGCAAGCATGGCAGCAGGCTCTGGAGCCAGCACAGACTTTAATAGGCAGCTCCTTCCAATGCCTCTGTCGTGGCCGTGTCTCCACTGCTGCTCCACGCTGTGTGCAGTGAGAGAAACCCCTCAGATGAGCAGTAAAAGTAATGATTGCTCATCTTGCAGTGTGGTACTGCCTGGAGGCAATGGTGCAGCATCAGAGCACCATGTCACTGGATGTGTCAAGGAAATTCAGTCATTCCATGGAGCTAAGGCTGGAGGTGCAAGGACAAGAACAAACAAGGGCAGAAAATAAGGAGAAGAGAATTAGGCGGTGTGGAGGCTGTTGAGATCAGCGCAATGAGCACAGAGCTGCATTGCAGTTGCTTTAGGCAATCTCAGTTTTGGCATCTCATAGATTATGGATGCCTAATTTCGCAGCTGTATGCTTCTTTGAGCACACATTTGTTTTGATGTAATTACTTAACTTAAAAAAAAAAGTACATGGGGGAATTTAATTTTTTTTCGTGTGGAACCACAACCATCCTCTAAGGTACCCTTAGCAGGGTTGCAATCCCTACATCACCCCCTCAGTGCCTGTCACACCAGCTCTTTATGGGGTGGAGAAGTGGGACTGTTCAGCTGCAGGAAAAGCTGCCTGGACTGCGAAGTCATGGGGATTAAAGGAATGCTCCCACAGAGCACAGGGCCCCTGGGGAGGCTGATTTCCATGCTGTGTCATGATTTTAGTATAAAGAGAAAGAAAAGGTCCCTCGGTTTAATATTCAGTAGAGTTTATTCTCTATTTTTGCTGGAAGGGTTGGCAGATTTCCAGGGGAAAGTTTTATAAGGGGGAAAAACTTTTTTTTCCAATGCAGAAGTTTTCAGAAGTTAAACAAGCTGTAATTAACTTTGAAACATTAATTAGGAATCACCTAAAGGCTACATTTAAAGTATCTGGGCTCAAGGATTACATTTTTTGGTAATATAATATTTTAAATTAATGTATTTGTATTTTCAGTTTTCACTTATAAGAGGGTTGCTTTTTTCAGTTGATTTTCCTTTTTTCAACAAACAAAATGGATGAGGACTTGATGTGATCTTACTACAGAACCAAGGAAGACTTGGGCCAGGTCTCCTACAGATTCATACAGAGATGGAGTCTATATTTGCCATCATTCTTTTTTCTGCACTACCAAGAAAGGAAATTTTTTCAGGAATAGTTGAAATTTGGAAAGGAAAGTATCCTTTACTGATGCCACAGTCCCAAGAAATACCAACTGCTTGTATCTGCAGCTAGGACAGAGACTCTAAGACATAAAGAAAGCCACAAGCTCAAAACCAGGGGGAGTTACAGGGTGTGGCTTGGTTCAGTGGGAGCTGTGACCCAGTACATGGGTGCACTTACTGGAGTGGGAGATGCTCATAAACCTTCCCTATAAATCACCCGCCCTGCAAAACTCCCATCAACATAGCACTTAAGGATCCTGTCCCAGGTAGGCACCGCAAATATAAAGCGTGAATGGCTTTACCCATGGGACAGGTTTGGCAGCCTTTGACAGCCTGCAGGGGAGTCACCATCCTTCCCAGGACGCTGGGAAGGGGTGACAGGGGTTCACACATCCAGCACCTCATCCTCTCCACGGCTCTCCATCTGAGTGGCTTTGCCGGACTTTCAAAGGACGGCTGTGCACAGCAGCGAGTCAGGAGCAGAGGCTGACAGAGTAAAGGCATGGACAGACTTGCTCTTTTGTTTGCATTTTGTCTTGAGTATTTGAATAGCTTCCTTCAAGTCCCGAGGTGAATGTGATGTGCCTAAGTTTCCCTGTTAAAAAGAGATGTAGGGGCCATAAGGTGGTAATTGCACAGAAATGCAGGATGTCATTGGGCTGCTGGAATAAGGAGCTCAGCTCCTTCCAGCCACAGAGTTGCAGTCTCCCTTAAAAAGAGAAAAAAAAACAACTAGAACCACAAATTTATAGTAACTTTGAACCTTAACTGTTCCTCTGCTGGTTTTCTTTTTATTATTTCCATGTAGATCAACTGATGATTGTTTAAATAATGGCAAATTCATCTCTCTTTGGATAACTGATGTGATTAGTAATAGCTCACCTCTGAAGTCAGGCTGTGTTTCTGAAACTGCAGCCCAAGCAGGCACCAACCAACCAGTTCAGAGCACAACAGTGGCTGCAGCAGTGCTGCTGGCTGAGCCAGGGGTTCCAGTCCACAACCTCTGATGGCCAGACTCTCGCTTTCTTAATGATATTCAAAGAATGTCTGTGTTAAAAATGAATTCTGGAACTGACATTTACTACTTGTCTTGGCCTGAAGTGGCACAGCAATGTGAGAGTCCATCATATTGTTGAAGGTCAACCTGTCTAACTTGTGGCCAAATATTGGTGCTCTGTTGTCCTGCAATAAACTTTCCTGTAGCATTGAAGGTTGCACACAGTTGCCTATCTGTCCTGGCTGAAATTGTGTGAATTTTCTTAACAGTAGCTGGTAGAGGTCTGTGCTTTGAATTTAGGATGACAACAATGTTGATAACATACTGGTGGTTTAGTTTCTGCTAAGTGGTGCTTGCACTAAGGCAAGGACTTTGTATTGTGCGTCACTTGTTTTTCTTGGATTTTCTCTCTCTCTCCCTTTCCTTTTAGTCTAAGTATTATTGTTGGTTTTATTATTATATTTTGTTTCCATTCTTAAACCATCTTAACCCACAACTTTTACATTTTTTTCCCCCTGATTCTCCTCCCATCCCACTGAGGTGTGTGGGGAGTGAGTGAGTGGTTACATGGTACTTAATTGCCAGCTGGGGTAAAACCATTACACTATCCCAGGAGAGTTTCAAATTCTGGACACCCTGCAGAGTTACAAAAGTCAGGAGACAAGTTTTAGCTGGGAGACAAATGAGCTGTTGTGCTTGCTGTTGACTTATTTCAAAACTGGAAAAGCTATGACTGGTGCTGTTTCTCTACCTCCCTAATTCTTTCTTGTAAAGCAATATCTTGTCTTTGAGAAAAATTGGAGCCACATTTTTTTTTATAAGTAGGATCCATTTCGCAAGGTCACTCTAGTCCTCTGCTTCTGGTTGAAGAAGCCATGCTCTGTGCATGGATATCTAAAAACTACAGCAAACTCTGTCATCTCTCTGGGGGAAAAATAAGCTGCTTTTAAGGCATGCATTGCAACAAGGCACTATATGCAGTGGGGCTCTGAGCAACCT
Organism: Corapipo altera; assembly: GCF_003945725.1. Lineage (NCBI taxonomy): Eukaryota > Metazoa > Chordata > Aves > Passeriformes > Pipridae > Corapipo > Corapipo altera. The sequence continues at coordinate 7,845,671 of NW_020884872.1, read as the reverse complement.
GATCTTAAGATGCCCCTGCTCATTGCAGGGGGGCTGAACTAGATGATCTTTAAGGTCCATGATTCTATGATTCCATGATCCCTGATGCTCAAAGAAGGCAAGGGTATATTTAGCAGGTGAATAAGGAGATCTTTCCATCCATGGAGCCTCATTTGTCTTCTGATAAGGCCACATTCCTCCAAAGGGCATCTCTGCATGGCACAGGTGCAATATCCACACCTCACCCCAGCCTGTGATGCTCACCCTGGCACCAGCACTCCAGGGAGCAGCTGATAAATGGCCAAGGAGGGCTTATATCCCCCCTGGGAGTTTCAGTGCCTTCCTTGGTAAACACACAGGCTGGTGGAGAGCAGCATTTCACCTCGTGGTATTATGGGGTCTCAGCACCCAAAAGATGTTTGGAAATTCAGCCATTCTGTGGCAAGTCCACCGAAATGGCATGGGAGCCAAGGGCCTGGTTCTTCCGCCATGCTGGAATCAGTCTGCTCTACCTGACTAAACCTGGGTCATGCTGTGGAGGACATGACCCAGACACCCAGCTGCCAAGATCTAGAAGACCTTCATTTCCTAGTCCTGAAAGTCCCTTCCAGCCCCGTGTTGGTACCGATGGTGCAATTTTCAAGACCACATTCCAAACCCAATTTTTTTGTGATTTCTCCCCCAATTAACATTCTCATCATTTTGATTCCTTGGGAAAGATGCATGTCTGTGCCACCTGGGGAAGGTACTAGTGAGGTTGCATATCTATGCATCTAAGGCACAGTCCAACAGCCCAACAACCCAGGGCTGATTGACTAAACTGAGTATATTAGTAGAAGCTTAATGAACTGGCATGTACAATCTTGAAAGTGAAAGACGGGTATGATACAACAGCCTTTCATGTGAACCTCTGTTTTATGCAGGTTATTGAGCAGATGATCCCTAGATGAACCCTATGAGGACTTTCCAATTTAAGTGTTCATTATTTTTACCTCTTACCCTTCAGGGGAAAAATCTGATCACATAAACTATGCTTAGGTAACATCTCATATACTGAGTATTTTCTGTACAGTATAATGTAAGTGTATGGTGGTACTGTGTGTGTGTAAAAGACAGTTATTATGCCATTTATCATTATCATCATAGTATAATATATCTCTATAACTTATACTCTGATTGAAATTGAATACATTTTTTGCCTCATGGGAAAGGAGAGAATGCAGCAAGGGAAGGACAAGCTAAAAGTGAAGAGTGCTTTTAAAGCTGGTACATATCTCTGAGACATAAGTTTCTAGGGCATCAGAGATGTATTTGGTAGATCAGCAAAGTGATCCCAAGCAGGGGTGTGCCAGGCACTTTCTCTGAGGTACTCCCAGTCACAACAGTCCTCTGCTTGTCCTGGACCATGAACAAGGGTGATGCTGAGTTCTGCAAGCTCTGTGGCAGAGCTCAGGACTCTTGCATCCTTGGATGTCAGAGTGGAGCCACAAGGCAGAGCCCTCAGTGCAATATAACATTGCACCACCCACACAGGGGATCGAGAGGTCTAATTTCAGGTCTGCAAGCTCTGGCAGTGTCCCTTTCAGCGCTTTTGCAATTACACCTGTTACACCACCTCCCTTCATCCCCACTTAATGTATTGTGGCACTCACAGTGGTGTTGCAATGACAGCTGACAGATCCCCTGCCTTTGCAGATCCACTCCTGGCGGGTTGCAGGTGCTTGCTAATCGTATAATGCTGTTGTTTTGGTTGCACTCATGTTTGTCTCTGCTAAATGACAAGCAGTAGCTTGTATTCTGCTTTCTGGTGCTTCCCTTTCAAGCTTCATAGTTGTACTTGCCATTTCACCTTCCATGTGTATCAAAGTTGTTCTTGCTGCTTTGTGAAACGGTGGCAGTTCAATAATGGGGAAGTGGCATCCCTGGCAATGTCTGGCACCTGACAGCCCTCATTAGCCTTTCAGGGAGGCAGCTCCAAAATCGATGGCAAACAAAGGGCAGTCACCTGAAACTGGTTCCCAATTTGGTTCCTGCTGATTGATCTGCCAGCTCCACCGGGGAAAAACAAGTTATGCTGGATGTCAAATATTTGTGGGTCTACCCTCTTTACCCCAAGAGCACTTTCAGTCAGGATCCAGAAAGATAAATGTAGGAAGAGAGGAGCTCTCTCTCTCTCAAGCAGTAGATGTTTCTGTAAATCACACTCTTACTAATGAGCCCAGGTGTAAATGAGGTACTGCTGAAATGCATAGTTAGACACGCTGATCACCAGGGGAACTCAACAGGAAGATTTCAGCACCAGAACCACAAAGTTAACAAAGAGAATTTCTCGTTATATAGTTATTATACTGTACAAAACTGAGGGTGTAGATACTCTTCTGTTAAACAAATTTGCTCACCAGGGCCTGAAGCCTAGAGCATCTCTAGCCTCTCTCAGATAGAGCTCTGCCCCTCACACCATGCAGTCAGGGCTTGTTCAGGGCTCTCACGGCAAGGCCTGGACTTTTATACAGCTCAGGTGCCTGGAAGAACCCTGCCAGGAAGGGTAACAATCAGTAAATTTCCCTCATGCTTGAGATCAGAGCAATGAATCTTAAAACTTAATCTTAATAATACAATTTCTCACCTTAGCAGAGACAAAGGACTTCTCATTTAGTGCAAGTTGGAAGAGCCTGTGTAGTGCAAGGCTCAGTCTCTGCCCACAGAGATAATCTCCAGTGAAGTGTTAAGCCCAGCAGCAAATCTGAAGAGATTGTATTTCCTGGTGGGTCACTGTGGGACACCAAGTGTCCAGCTGACTTTAGCACTGCTTTGAACATGGAGCTGGGAAGCAGCTCCAAAATATGGCCAGACTAGAGCACGGGGGTATTGGAGGGCTGTGTGCTGTATGAGTTTACTTTGCTTACTTTAGAATCTTACTACAGATCAGCTGACAGGCTTAAAAGATTAAATATAGGGAACATGGAAGGATACCATGAAAAATAAATCTGATAAAGAACTGTTTCTTGGTAGGAAAATGGGAAAGAACACGGTCAGTGGTACTTTTTGTTGGTTCTAGTTGTTGGAGTTGAGAGCTGAGAGTAAGAAGGGAAGAATACTACTTCAGAGATGACATGTTTTACATAAATTATCTACCAAAGACAAATATTCCGCGTAAGGAGTCAGAGAGAAAAAAAATCCTACATATTTAAAACAGACTTAAAAGAAATAATTAGCCTTGTTAGTCTGACATATTAAAGAAATCCCATAACTTCAAACTGATCAGCTCTTGATGCATCTTCATTTAGCATCCTACAGGCGTGAAGAATGTCTCCTATTGGGCTATAGAAAATAAAGATACATGGCAGTCTCTGCATGGGTGCAGAGATCACACTGGGCAAGGCAGAAATGAACAAACACATCTGTAACGTGATGTCTAGAAAGCATCAAAAAGCGTGTGGCTGGAAATGCCAGAGTAAAGCAGGCAGAGGAAAAGTGCACACAAAATCCAAGGGAAAGGGGGAAGCCTTTTCTACAGGGAGTGATAATAAGACAGATTAGATGAATAATTTAAAGAGCTTCCAACCAGAAAGAATCACAAAAAGTTCAGAGTGGGAACTTTTTCCACCAGAGGAGGAAAAGCTGGGAGGTGAAGGTAGAATGTGAAAGGTCTTTACAGGAAAGATAGGAACAACTTCAAGTGCAGTGAGAAGACAATCTGCCAACTTTAAGGCTCTCACTTGTGAAAACATACATTGACAGTCATAGCTAACCATGGCCATGCAAGCAAGCACAGGAGCAGAAAAATCAGGAAATTTAGTAGGAAGATTAAAACTTGCCATGCCAAACTTTCCAGTGAGGAGCATCTCTAGGTTGGGTACCTGTCACCTAATGCACTAAAGCCAATGAACCTGACAAAGAAAAGCAGTAGGCCATGTGATGGTATGTACCTGAGCTGTTAGGCCCAAGATCAAGAGAATACATGTCACCAAAAGCTACAACAGTACCTGGTAAAAAGCCTTCCCAGGAGCAAGGGGACCAACTGCATCTGTATGAAAAGCACAGGGCTATTTGCCAGGGACATAAAGGTATGTCACAGAAAAGATGAACCCTGTTCTTGTTGCCACCTGCAATGTTTCACAAACCTGAAATTAAGGGATTAAAAGAAGCATTGGAGAAGAAGGGTGTAGACAGCATAGTTTGTAGCACATGAAATGAGAGAAGGTTCTGTAACAGTGTGCTGGTTTGGGCTGGGGTAGAGTTAAATTTCTTCACAGTGGCTGGTACGTGGCTGTGTTTTGGATCTGCTGAAAACACTGTTGATAATATAGAGATGTTGTTGTTGCTGGGTAGCACTTGCATGGTGTCATGGCCTTTTCTGCTCCTTGTACTGCCACACTGACAAGGGGGCTGCAGGTTCATGGGAAACTGGGAGGAGACACAGCCAGGACAGCTGACCTCCAGTGACCAGATGGATATCCCAGACCATATGGCACCATGATCAGCATATAAAGCAGGGGAAAGGAGGAAGGGGGGATCCTTGGAGTCATGGCATTTGTCTTCCCAAGACAAGTGGGGATCCTTGGAGTCATGGCATTTGTCTTCCCAAGACACCGTTACCTGCGATGGAGTTCTGCTTTCCTGGAGATGGCTGAACACCTACCTGCCCACAGGAAGCAGTGAGTGAATTCCTAGTTCTGCTTTGCTGGCTCACAGAGCTTTTGCTCTCCCTATTAAACTGTCTTTATCTCAGTCCATGAGTTTTATAACTTTTACTCTTCCGATTCTCTCCTCGATCCCACTGGTGAGGGAGTGAGTGAATGGCTGCATGGTGTTCGGTTGTCAGTTTGGGTTAAACCATAACAGCAGAGGAGAGGAGGGGGCACAGAAGAGGTACCAGGTCTTGCTTTGACCTTTAAGCAAGATCATGGACAGCAGGAAGAAACACAATTTATTTTTTTTTCAGGATTTTATCAGCCGCCAAAAGACCAAGGGATGTTCCAAACCAGAGCTCCAGCTGGGTGTGAAGGTGAAGACATCAGCCCTGGAGAGCTCACAGCCCTCCTACAAAGAGACAGAAACCCTTAGAAATTTTTATAGCTCGACACAGTCCTGCTGGAGGCTCCAGTATGCACCACAGGCACCACAGCTGAGGCTGTCTTGAAATAACCTTCCGGAGTCATTTGAGGGCCAGAAACACTTCACTGTGTTATTGTATTCGCAAGCAAGCCTTGCAGGAATGAAAGGACCTATTGATGATGTGCCATGCCAGGGCAGGCAGTGATCAGAATCCCAAATCACGGAGGATATTGAGGGAGCCAAGAAGACACAACCGAAACCTCTGGCAGAGCCAGATGTCGATCCCAGACAATTTAATTATATCTGGAGAAATCAACCACAAAGGCAGTAAAGCCTGCTGATTATAAGCAACAGTGAACAAGATGACACTGAAAGGGGTAAACAGGGAAATTTAGAAATCACAAACGAGGTTGAAGTAGGTCAGTGTGTTCACACCCAGCAATGCAACTCAAACCACTTACTAAAGAAACTGCATTGCTCAGATACAGAGTAATTATGAAAGCAAGAGCAGTGGACGTGGTCCCTTCCAACCTTACCCATTCTGTGATTCTGAGAGGGCAAGTATCTGAAGCATTTACAAGCAGCACCATTCAGTATTTCCTCCTCCTTTCCCTCCTTCAACCACTATTATCAGGCTCATGCTACAGGCCAAAATGCAGCTTTAAATAAATAATAGGACTTTGTCAAGCTGTGTCAATGACTGTAAAATGTTCTATGGTCTCTGGTTCCCACCTTCTCAAGTGTCTATTTCATAAGGTTGGCCATATTTCTGCTCTTAAACTATAATCCATCAAACAGTGTGACATCTGTTGATGTGCAGCACAGACTTAACATGCTTGGTGAAGCTTAGAGGATGATCAAGTGTCTCTGCCTTTGGAAAGCTGCTAATCTGAAAAAATTGAGCAAAAATAGGATGTTCACAGGGAGAACTAAAGAGAGGATAGGTGGTGTGTCACCTCAGAAATACAGGTTTGAGCAGCTGTACTCTGTAGTGAGCTTCACATGAGGCACAACAAGGATTGGGAACCAGTTTGGAAAGACAAGACAGGCCAGAGTACATATTTTTAATGGTCAGTCCCTCACTCTGTAGCATTCTAGTAGAAATTGCACCTCAACTACTACATTACAGAAAAGGAAAAGGCAGGGAGTAGCACCTTGGTAGGTAACCATGAATGCCTTTAGAAGTAGGTGGAAAGTCTGGAAGAAAAATAATGTCAATTCAACATAGCAGCCAGTATACCACCTGGTAATTGTCAGTGTTTTCAGCTTGATGAGATACAATGAAATGATTTGGAGAAAGCAGAAGCCTCTCATGTGAACACAATAAGGTCTAATGTGCTGTATCTCCAGCAAAAAGGGGAGTGCAGGGAAAGAAATGCAGCCAAAGAGGAAATAGTGTAACAGAAACAAACCCTCAAAGTACAGGATGGTGTAACTGACCCCCCTACATGTTCCCAACATGAACATTCAGTCATTTAGGGAGTATTCATGAAAAGTGTGGGCACAGTGTTTCCCACGATGCTGAAAAGGAAGGAGTGGAAGGGGGAGTGTGGGAAAGTTCTTTGCAGTGACTCTGCTCACTGACATCGACATGGAGAGAAAATAGCCTGGAGGTTCCTGGGTGGACAGTGAGAAGGACCTCTGTGCCTACCCTGAAGGGCAGTCAGGTGGGGGCTGTTCATCTCAAGGCAGCTGACTGAGAGGCTCATATCAGCAGTGAGAAATCCCTCCTACTTCTCATGGCATCCCGAGTGTTCCAGCAATGCTCATGCCCAAGTACCCCAGAAAGGCTCCTAAGAAATAGTTCATATCTGAGGCGTAGGATATCTGTGGAGTTAAGTAAACTCTTTACACACTTTTACTGTCAGGCTGTGAGCGCTCATTACCCACAGCTTTTTTAGGTCCAATCTGCTGTGGGTGATTGGTAGCTGGGATTTTGTCAGTCAGAGTATCACTGTCCTTTCCAACTACCAAAATCTGACTTCTGAAAAGGCCTCCATCTGTCTCCCATCAATTTACTAAGTTGTGCCATATCCCCATCTGGCTATTGGCTGGAATTTTGTTTTGGTTTGGATTTTTTGTCCCCTTGAGTTATTCAAGGAGACACAGAGCTGGCTGAGTACATTAGATCATTATATGTCTCTTAAAGCAGTTGTTGGATTTGTTTGAATAGGGATTAGCAAGATTAAGAACGTTTTCTTTACATGACTATAGTAGCCTACAATTTTCAAACGGTAATTTTGTCCATTATATTGATTTGTATTTAAAGAACTTTGATTTTTTTTTTTTACTACTGTACAAAGAAAGCAGTTAAGCAACACTGCTGTGAAAACCAACAGGTTTATAATTTTGTTTAAGACTGAAACAACAGATGCACAAATCCCATTGAAATTCAATGAAAATTGACCATGCATCTCTGCAAGTTGCTTGAAAAGCTCATTTATAGAACTTCCAGAAGCAGCTTTACTCACAATTGGTGTTTCCTATCAAACATTCTTCATACAACTTCACATATTGTTATTTTGGGGTGAAAACAAATTGAAACAGCATTACCGGCATGGAAAAGTGGTTCAGCTCTTCTGAAAAGTGCTTCAGTCCTTTCCTTATCTATTCTTGTCTCTCTGAAGTGCTGCACCTCAGTTTAGCTATGTGTGGTGCTTGGGTCAACAAAGCACAGAAGGAAGCCTCAGTCTGGTTTATCTGTCTATCATCTTGATTCCAGCACCAGCCACATCCATTATTTTATCCTATACCCTTCCAAAAAAAAAAACAAAACTCTGAGCTTCTGTAGCTCTAAGAAGCTTTAAATGATCCATCCTAGTTTCCTTTATCAGAAGGAAGTATTTGGATGGAGGGCTAGCTACTCAGAATCCCCTCACATTTCTCCACCAGCTTCATGCCCAGCACATCACAGATGGCGTAACACCACCAGTTGGTGCTGTTTCTCCAGCATCTCCTAGCTGTCCTTGTGTCTAGTTCAGGGAGATGGACATGGTTTATGCCATTAATTTGCTTTCATATGAACCCAAGGAAAGTTAAAGATGGTACCAGCCCTTTCTCCCTCTAACGCCTATGGAGTTCATCTGGGTGTTGACCTCTCTACAAGACCACTACACTTTGCTGTTTATGCCCATCCCTGGGGGTTTACCCATGCTTGGCATCAATCCTCTGACATGGATTGGGTCAGTGAGCAAGTACTGACTGCATGCAGCCCCCTTTTACACTCTCTGACATAGGGGAGAGCTAAAGCAGCCGCTCACACCTCGTTTCTGCACTGGCATTATCTGCCTGTTTGCAGACAGGGCCTAAGCTGGGCTGTCAGAAAGGAATGTTTAATTACTTGCTTCCCGTCTCCTGCACAAAGTTCTGCATGAAAACCATGGGATTTTATTCTTCTTGCTGGAGGGAACAGGATGGAGGAAAATGAAGTGCTTAGAAACCCTTTTCTTTCCCACTCGTACTTTGTCTGTTCAAATTATTTAGTCATTCTCTGTGCGCACTTACTGGGAGAAAAATAGCAACAATAACAACAACAATTATAATACCTTAATGAATTACTGTAATACTGATTAAGAAGTGTTACAGTACAGTTTCTGTGTGTTTGCTAAATGGCAGAGGAAGCACTCATGTCTGTGTGCTGATGACAGGTGAGTAATGAGAGCTCAGCCTCCCCTCAACACACAACTACCACCAACTTTAGAATTTGTAAGGACTAAAACATAAAGTATTCAGCAATTTTTCCTTTCTATCTCTTTGTATGTATATCCTTATACATGCAGAGGCTCCATAGGTAATATTTTCGTAAGAATACAAGCAAATATTATGTCCCAAAAGTTAAACTGAACTGGAGCTCAGCAGCAATCCTTTCAAAGGATTTTCAGTTGGCTACTTCTCTGCCTTTGAACAGGTCTTTGGCACAGAAGTCCTTGGAACAGAGGCATTCACAAGTTTGGATCTGAGGCATTATCTGGTGTATGCTCTGGATATTTTAGGATCTGTGCAATCACAGGTCAGTACACATCTCACAAAACCAACACTGCTGTGCTTATGCATTCACAGCACAGCTCTGATCTGCACTCAGCTCCTTGTATTGACAGGAGATTGGTTTTTGGGTGCCTCATCTACAATAATGCTCACAGTTTGCCTAGTCTAGCCAAGAAAACACTGAATAAGACATCTACCATTTTAGCCCCAGGTTCTTTGCTCTTATATGAAAGAAACCCTGACATTTTATGTCAGAACAGGAATCTGTCTGAACCTCTTTGTCTAAAATTTCCTCTCCTCCACTGACGTGCAGTGTTTTACAATCCATGTGATTGTCCTATCCAAGGAGGGACTAGGCTTCAGCAACACTGCAAAAATGTAATGAATTTTGAGAAAATTACTCTGAAAGCAGAGAAAAGAAGCTGAAAAGCACTTTGAGATGCAAGCTGTTATGGAAAAGGTTGACTGTTATTTTTATTATTTTATTAGTCATTATTGTTGATAATGACAAAAATGCTTGCCTGCCTTCAAAAAGGTCATCCTTTCTGCTGCAATACAATCCCTTTTTGAAGGCTGAAATCTTTATCCTTCCATCTCTGTGTTGATTAACTCGAATTTGCTAAGTAAGCAAGACTAACTCAAGGCATTGTTTGATTTTGAGTCCAGGTAACCTCAGCAGTTTTAAAACTCATCACCCAGTTTAACCAAATGTGACAGAGGGCCAAAGATGTCCAAAACAGACATTTCCTGTGGGTTACATGAAAGCAGGAAGGTGGATGGAAAAGACCTTATTAATGTTCCCAGCTGAGGAAAGGGTTATGGTGTGAGCATAGCTGCTAATACACAGTATAAAGTATTAAGCACCTCTTAGGTGCTTAACCTTAAGCCATGTATATGTAGAAAATCAGATCTCTCTGGATTTTGTCTTCAAACCCTTCTTTGTTATTCTCTCTTGATAGCAAAGCCAATAACCTTCCAAGTAAAGATTTGAATTGTAGATGACAATATAGCCTGTGCTGGCATGTAAAATGAAACTTTGATATTATTCATAGCTCACCAAGCCTACAGGGTGTGGTATGGCTTTACCTGAAAGCTGCCAAGTTTTCTCCATGATGGTACAACTGTTGCCATTTTCCTGTGCAGTAGTAGAGGTGTTTTGAGTACAGTTCATTAGTTTATTATTGTTGTCTTCACTCTTTTTGACCACCTCTCAGTTTCCAGCTCAACTCAATCTCTTTTTGCTTTGCCTCATCAACATCTACTTTTTAAGCCGTTTGGTGCATGATTTATGTGCTTGTCCTTCAGTCAAGCAGTGCCAACTCCTCTCTATGACAAGTTATTGTGTCTGTGAAGACACTGGTGTGGGTTCAGCTGCAGAAGAAAGCTTTACATAACAAAACCAGAAATTATTTCTAAAGCTCCTATGGAAATTGCTTGCCAACAAATTTTATTTTTTTTCCTTAAGGGAATGGTATTCAAAGTCCAAACCTGTCTCTTTTTAACCCCTGTTAACCTTAGTTCATGAAGCATGAGACTGTTAAGTTCTACATACCGGGAACTGACTGTGAGGCAGCCAAACTCACTTATCTCTGCCCTCTCTATTTCAGAGGTGACTAGAATTTGTTGAAATTAAACCTAAAACTAAAAGGTTCAGTAAATATTAATTTGTAATTTATAGGAAATTAGATTGGACTGCATCTCAGTCATTTTTTCATATCTAGTTTTAGTCTTAAAAATGTCACAGACCCCAAGTTTGTAGACACAGCACTCTCTAAATGAACAGGGAAGAATGATTTCAGAGAGTAAATCAGAAATTACATGCATAAGCCCTGTGGCTCTGTGTATCTGGACCAAAAGGCTTAATACAGGGTTTTCAGTTGCTTCCAGTCAACCAGCTAAAATCTGTTTGACTCCAGGGCTCCCCAGTAAACTTCCTGCACATCCTTTAGGGATGTCCTGTGTTCACTGAAAGTTTTGACCCAATATTTTGGAAGAATGAACTAACGTGAGAAAATTGTGACCTACTAGTGGACGATGACCAGACAAGAGGGAGGGCCTGCAAAACTGATCAGACTCGTTACTCACTGAAGCTGGGAGCGACTCACCTGGCTCTGCTCCCAACCTCCCCATGTAAATCATGTCCCTCACAACTTGAAGGAGCCTCATTTCCCAAACAAGTTGAGTGGCGGCTTTGGTTCCATCACAGTTTTGGTCCTAAATCAGGAGATCCAAATGATGCTAAACATCCACTTTTAGGCGACTGCAAATCAGCTAGGGAAGGGTTTCCCAGCGAGCCACAGACAGCTTGTGTGGCCACCAGTGATTTATTCCCTTCCCATTGCTATCAACAGCACGAAACACCCACCATCTCTTTGAGCCGGGGTTATCCAGCCATTACAGCACGATAATAAAATCAATAAAATATTGATGTGAATTAATGTTAAAGAAAAAAAAAACACCAAACACGAATAAACGAACCAAGCTGAAGTTCCTGTCATTCTGGTTGGGCCATAAAGCTGTTTTTCTGTGCTATGCTGGCCGTGGGGGAGCGGGCGGGAGGCGATGGGCTCTTGCAATCTGGACCCGTGGCACTAGATGGCAAAACAGCGCCAGTTTTGGCAGCGCAGCCCGGGCTGATGCTCCCACCTCCCCCCACCCCCGGCCCCCTAAAGCAGATGGCTGCAGGTACAGCCCGCCCGTGGCCACCTCGAGGAAGATGTGCTGGACATCCATCCCCCTGCCCTTTCGCATGCCCTCCACCCCGCCTGCAAACTACAGGGAACCTGCAACCGCAGAGATCGTGCCCTAAAGATCGGATGCAGCTCATAAACACCGTAGGTGAGGAGACCATAGGGGCCGGTATGGATGTAGAGGTGGTTGGTTTCCTTATTGCTGTTGTTGGCATTTGTTTTTCAGGCATCAGTTGCCCTCAGGAGCTCGAGATCCTGTGCAAGACAAGCAGTCCTCACTTCAAAAGAGATTATCCAGCAATTGAGTGACAAAACTTGTCTCCTTATTGAACAAAAAGAGATTCACATTTAAAAGTTTCAAGTGGAAACACTTCTTTCAATTTCATGTCAGTCTATGCATTGGGTGTTTTATTATGTGAGGGAAACTACCAACTCTGCAGTTAAGCTGCAAGGTATTTTTATTAGGAGTCTGTTATTCCATTTTCTTGTGGGCAGATAATACCTGTTTTAGGTAAAAGGAATTACAGAGGGAAAGGTGAAATCTTCAGGATCAAGTTTTGGATCAAATAACCAAAACCTTTTAGGTCTAAATCAAAAGAAAAAAGATCTCTAGATGGGCCAGTAAGTTACTTCTCTATTTTTTGTAAGGTAGTGTTGTGGTTTAACCACTCCCTTAACAGGGAATTAAGGTTATGGTCATGTCAATAAACTCATCCTCACAACTGCAACACTACAGCTTACCCCATTTTAGGGGTAACCTCTGTTCCCACACCGTAACTAACTTTTGGAATCCAAATACCAGCTTAAGTTGTAGATTGCAACCTTTACATTTTCATCTGAAGGGAATATCCAAGCTGCTCTGCCCTTTTAATGCTTGGGAACACAGAGTTGATGGCAGGAATGGTACTCCTTCCTCTACAACTGCAAGACAGTGTACAAAGCTCTGAGTGCTAATGGCCATGAGCTGAGCCCCTTGGAGGTGTCTTATGCATAGTCCCCTTCCTTGGGAGCAGGTGATCCCATGTTGCTGAAGTTTGATGTTCAAAACAGAGCTTTCACTCTGAAAGTTTTGGAGAAGCTTTGAGCCCTGTCCCTCCCTTTGATTTTTCACTCTATCGTTGCAACATTCAGTCCTTCCCCCTCTCCCTTGCCTTCTGTGAGGTGCTAGTGACAGTCCCAAAATGACCTTCTCCTAGGAACCTCAGAAAACTGTTCTTCAAGTGCTCTTTCAAGCCCCAGACTTTGCACTTGGAGATAAAAGTGCAGCAGTAAACCTGAGTGGGCAGTGCACACACACTAACTGAAGGGTTGAAGGGTATTTGCTTTTCAGGTTGAAAGAAGCCATAATACTTGCCAGTTCCAGATTATTCCTATCTTAAGGATGGGACCAGGCTAACATGAAAAAATCCTGCTTTCTGCTTTTAGTAAGATGTATCATACTCATCCTTGGCTATTTAAAAACACTGTCTCACTCTGTATAAACCAGCTTACAATATGAATGAAAAAAAAAAGCTATGGATCATGAAGCAAGTGGGAATGGATAATCAATTTTTAGCACTGATATCGTGGGTAAGGCCTATAACTCTGAATGAGTTATGAAAGTCTCTTCTCTGAGCAGATGTGTCTCCTTTTGAAGCAGTCTCTTTTTAGCCCAGCCTTAATAACAGAAAAATTGTTGATTAAAACATATTAAACAAAAACAAATGTATTTTCATCGTCCATCATATTTCTTTTAAAAATGTAGAAATGTGGAAATCTCACAGGCGGGCTGGCTGTGGGAGGCACAATAACAGTGGACTAGAAAAGCCTTTCAGCTTTACAAACACAGGTTCAGATCAAGCTTAAGTAAGTGACAGGTGAAATGAGACTATTGATTTCCACCTAGTCCTATTTGGCTACAGCAAAAACTGGGACCAACAGTGTCTTAGCACTTAAAGGGATGCCATCAGACAAAAGATAACGCTTCTGTTGGAGAACATCTGCAGTGTTATTTATAGCAATCAAAATTACTGGACCAGCTGAGATTACTAGAGCTGAAAGACACCAGAGAGTAAATTTACATCCCCCTATTTCTGGAGGTATTATTTTCTGTGTTTGGCAGTGCTTTCTGCTGGGTCTGTGCTCCAAATCTCCTTTCCAGTTACATGATGTGTGTGTGAAGGTCAGGCTGGGACATATTTTTCTTGAAACAGGCCTGCCAAAGAAAAAGAATCACATGGAGTCAAAAATCCTCTGATGACCAGGAACCAAGGCAAGTGATAAGTTCTGCCTGATCTTCCTTTCTGCCCATGCACCCTTCTGCCCCACAGATCACCTGGAAATTTGCTGATGAGCTTTGACTACCAGGAGGAGCTGTGGCAGGTTCATCTCTAGGGGAGTTACAATGTGAGTGCTGATGAATAGAGATCCAGGTCAGGAAGACTCTGGGGGAAGAGATGATCTTCTTCTGCTTCGCTATGCACTTGAGTAATTTTGTGTCATTCAGACTACACCTTTGGTTTAAGGTCTGGTACATGGAGAAGTGGTCTTTGGCTGACCAGGTTGCAGAACCTGGTGTTTGGCTCGTGATGGTCAAGGAAAGATTGCACAAAGCACTGAGAAACAGAGAACAGATCTTTATGCAAAATGAAATACATTTGTTGGGCTGTAAAATCTACCAGGAGGCCTTATCATCAGGGGTATTCCCTGAAACTATTCATAAATTGATTTTGAAAAAACATGAGATATCAGATGGAGAGAGAGCACTCCAACAGCGTGGAATGAGACATGGTGCAGAGGTCCTTGAGTCCTGTGGGCCCTGCTCCTGCAAGAATGTCCTAACAGGTCTTTGAAGTAAATGTGATGTCCAAGGCTGTGTCCCTTGCAGCTGATAATAGATAAGAGGTCAGGCCTTGCCTTGCCCAAGAGGTACCACGAGTAGATAAGTAAGTGGAGTGGACTCACAACTCCATCACGAACTTGCAAGATCAGACCCTAGGGATCTTATTTCAAAAGCCCTCAGCACACATTGTCAGGACTGGGTTTTCAAACACCTTGGTGCTGTTTTGGGTTTGTAAGTCCTGTCCAAGGGGTTCAGGAATGAACACAGGGAGTCCTGTATAAAGCCTGACCTTTGCTGTGACTGATTGAAGCCTGAATCTCTGGCCCAAGGTGACTGGATTAGGACCAAAGAAGGAATCAGAGCTGGGGTTAAAAAGCAAGAGTTTCTTGCTCCTGTACTGCTCTTCTACCTTTCTGATTTTGGTGCCCCTCTCCTGCTGCTGTTTAAAGACACAGCAGGGCTCAGTGGAAGGCTGTGCACCTGCCCTCTCCATTTCATTACATCAGGGGATTTATGTCAGAAGTTCAGCATTGCCAAATGTCATTTTGAATGATTTTGTAGTTCTAGGTCAATAAACTCCTCACCATCATAGGGGAACTGAGCCATGCATTACTTCAGCTTTTCTTAGCCATGGACATGATTCTCAGTAACCCTACATTTTCTAATTCACATCGTATAGTTAAAAATAATTTTCTTTTTTTTTTTTCCAAATGGGCACGCTGTGTCACTATACGTCAAGGAATACCGTGACTAGAGCATCTCAAGACCTTGTAGATGCAAAAGCTCTACTCTTGCTGCAGAGAAGAAAATACCAGAGGATAGTGAGAGAGCAGGGTAGAGAGCAAGAAAATTCTCTGTGCACTTAATTTTTTTTTATTAAATTAGATGGATAAACATCTTACCAATTTTAAGTCTCTTTGTAGTGACCTATCTTCAACAATATCTGAAGATTATGTTCATCCCTTATTTAGTAAGGCTGCTTGTCAGTTTAGAGGAGGATTGGAGTGAACCCACCCCAGCCCTGGGAGAACTAGGATGAGAAAAAATAATGTGCTGGTGGTACTGTCTCCAATGTAGTATGGAGTAGTAGTATGTGGTATGTACCTTCTTATACATGTAAGAATGTTGGATTCATAATGTTGATCTGAAAATTACCTTAAAATACATGCAATATTATGTTTTATAGATATGTATTTTTTAACTTGATGCTGTGGAAGACAAGTAACTAGTGATGGCAAAGATCCCTTTTGGTGCCTTAGACTGCTGAACACTGTGTGTTTCTCCCCTCAACCCACCATTTACTCCAGTTTGAGGCAAGGAACATAGTTTGGGATTTTTTACTGACTTTCCATGGTGCAAGCCAGGCACAATGACTACAGGCAGATCCATTATTTACCTTTCAGGGGCATCCTTTCCCTTGGAAGCTGAGGAACAGGCAGCTTTTGTTCTGAACCCCACTCAGCCCTTCAACACACAGTAGGGATGGGGAGTGTGGCAGCTCGTCTGCCCGCTCCCATTTCTTCCTGCAGCCACCACGTTATATATCCCTCACAAGCCTGACCACAGCTTTCAGAAACATCCAATAAATCAACAGTTAAAAGGGAAGAGTAGACATGGGGAGCAGGTGCTTATTATGTGTGCATCTCTGGAGAAGAATAACCCACAGTGTATTTCCATGCCCATTTGAAATGGAATACGACCATGACCCTGCAAGTGGCTCTGCTTGAATTGTTCCTGGCATGATGTTTTACTCCTAATATTTTCATTGTCTGCCTCCATCAGTTTTACCTCCCACTGTAGCATTAATTTTGTATGTGAATATGGAGGCTGTGCTTTAAATAATACAGCATATGCTTTTTATTTGCCATGTAGAATAATATTTTTTTGGCTGATTTATGCTCCACCTGGACAAAATTATTTTTTATGATGGGTTTATTTCATTTGTTCCCACATCCCCAAATGGAGGGGAAAAAAAGAGAAATCTTGTAAACCACCAATAATGATGGACACAGAAATCTGCTTTGAAATACAAATTTACTGCAAAAACAGATTCTCTCCAGGCATGTAAATGAAAAAATGCTGTTGTAATAATTTTAAGCCTGCAAACGCATGGTACTACTGGAGAGCATAATCTTCAAGCTCTTGTATCATCCCTTACACAATGCTGGGAATACAGAGAAATTCACTGACAGCTATAAGCTATTCCAGTAGAACAAAATTACACATATGGTTACAGCATGGATTTAATGTAGGTCTTTTCAAAACTTCATCAAAGCCAGGACAAAACCCTGTGGTCTTTCAGTTTGCAGATTTGCCACAGAACTTCATCGGCTAAGCTGCCAAATCTACCTAATTTCCAGTTTTCACAAGGGTTGTGGAAAAATATTTTACTTGCCATTGAAACAAGTTCTTTTCAAACAGATGATCTGAGTTTCAATTAAAAAAAATATACTGAAAAAGACTGGTAGTATTTTTATGTTAATCTAAAACCTACAGAAATACTCATTATGAACAGATTTCTAAAAAAAAAAAAAAAAAAAAAAAAAAAGAAACAAAAAAGATTCATACACAGTCCTTAGCACATCTTTGTTATGATTTTGACTTCCAGCTTTTGGTGCTTTTTTTAAAGCCACTAAATATTAATCATAGAAATACATAATAGTCATAGCATTCAGAAAGCTCTGGTACTATTTTTGGTTGTAATAGTCATCTTTAACCATACAGCATCCTCCAGCCAAAACCACACTATAATAGCAGTGCATATAAAAAGGACACATAACGCCTCCATGTCAGCTCTGAACTACAGAGCTTGGAAAAGTAGGATATTCTTTCAGAGCAGTTTCCCCTTTAATACTCAACGTAAAAAGAAGAGATAGGACTTTCACAGGAAAATCCTGCTGCTTCTAGTCCCACCTTTTAAGTCCTCATCAGATGGCAGAAATCCAAGCTGATGTCCCCCCCTTAGCATCTTCTGGCAGCAAACAGAAGACTTGTTCCTATGCAGGCTCCCTCCTCCCCATACAAAGTTCTCCTCTAGCCCCTCGTCCTGCCACATCCCCAATTCACCAGCTAGCACAGAAAGCTTTAGTGATGGTGGCCACCTTTGTTTTGCTCCATCTTCTTCTCTTTCCAAGCACAGAGAAGTGAAGAATTTATCAAGAGCAAGCCAGGCACTGAAAATCAGTTGCTGGTTTAAAACGAGGAAATATAATCTATAGGACTGTATGAACGCGTATGGCATTTGTTTCACCACCTTGACAGCTCCGGGCCTTTCAAACAAAACCAGAGCTCCCGTTTTTCCACCAACTCGGCGGGATGAAGGGGCAGCTGCTGCGGGAACCGTGAGCAGGCAGACGGGAAGGGGAGGCAGTACCAAGAAAGGTACAGTAGATGGCACTGGAGAGGCGCGGCAGACCCCGTTCGTCACCTGAGGATACCTGCGAGATTTACCCCTAAGCTAAAGCGGGTTAGAAAATGTGCAATTTAGATTTATCAGTTCAGGAGGGAGATTCAGATAAAAACAGTTGAGCTGGTGAGATTATTAAATGCAGAACCCCCATACTGAGACGATGCTCACCTTACTACACGTGCCGATGGAAGCTAAATAGGGCACTGTCCCCTCCCCAGCTGCACCCAGGCGATCACACGAGAGGCAAGGTGATGGAAGGAGAGTGGGCAAGTCGCCGACAGAAACCTTCCTCCATCCAGGAACGTCTCCTGGGAGCTTGAGGTGGCACCTTTCCCACATGGGAACAGCAAAAGCAGCAGGGACAGTGCCAGTTTGGGTCAAAGTGGGAAGCGCAAATCGGTATTTCCTGATGTCAGCCCCTCCGCAACAGCCCAATAATGTCACAGAAAGGTGGCCTCGTGTATTTAATTTTATCAGGCGGAAGAACTCTGATATATGCTGCTCTCAGTTCACAGCTCCCGTGCAGATTTACTCGGCGCTTTAGCATGCGTGCTGCCTCGCTGACAGAGATTAAAGGCTCTCCTCAGAGCCCCAGGTATTACGCTCAAATGTATAAATCAGGGCTTAATATATAATATTTGTCCATAAAAATATATCACGGTGGCATTCGTTTGACTATCTGCATATTAAATACTATTACAGAAAAGTCATGAGCTTATTGAGGATTACTTTGCTACACCAGCAAAGTCTCCTGCCACCATAAACAGGCATCTTTGCTGGCAGAGCACGGCTGGGTGGCCGAGAGGAAGGGGCAGGTTTTGCTAACACCGTTCATGGCCCAACATGTGCCCCAGCCATGCTGTGCTGCTCCAGGAACATGCTCCCAGGCTGGCCTTGGTCTCTGGCTTCCCAGCACTGGCCAAGAAGGGCAGGGATCACAGTGGAGATGACACCGCAAGCCTCTAAAGGAGAAAATTGCATGATGTATCGCCACTCACGAGCACCCGCCAGAGAGCTGTTTAGAGTGAGATTACAGTCTCAGAGGAGACTCTCATGCCTCTTGGTCACAGGGTTACTACGATGATGCAGTTGTAACTTGTATGCGGGAGGTAGGAGGGATTTAAGCGGTGGCCAGAAAGAAAAGCTGGATCAAACCTCCACAAACCCTGTTCAGATTAACCCAGATTCCTGAGTCCCCAGCTTTAAAGGACTTGAAATCAGCCAAATTGCTTCTTTTCCCTTGAACAGAAGACAAAAACTGAGAGGGAGATGATAAAGTTTATACTTTGGCCACGAGTTTAGAAGCAGCATTTTAGACTGAACAGAAACAAAACTCCCCAAAAATAAGAGTTCATGCAGTCCAGAGGTCTCGATCCTACTCATGCCAATTCCATATTAGCACAGCTATATGGATTTCCCTGCATTTACTGCTGACTTACAGAGGTGCAAGTGAGAGAAAATCAGACACTGTTACAATCTATCCCCCCTTCATCCTCTTCATTCCTCTTTTTTTTTTTTTTCCATCTTGTAAATTCCTATTATTAACACAGGAGAAAAAAAAAAAAGAATCCTTGGGATCCCTGGTGCATCCTTGGAGTGGCTGCAGCCTCAGTGTGGATGACTAGACAACCGCCACTGTGCCACATAATGAGGAGCACACATGCTGCACCGGGAGATACTAATGAGGGAGCTACAGCCCCCTTAGCCCTCTCCAGTAAATCCGTGTCTGCAAGCCATGTTTTATTTATCAGGCTTATTATGGCAGCACTAAGGAGCCATTTGAAAAGGGCTGCTGCTGTCCTGGGCACTGTACACCGCAGTGCCTGCTTCGACCAGCTTCCAGAGAAGATGGATGAGGCTGGCAAAAGGTAGGGGAGAGGGATGCTATGCACATACCATGCGAACAATCTGTGGCAGCATTTGTCCCATTGGCTCCTTTAAGGAGGAAGCGCCTGTTTCGATCTCGTAGTGCTAGCTAGCTGATCCCAGGCCCTGAAAACACACAGTAACTGGCAAACAGATTGAAGCTGTACATGTAATTATTTCCCGGAAAGCTTCTGAGGAAGTAAGGACTTGACAGGTCTAGAGAGACCCGGGTGCAAACTGCAGAGCCAGGCAGCTTGGAGGGGCTTCACAGGAGCTACCTGAGATGGTCACCTCCCTGCCCAGCACTGCTCCCAGATCCCAGTCCCAGCAGAGGTCCCACTGGACTCCCACACTTGTCACCCTGCACACAAAACACTGCTGCTCTGTGCCGAGACATGACGCTGCAGAGCCCTTGTTGTGTGGCTTCTGGCAATGTGAGGTCTCATGCAGATTTGTACGTGTGCCAAAGGGAAGAGGGATTTGCCATCACCGCTGCCTTCTCCAAGCATTCTATTCCTGACCTCTCTGCACATCCTCACAGAGGTTTCTGTCCACTTTGGAGAATAGCTCTGCTCACAGAGGACGAACAGAAATAGGTGTAAAAGGCAGCTAAGTGAAAGATAGGACAAAGATGAGTAAGTCTTTGAAAAACTTACACCGCAGGTCTCAGCAGGACTCAGACAAATTGGTCTGCATTCCTTTAACATATTAGGTTTCTACTTACCCTGTTCATTAGCATGTTAAGCTACAAGGGCTGATTATATGAAACTCATGGAGAGGCATCAATTAAGATGATAAATTTACATACATTCCTTCTGGATGAGGAATGAAGGGTTTCCTCAGTTCAGAGTTTGGTACAACTGGACTCAGTTTCAGAAAGAGAAAGAAGTGTTAAATGCGTGCATCTGTACTGCCTTCCAAAAATGATGGAAGCAGTTCACAAGTTTGAGCAAAAATGTGTGTCAAACAGGAATAGAAGGAAACAACTTGCAGTTTCCAAGGCTGAACTCTAATCTGCTGTGTCACATTGACAACAGATTATAAGAGGAAGTGAAATTCCCAAGAGATGCTGCTCTTACAAGGCTGGCCCAAATGGTGTTCCCAGGCTGCAGAATGCAACGCTAAATATTTGCACATATTTATCACTTTTTGCCCACACAAGATTTTATCTTATTTTGCAAACACTGTGCAGCAGAACAACTTCCTATCTACCAAAGTGTAGCCATTGCTGGTCTGGAGTGTGCCAGTGGCACTTCTTTTGTGCCAGCATGTGTCTTGGGAAAACTGTGAACAAAGACGGTTTGTTATCTTGTTGCCACTGCAGAGAGAAATTAGATAGGCCTTGCAAATGGTATGAAAACCCACGCAAGTTGACAGAATCATCTGTCTTTTCTTGAAAAACACCACACAGCTGCTAATGTCACCAGAGGAAACAGGCCACTAACAGCACCGATCCTACAGCCAACCTTTGTAGCACTGGGACAGCAACCCCAGTGCTACTGGGGCTAAAGACTGGTGTACAGCTGAGTGAAACGTTTCATGCTGGTAATAGCTCAGTAACAGCTAACTAGTAATAACTATAGTTCGTCCCTGTTGTTATTCTTCAAGAAGAAGAAAGGAAGAAGGCTCTTGTCCAGAAAGAGCTGAACACCACCAGATCTCACTCATTACAGAGAAAATTAAACGGTCTTAAATAATATAGTAACTTATATGTGACCTCTGCTTTCCTGAATAATGGCACCAAATCTATTCAGGCAGAGAGGTGTTCTCACCCCATTGCTGCTGGGCGTGTACATTAGGAGTGCTCCATCCAGTTGAGGTGCTGGAGAAAGTCTACTGTTTCATGTTGTTGTATTGTTTTCCTTATCCAGGACCCTGTACTGGGAAAAAGTACATGTTTACACATTCTTGGACTGCCAGACAGTGAATATGCAGCTTTCTCATTGCTCAGGACACAAGATAAAGGGTTTCCAGCTGATTCCCCTTCCAGGCCACGATAACCAGATAATTCTAAAGAGGAAGCATTTTAAACAAGTGCCACTTGCATATAAAACTTTCTGCCTTAAATGGGATCATCTTTTCTTAAGAGGAGTGGAAAAACAAAAGTGCCACGTCTTTTTCTCTTGTGTGCACAGCCATGGCAATTACATACCACTGAAGTTAGGAATATGTGCTCCTTTATTTCATTTTAACCAAAGAGCAATCAAACCTACTCAGGCTTGTGTTAATGATATACATTACATGTACCAGAGACAGTTACACCACACATCAAAATTTATCAGAACATAAGGAAGTTAAAAAAAAACAAACAAAAAAAAGCCCCTTGCCTTGCTTTATGCTGTTAAGTTTGACTTGAGTATGATCTGACTCAGCCTAATGGGTGAGGCAAATGCCTGCACTAGTGATACACTAAAATAAGGAAACATTTACAGCCAAAGGTGGAAGCAGACCATGTGGCTATAGATTTTGGGAAACAAAGAGAGTAGGTGCTGGTGAAAATTATTTTGTGCTCCGTCCATAATTTGTATTTGTAGTATCACTGCACTGAAGACACAAGCGTTTGCAGCTCCCAGCTGGGTTATCTCTGTCAACTGCTCCTCCTGGCCAGCCAGCATGCTGTAACCTCAGGTAAAAGACTTCAGTTTTAATTTGTTCAGATGGTTAATTGTTTTGTTTTAATTTGGAAAGTTGAACAATAAACCAATTCCCCTTGTTTCTAAAGATTTATTGCTTTTTCCAATTTATTGAACGTTCAGTGCAGGCTGTATTTCAATTAAAGGCAGCAAAACCGTTAATGGTGTATTAACGACACACCACATGTATATAGATGCAAATATAAGTCGTGGCCAATTTTCTGGCCTGGTGAGATTATTTTTTTTTATTTTCCCTGTAGTGAATTATCTGCGAACAGCTCATAATTTTATACCAGCCCATATCTCTGGCTACTGCTTAACCACAAGTATTTTCAGCGCACGAGCTGCCTGCAGCCCCATCCCTCACACAGGGAAGTGGCCTCCGGCCTTCGGGTTGGAGCTTGGGCGGCACCGGGGTCTCACAGGGGCTGCGGGGAGCAGCGTTGCGGGCAGGAGCTGGGGCAGCGCCGGCGGGGGCGTGGGGGTCCCGCGGCGGCTCAGGCGCAGCTACTCGTCCCCGCGCATCCGCTGCTTCACGCTCTGGATGATGCGGAGCACGGGACGCCCCCGGCGCAGTCGCTCCGCCCGCGGTGGCCCCGGCGCCTCCGGGTGATGCTCGGCCCGTTGCCACGGCAACGCTCCCCACCCCCTTCATCCCGGCCCCACGTGACCCGCGGCGGCGCTCGCGCCCAACCCGTCTGTTACCAGGGCGGGGGCACGCGCGAGGGAGGGGGCGCTCTTGTTTACCATTGGCTGCCGCCGCGGGCTTGCTGATTGGCCGGAGGGGCCGCCGGGCGGCGCGCCGATTGGCTGCGGCCGGGAGGTGAGGCTGTGGGGTGATGCCGGCCGCCCCGCGCTGCCCCGGACCGCAGACAAAGGCTGCCCGAGGGCTGCCCGAGCTCCCCTCCCGCGGGTTGGCGCGGCGGGACGAGGGAAGGCGGCGGGGGGCGGCGGCCGTGGGACACGGTCCCCGCCGAGCACCCGCCGCGCTGCGATCGCCGCCTCCGGGGCACGCGGAGCGCGGGAGGGGGGCGGGGTCGGCGTCACGCTCGCCGAGCGCGCCGCAGCCAATGGGCGGGCCGGGGGAACGCGGGCGGCACGCGGGGCCCGCGTGTCCCCGCGGCACGGCCCGTCAGTCACCTGTCAATCAACCGCGCGGCCCCGCCCTTAGCGCGGCCCCGCCCCCTCCGGCCGCCGTGAGGGGCGGTGGGCGGTGAGGAGGGGTCGGGGACGTGGAGGTGTTTTGGCGCTGCCCGGTCACGGAGCCCCTCGGGCACCGCGCCCCTCGCCGCCGACTCCCGCTCGGGGTGGTGCCGGTGCCGTCTCCTAGGGTTGGGGCGCGGGGGTTGCCACCGTCGCCCAACCGGAGCGGGGAGCGGGCAGGCGGGGTGCAGCGCAGCTCCCCCGGGGACTCAGCCCCGCAGTTCCCAGCGTCGAGCCCGCCGTGTCCCGGACCCCTCGGCGGCAGTGCGGGATGTGCTCCCGGCCCCCCTCGGGCGGTGGTGCGGGATGTGCTCCCGGCCCCCCTCGGGCGGTGGTGCGGGATGTGCTCCCGGCCCCCCTCGGGCGGTGGTGCGGGATGCGCTCCCGGCCCCCCTCGGGCGGTGGTGCGGGATGTGCTCCCGGCGCCCTCCCCCGGCGCGGGCGAGGGGCGGAGCCGGCGCTGCGCGGCCGCCGCCCGCCGCCTTTATCTGTGGTGGCGGCGCGGGGGGTGGCACTGGGGAACACCTTGGTGTGAGATACGCGCTATAAATACGGCGCCGGGGATGGGAGCGCGGCCACGGGCGGCGGCGAAGGGCTCCGGAGCACGGTGGGTGCCTCTCCCCCCCTTCCCCCCCACCCGCGGCATGTCCGTTCCTCGGCCGGGGATCGCCGCCTGGGGACCGCTTGAATTTTAATTTTGAGGTGCGGGGCTGCCATCCATCTCGGGCTGGCTCCGGGGAGGAGTTGCGGAGGCTTTTTTTCGCTGTTTGCCTGGTTTAGTACGGAGGGGAGTGGCTGCTGCAGGAGGGGAGGTGGAGGGCGAAGAGAAGGAACGGGAAGGGAAATGCTGAGGAAAGGAGATGGGACCGGGAATAAAGGAGGCGGTGGGGGAGGAGGAGAGGGCGCTGGCGGGAGGGGACGGGATGGGAAGGCGGGCTGGGGGAGGGAGGAGGGAGAAGGAGGGAGGGAGAGCGAGCAGCCCCTAACCGCGGCGCCCGCCGCCTCCTCCCAGCAGGACTCTGCTCGCCAGCAGCCGCCGAGCCCAGCCCGCGGCGGAGGGCGGCCGGTGCCGCTAACGCGGACCAGGAGGAGGAGGAGGAAGAGGTCGCCGCCGGAGGAGCCCTGCGGTCCGGTCCAAGCCTCGTCGCTGAGCTCGCCCGCCCGGCCGCCGACATGATGCAGATCTGCGACTCGTACAGCCAGAAATACTCCCTCTTCAACGCCATGAACCGGTTCATCGGCGCCGTCAACAACATGGACCAGACGGTGATGGTGCCCAGCCTGCTGCGGGACGTGCCGCTGCTGCTGGAGGAGCTGGATGCGGCGGGCGCCGTGTGCCCGCCCCGGGATGCTGCCCTGCCGCCCGGCGACCCTGGCGCCTACTTCTCCCGCAGGGACATGTACAGCCACTACATGCTGCTCAAGTCCATCCGCAACGACATCGAGTGGGGCGTGGTGCAGCCGCCGGCGGGCGAGGAGGCGGCCCGCAAGAAGGACAAGCTGGGCGGCGGGCCCGCCGAGGAGGGCGAGGGGGAGGAGGACCTGGAGCAGCAGTTCCACTTCCACCTCAGCGGACTCCACTCGGTCCTCTCCAAGCTTACCCGCAAGGCCAACGTCCTCACCAACAGATACAAGCAGGAGATCGGCGTCAGCAGCTGGGGGCAGTGAGCGTCGGGGTGGGGAGCGGGAAAGGGGCGCCTGGCCCGGCCCGGCGGGAGCGGAGCGGGAGCGGCGCGTCCCCGCCCGGCGCTGCCGCTGCTGCCGCGGCGGTGGCGAGGGGCAGCGCCCCGGGCCGAGGCTCCCCTGCGCACTCCCAGGACTGCAGCAGGTTTTCTACCAACGCACAAGCGAGAGAGAGATGTAAATTAATCAATACTAGTTTATTAATTATTTTGACCCCCTCCGTGGTTTTTTCTCTGTACGGTCCGGGGCGAGCAGTTGCTGTGCCCGCCCGGGCGGGGAGGCTGAACCCCTGTGTGTACGAGGTGGTGGTGTGGCTGGCTGATAAGGAGGCTCAACACAAGCCGATGAACATAACGAAACTGGCACTAAGTTGCTTCTGTTACCCCGGAGGGAACCCAGTGGGCTAAGGAGCATCCCTCTGTTGCGGGACAGATTGCGGGTCCCACGGTTGTATATGTACTGGAGTTTATTTAAACCTTTTTTACTCAGATGTAGAGTATATTCTAAAATAAATGCAAATGTATTAACTAAGAGTGACTTAAACTTTTGGTATGATTTATGTTTCTTTAATTAAATGATATTTTTAACATCTGGAATTCTTCTGTTGTTCTAAGTTATTTCCGAGCTGCCTTACTAGACACAGAAATCTGCATATTCAAGAGAGGGGGTTTTGTAGCTTGCTTTTTTTCCCCCCACAAAGGGAACAATTAGGCAGTGATGATAACTCAGCATACCTAAAATGTACAAATGACTGTATTAACTGCACCATACATGGCCTGAGTTTTGGTAAGCTGTTCCCAGCAGACAGTACAGTTGCTCTGTTTGAATACTGGCTTGAAGGTCAGTGCCTCTTTAACAGAATCTGAGAAGGATTGAGTCGTGGTTACTCTGCAGGCAGCAATTCATGAAAGTTGGAGCAAAGCCTAGGAATGACTCTTGCTTTTTTTCAGGAAGTGTCTTAATGTACTGTGGGGAGTTCTTTTTGTCTCTCCCTAAATAGGTCTGGGATACTTGCCTCCCCCACCACTTGCATTTCTTTCCTCTATAATCCTCCTTGGATACCAGGAATTAATCAGGTTTATGTTATCCAGATTGTATTGATTTTCTCTACTTTTTTTTTTTGTTTTCTGAAGTAAATACCTCAGAATTGGGTGTCTATATTGTTCTAATATTAAGTTCTAATATTAAAGTGTGCTTACTGATTGTGGTACCGTGTGTACATAAAACAGAGGATAACTATTTAATAAATAGTTACCTCCTTCCATAACCTAAGTTCTCTTCTCAGGGACTGAAATACCAAGTTTGTAGACATCTCCTTGTACTGAGGTGTCACTTTGTATTATTATTCTCAGAGTTAGCGCTGGTTTGGTGGTGTTGGGTTTGTTTGTTTTTTCTTTTAAAAATAGAAAAAAATTTCTCTCAGCCTAAATTCATATTTTTGCCTAAATTCAGATGTTTTGTAGCACTTTATTTTTCAGCCCAAGTGTTAGGACATTGTAGTAAAGCATGAGCTCTCCAGACGTGGTACTAGTTAGCAGGTGTTTGTATAAGTTAAAACAATCAGCCTACGTTATGTTTAACAATACATATTTTAGAAGGTTTTCCCTTCTAGGGTAAAGAAGAACTTTATAAGGCTGGGTGATTTTTAGTTTGGCGATGCTCGTTGTTTTTGTAATGTTTTTAACTCTGTTCCCCTCCCTTCTTGGGGAGATGCCAGGAAAAAAGTCAGCAACAAGGAGAGGGATTACCCTGGTTTCCTAACACGTCAGCTTGCCAGTCTTTCCGTGGCTGAACAAATGCAAGGCAAAAGATGCGGTGCCCTGTGCTGGATGGTAAAGTTTTGTTCTCCCGAGGACAAGGGTGAGAGGGAGAACCTGTTCTGCTGCGTGGCTCCCTTCTGCCTTGCGCCCAGTCGGCTGAAAACCACATTACAACCTCTGCTCGGGAGCGCCGGTGAAACCTCAGACAAAAGCAGCTAATGCAGTTTCACCCTCACTCCTTTTGATCTCCCATAACTTCTGGTATGGATTTAGACAATACTGTTTAAATGTTGCACAAGAGACAATGTGATGCTGATCTAGACTATGAGTAACGTCAGAATAATATTACATTAGTGCAGTATCGCCATCAGTGTTGCATCCATCCCCTTTGCATTCAAAAAAAAAAAGAATACAAAAGTTTTGGTGGAAGAGCAGCTGAAAACTAGCACTGCTGGGCAGCAAAGGTGGCATCCCTTACAAGTAAAGCTCTGGTAACAGAAGTAGGAGGATACTGTGACTCAAGGGTTTGCCTTCCCTCTGTGACTAAGCTGCAGTTGCTGAACTGCACGTGGCTCCCATGTGGGGGCCCAGCCGCTGGGCTGGCAGCAGCCCCGGTAATCCCAACTCAGCTGCAGCAAAACCTGCTGAGACTCACACCAGCTGGAGACTCTGCCACCTCCCACCTGGGAGCTGCTTTAGAAATTCCCCCTTTTCAAGGTCATGGAAGAGGATCGAGGCTCTTGGGATCGGGAAAGTGATCTTGTAATGCAGGGGGAAGGCAACAACAGATAAAGCCAGGGATGTATTTCTCATGCAAAGGGCAAGGGATGGGACTTTGCTGCTGGCTGTTGTGGAAAACAATTTGGCCTAAAAGGTGGGATGGTCAGGCAATTACATAAATGCTGGCTCCTGACATTGCAGTAAACAAAGATGAGATTGCAGAGTCTTAATGCAGATTTTGCTTGTTAGATGCTAAATTGGGGAAAATTTCCATGAGCAGTGCTATATAAAATGATTAGATTTATTATTAGGAGTTACATTTCCTTTTGAAGGACTGGACCATTTTAAGGGCTGTCAATTACATACAGAGTTCAGCAACCCTTTAGTCTGCTCTGATAAAGTGATTCTGATACTTTTAAGTGATAATGGCAAATGACAGCAGTCTAATATAAAAAGTATCCTAATGATCTCAGATACTTTGATAAGTGACTTTATTTCCAAGCCACACACAGACAAAAAGACAACTTGCCAAACTACTGCAGCTGTGCTCAAACCAGGCATCTTTACATGCCCTGTGAGAAGCAGTTGTCATTTTTAGCTCATTTAAGTGAAACAGACTCTAGACAGAGTAAGGCAGACATTAGAAGAGCAATAAATAATGAGATTTCAGAACAGTTTGCATTAACAAATTGATTACAGCAGAAGGTATCTTAAAGGTTTCCTAAAGCCAGAAGGTATCTTAAAGCCAAAGGAGGCTCAAGGACATGGCTCGTGGGATGCATCAGTTAATATATAAAACTGCACAGTACGTGTCATTATAGTTCACGAGTCAACTCTTGTATTTTTGTATGCAAAAGGAGAGCAAATGGGGGGGGGGGGAAGCCAAGCTTTTGTCTCAATACATATATATATATATGTATATAAAAATAAGGGCATTTGTGTTGGATACGAGTTCCATGGCAAGAACAAGAATCACAGGCTGATCAGTTCTTGGTGGAAGCAGATGAGGCTGAATCAGGCTAGGTTGTGATCTTCCTACTTTCCCTCTGAAAGCTTTTTCTAGCAGAGGGTTTTAAATAGATCAAGATAGCTGTGTTTTGTTGTTTGTGTCCCTCCCCCCTGCGCAGGCTCTTGCACCAAGACAACATGAGTCATCAGAAGATTGTCTTCACTGAAAAATGCTGTAATGTTAGTGGTCAGAGAGAAAGTTGTATTAGAATTTTATTATCATGGACTTAAGCTCTGCACCCTGTTCTACCAGAAAAACAAAAAGAAAAAAAAGAAGGGAAAAGTGTCTCCTTTTTGTGCCTATGGATTTAGTACAGAGCTAATCTCTTTGTGGAAAAATCTGCAGCAGTTTTCCCCTACTGACTTATTTCCCTGAAGCCCAGAGTAAGGGAGGGGTTTGACTGGAAGTATTGCTTTTTATAATTCATATCTTTAAACATTTTATCCTTTTATTATTTATCTGTAGGTAACAGCATGCTAGCTACTATATTCTGAAAAACTCAAAGATCATAGAAACAGAATGGTTTGGGTAGGAAGAGACCTTAAAGATCATGTACTTCAAACCCCCTGCCATGGCCAGAGACACCTTCTTCTAGATCAGGGTGCTCCAAGCCCCTTCCAACCTAGCCCTGAACACTTCCAGGGATGAGACATCCACAGCTTCTCTAGGCAGCCTGTTTCACTACCTCACCATGCTCACAGTACAGAATTTCTTCCTAATATCTAAACCTATTCTCTTTCAATTTAAAGCCATTTCTCCTTGTCCTATCATTACATGCTCTTGTCAAAAGTCCCTCTCCAGCTTTCTTGTAGCTTGCTTTAGGTACTGGAAGGTGCTTTAAGGTCTCTGTGGAGCCTTCTTAGGTTGCTTAACCCCATCCCTCTCACAGCCTTTCTTCACAGGAGAGGTGCTCCAGCCCTGTATCATCTTTGTGGCCTCCTCTGGACTCATTCCAACAGATCCACGTCCTTCCTGTGTTGGGGGCCCCAGAGCTGGACACAGTACTCCAGATGGAGTCTCACAAGAACAGAGTAGAGGGGGAGAATCACCTCCCTTGACCTGTATCTCTTGATGCAGCCCAGGATATGTTTGACTTTCTGGGCTGTGAGTGCACACTGACAGGTCATGTTGAGCTTCTCATCCTGCAGCAACCCCAAGTCCTTCTCCTCAGAGCTGCTCTCAATTCTCTGTTCTCCACTCAGCCTGTATTTGTGCTTGGAATTGCCCCAACCCAGCTGCAGGACCATGCCCTTGGCCTTGTTGAACTTCATGAGGTTTGCACAGGTTCACCTCTCCAGCCTGTTCCAGTCCCTCTGGATGTCATCCCTTCCCTCCAGTGAGCTGATCACTCTGCACAGGTTGGTGTCATCAGCAAACTTGCTGAGGGAGCCTCAGTCCCACTGTCCATGTCACTGACAAAGATGTTAAACAGTGCTGCTCCCAATACCCACCCCTGAGGGATGTCACCCGTCACTGCTCTCCACTTGGACATTGAGCTGTTGACCACAACCTTTTGAGTGCAACCATCGAGCCAATTCCTTATCCACAGAGTTGTCCACCCATGGAACCCGTGTCTCTCCAGTTTAGAGACAAGGATGTCGTGTAGGACAACGTCAAATGCCTTGCACAATTTCATGTAGATGACATCATTTGCTTCCAAAGATCTTAAGTGATGACTCTCACAGGGGAAAAAAGAAGAGCACGATCGGTTATAACCGATCTGAGTTATAAAATCTGAGGGGAGTGCAATCTGGGCAAGCATTGCAAAAGTGGCTCCAGCTTTGTGTGCATTTTTCTGTTATTTGTTGTTGTCGCCTCTAAGCAAGCAGAAATACCTGAATGCATTAGTTCTAATGTTGCAAAATATTTTTTTCTTTCAGACCACAGACTTGCATGACAAGTTTGGGTCAAAATTAGTTTCAAGGAATGAAGTTATAAACTCCATTCCAAAAGGAAATTTGCAAATAGGAGGGCAGTAATTGTATATCTTTTTGTTGGTAGCCAACTGCCAGAATTGACACTCTTTATAAAAAGTAATATTCCTTCCCTGTTCAAACATACTCATACTTATTTGACCTGGAGTGGTGGAATGAGGAAAACACCTTTTAGTTTTTGTGCTTTTGGATTTTGTTCAGGAAGGGATGATGCAGGATCTTGAAGAACTTACAGAGAAAGCAGGTGCCTCTATATTAAATAACAAAACAGTAAATTAGCTTGCCTCATGATATTTTTAAGGTTTGTCGTAGTATCAGTTCTATCTTTTTATCTACATCCATCTGATTCATATCTACATGTAAATTTATATCTGGATGTAGATTTATATCTACACCCATCTTATTCTAATATAATTATTTCTTATTGTTCTGGCCTGTTTTACCTGAGCAGCTTTGGGTTACAAACAACAGGGTTGATGTCCCACAGGCACAGACACACCACTTAAGAATAGTTGATCCTTTTTAAGTGCATCTCCCTTTTCATCGGTATTTGAACTGAGAAGACAGGCAGAGTGCCTAAAGCCATGATTCAGAGTACAGCACAGCAGCTCCCTTGCTTTGGGGTTTCTTTTTGGCCATTGCATATGTGTTAGAGCAGGGAGAGGGATGGAAGGTGAACCTTTCCTTCAGGGATTTACTCCAGGTTGTACTGTGTTGGGAAGGGAGAATGACAATGGGGAGTTTTCTCACCCCATAACCAATATATGTTCTTCCCAATTCCTTTTCCCACCTCTCTGAGACTTCTCCTCCCTGAAATTCCTAGTAAACCAAGCTCATTTCGTCACCTGTAAAGGTCTCAGTTTTGAGCTGTAATTAGTAGTAACAGTGTGTTAGGTGATTTCATTATATTTTCTTGTTTGGATTGTGTAATGAAACCTGGCTCCTTTTATTAACCTGTTGCTTTTCATGTGGAGGCACTTCTTTTTGAAAACATTTTAGTAGTGATAGCTGATAACCAATCCCTACTTTGAGAGATATTGGAGTGCCTAAATAGATGTTTTGAAGGCAGAGCCAACAACGTAGAAAGCTGGTTTCTGTTGCTAATGTGTATAGTGCTCATCTTTTGATGTGACCATTTGTATTAACTGTAGCATCACACTCTGAGAGGAAAACGCACCTGTAGTGAACCTGAACAGCAACAAGGAAAAACAAGGGAGCTGACAAATCATGACCTTTGCATTTTTGATGTTGGCTTTTGTATCCAAGTTCAGTGCAATGCAAAAAAAAAAAAAAAAGTCTCATTTAAAGAAGTTGAGAAGCCTGGTTTTAATGAAAAAGATG
The DNA here is from genome assembly GCF_003945725.1 of Corapipo altera. Taxonomy (NCBI): domain Eukaryota; kingdom Metazoa; phylum Chordata; class Aves; order Passeriformes; family Pipridae; genus Corapipo; species Corapipo altera. The sequence goes on along the minus strand of NW_020884872.1, from coordinate 7,813,581 downwards.
TATGGTATTTAGCAAATACTAAAATAATTTCTCATCTAGGTGAATACATTCAGGTAAGCCTTAGTTTTAAAAAACAAACTAAGAATATTTTACAATATTTTCAAAGGGCTATTTATTTTAAGACCCAGCAGTGACTTTTTCTTGACTGGTTCAAGCCTATGGAGCACCAAGAGGGCAGGTCTTGTCTTGTCCCCCAGCCCCTACCCCAGCCACATGAACTCTACAGTTCTGTTGTGCTGGCACCAACACTCACAGAGCAGTGGAGTTACCAGACTCAGGGAGCTGATCCAGATGAAAATTACCAGAGGAAAAAAACTTTTAGCTGTACTAACTCCCTCATTCAGCAGAAGGTGTAGCTGCATTAGCTGTGGGCTGGTGTGGAGGAAGGGTTGGGAACATGCTGCCAGGAGGCAGAGTGGGACCTCCCCTCTTGGCAGCCAATTCCGAATAGATTGTATTAAGTGCGTTGTGAAAGTGTCGTCTGAGTCCCATCTTCAAAAGAGGTTTGTATGCTGATGAGTTTCAGTATCACTGAAACTGGCAGCTGCTTGGGGCTGAGATCCCAGGCAGGACTCGGGCATGACACTGGTGTGCCACCTCGCTGCCAGGCTCCTTGTGCCAGAGCCTGAAATCCCTGAGGAGGCAGTGCCAGCTCCTCGCTCCACCCTCCTGTGAAGCTGGGAGCCGGAATCAGCGGGGCAGCATGAACCACTTGGTGCAAGCACTGAGGAGACCGGGCTGGTTACACCTCATCCCTCTGCCTCTTGGATGCCTCTGTCCCCTCATGGTGGCCATCACCAAGGAGAGATGCTTCCACACGGCCTTTAAGAGCAAGACACTCAGCTACTTCAGAGCACAGCCCACAGGGATGCTGCTGCCCTGCCCTGGCTGCCGGGAGGCTTCCCAGTGAGGGGAAACCACTGTGAAGTGCTGCATCCCAGTTTCCTGGAAAACACCTACAAGATTCCATGGGACAGTGATGCTGAGTACACCATGGTAGCAATTTTGCTTGATATGAAAGGCTTTAATATGTTTGGATTGCGTGTGAGGGAAAAAGAAAAGGGCAACAGGAACCCTGGTTTGTTTTGTCTGCAGGCACTGACATATGCCAAGTTCCAGACCTTGATGGGGGGATGGGAGCCTGGGACTTGCCCTCCCTGAGAGTGCTCTGAGCACAAGGTCTCTCTTGTTCTCTAATTAAAGAATACCATGCAAAATACGGCATGCGATCAGAAGACTGAGACCCAGGAGAGCAGGTTGCTCCTGAAGCGACTGGAACAACTCTTAAAGGTGAACTTGAAGCTACTTGGAGGATTGAAAATAAGGTCTCTGCTAGCCCTCAAAGCTGCCACCAGATAAAAAGGCAGAGTGTTTTGTGGGGAGCCCTTCTCAGCAGACATGATGTGAAAACACTACTAAGGCTGAAACCTTTTCTCTTAGGTGCTGTGCTTAAGGAGAGTGCAGATTTTGGAACAGTTCTCTCTTCTGGCTCAGCTCGCCTTCTTCAGGAGGTAGGAACAGACTGTGCTACAGGAACAACCAGACTTCTTCTCTTGCCTCTACATTGTTGTGTAAGGCAAAATTTTCTGTTGCTGTTGCTGCAGCTATCACGTATGAAGAGCCAAGGAAGGTGGCTTCTCCAAACAAATTTTGCCTGATTCTCTCCACTGGGTAGGTAGCACTGTGTGCTGATGGCTTTCCCAGCCAACTTCTCTCTCATGCCCTCCCTGTGGCACTGGAGTCTTGCCATGCCCTGCTCCAACTCTTGTCCCCTTTTCCCTCCCTGCTCTTAGAGCAACCATCTGGAAAACTCAGGAGGTTACAGGCAGGAGCCTGTACCATCAGGAAAGAGGAGGAGAGAATGCCTGTTGAGTTTGCCAGAAGATGCTGCCTTCATGAGAAGGAGAAGCAGAAAGGAATCCGCTGTAGGGCACAATGATGCTAATCCACAGTGTTCCTCCAGCCTGAAGGAGTTCCTCCCAAAGTCAGCCTTGCCTAGAGTGTGAGCTCCTTCTGAAAGAGCTCAGTTCAGTGCTTGCAAGAATAAGGTACTTTTGTCAGGCTATAAACAACATTTTAGAGGGTTCCAGTGTGAAAGCACAAATACCTGTGTTCCTTTGCACTGTTGTGGTTTGCTGGATGAAGAGAACAATGCAAAAAGCTTTATATTTTGAAATTAAATGTTTTTTTTCTGCCTTCGCATGCTTTACCAGATCTGAGACCTGGAGCAGTGCCTACCTGGATGTTCTGAGCCCTGATGTGCTTCGCAGGCCCATAGCTGTTGCACAGGCCAGGGAGCTGCTCTGGAAGGCTACGTGACCCTGGCCAGCCTTCCTGCCCAGCTTTCCTTCACACAGAATGTGGAAGTAGGGGAGAATGTTATTCACTGTGCCCTAATCTGACTTGGAGTCACCATGTAGGATGGGAAAGGCGCCTTGATGTCCACAGTGCCCTCTTGGTCTGTCTGTGTGTAATGACTTACTCAGAAAATTCTGGGAAAGAGTTCCCATAAGAAACGTGTCTGAAGGCACTGACCCGTGGGCTGAATCACACAGTCACACAGGATAAGGATGTTGTTGATATTGATGGCAATGGGAGCCCTCTGCATCAAGGGCTGGGCTTCAGGGACTACTACACCAACTCCTTCCTCCTCCTCCCCCGACTCAGTGGTCAGGGAACATCTCCAGGTGCAATGGCTTTCTCCGTGAAAGCCTAAGCTCAGTAGAGACTGACTGTCAGACTCTGAAGCACTTGCTGCTTCTGATTGTGTGTTTTGGACAAGATCCCCTTCCATCTGCATTGATGCAGCTATTGTTTGTATACATGATTTTAAGAAGGGATTTCCCTTCCTTCCAGCTCCTTTTAATATCATGTAGCAGCTAGAAGCAGGGAAGAGAAACTGGCACCATATGACCAACCAGCTGTCTGTGGACTGTCAGAGCATATTGTGGGGAACACAATGTGACTACCTTTGGTGCTTGATCATTCAGTCTCTGTTGGTTAAGCTATACACTGTCTTCCTTCCACTCAGTTATCCTGAATGTCACGTGCTGGGGCAGTGCATGGTTTACGAGACAGTATCTTGAATTAGAGAAAGGGAACGTGGTCCTTCTCCAGTGTGTGGTAAAAGCCCCTTCCTATAAAGGCAGCGTGACTCATGCTGTCCGAGCATTTACTGCTAAGTCATCCTTCCTGTTGTACAGCAGTGTCTTCCCTTTTCTAAACTGTCTTTAGAGGAAGGAGAGCAGGCCACCTTTGCTCCAGCCTCAAGGTAGACAACATAAGTGTTTAGGAACGAAAATACCAAGGGATGTGAAGCAAAGCTGAGTATAGATGGCTCATCACATTGATTAATGTGGGAGAGATGATGAGTCACCTTTGACCTCAGTCCTCTCAATTTTCTCTGCAAAGGAAACACAAATGCATTTTAAAGACCTGTTCCATTATTAGTGAGTTTCATGGATGTGTGAGGACACATAAACATCCTTCAGTTTCCTCTAGGAAATCAAGATGTTCTTACAAAGGGAAAGAAAAGCAACCCGAGGTGCACCAAGAACATGGTGCATGATGTATCACTTTGGTACACTGCAGCAAAAGGCAGTTTTTGGGCACTAGGGAAAAGCTAATCTCTGTGCCATTTGAGGGATTTTTCAGGTAAAGGTTTTTGTGAGGATGCCTCCTAAATTGTGCTCTCTGACACAGACGGTCGCCAGAACTGTTGGGCACAAGCTCTTCACATTGATGTGTGGAGATTGCACGGGAAATTGACCCAAAAAGGGGAAACATTCTTTGAGGAGAGAAAAAACAGTCCTTTTGTTACTAATCAGATGAAAGGACTAATTTCTAGGGAGCCACTCTTTCGCTGAATTGGCAGATCCGAGTTCCCCCAATATACAGATGACAGTATTACACACTGCTCACTTTGCCAGCAAACATACTGCCTTAGTTACTCAGAAATATGTTGTGGTTTATTTGGCAAGTGGTAAAAACATAGTCTGCTTTATTTCTCCTTAACATTCTGATGTTTAGGCTACTGAGGTACACTCCTTAGCCTTCACCTATTCAAGGATGATAGGTTCTCATAAAAACTGTATGATGATTGTTATTGATTTTGACCAATAATATGTTATTTTTGTCCGTTGCCTCTTCCTTCCCTCTTGCATTATTTATACTGCAATCCTTTTCTTTCAAGTGACAATCAACATCATTACCTTTCTTCACAAAATATGCACTGCTGTTTTTCAAGTCTACTGATTTTTGCAAACAAGTTTCCAGTTATTCTTTTGGGATTGTAATGCATCTGAATGAATATAGAATTATTGTCTTTTCCTTCCTGCAGGTATTTCCCTGCATGTATGGAAGTCTGTGGAAAGACACATTTTATTAAATCAACGTTATGGACTGAGACTGGGACATGAGCTTGTGCAGCAAAGCCTCAATATGGCAGAAAGAGCTGCTAACAGCACTACTCGGAGTAAAAAGTTTGAGTAATCAAGAGAGGGGAAATGGTGAGTAGCATATGAACAGAGTTGTTCGTTATTTCCATCTGATTGCAAGAAAATAATGGCAAATACACATAATTTTCTGCTGATGCACTGAAAGAACTGTGGTGGCTAGATAAGGGTGAGTCAAGGCAGTTCTAACTTACACAATTTATTTAAAATAGCATAGCTGATTTGAATTTTGGGGCATTAATAGATTTTGAATTAAATTTTTTATGACCCTGTTTTTCTTTCTTTCTTTCTCCTTCTGCATATTCTCTTTCTTCCTCTCTCTTTCCTTTTCCTTCTTAGAGAAGCTGTCTGGCAACTTGGGGTGGTTTTCCTGCCTGCTTTTTTTTGCATTTAGCCCCTGTGTTTGGCAGAAGTGCTTCCCTGCAGCAGCCTAGCCAGGCTTCCAGGGCTGGAAGCATGCTTTCTAAAACACCTATGTAGATTTATTCCACCTTTGACCCCCTTCCACAGCGGCACTGCAGAAATCTCTGAACCACAGGGCTAAGTTTAGTCCTCTGCTCCCCATGTTGCTCCCAGCACCCTACCCTAAACATTACTGCTTTTCCCAGGCAGATGTTTCATAACCCAGAAAGACCTAGAAGAGGCTTTCATCCTTACTTCCTGTCTTCTCACTCACAGCTAGGAAAATAATAGGAGATGCTCATATCTCTCCACCCTTCTTGTTGATTCCTGTTTCCTCTCCTTCCTGGCCACACAAAAAGACTAGGTACTCCAGTGAAGGTCTCTAACTATCTTCTCCTCCTGGTTTTGGGGACAGACAGGAGCAGGATCCATTCCTTTTTCCTATTTGTCAGGGCAACTGAATCCCTTCTAGACCCGCTTGTACTTCTTCTGTGATTTAGTCTGAGTGAAGCACAAAGTTGCCCATTTCAGTTTTATTTCCCAGAATAGCACAGATGTTTGGGAGAAGCAGTAGCTGTGGGAAAATTACTTTCTTATGAACTATGAGAAAGAAATAGCTGAGATCACAATGGGTGGATCCTCCTTTACCCTAATGTCTAGGTCAGCCTCCCAGAATAACCCCCCAAGGAAGTGCCAATTTCTTTTAGTGAAATACAGATTTCAAAGGAGATTCTGATTACAAGGGAGAAGATCATGTTTCAGGTAACATGGGCTCCCTCTAATATGCTCTTTCATTCCCCTGTCTTCTGCAATCCTCCCTCCCATCCAGTTCTGGTTTTTTATACGTCCTCTGCCAATTTCTCTTCTCCCCAGGGGTCTGTTCCTGCTCCTGGGGAGTTAAATTTCAGTCTTTCCATTGACATGGATGACATTACATCGAGCCTCATGTCCTCTTTTGGGGGAGAAAGACAGGCAGTAAAGCTCTCCTGTATTTAACAGGTTAAATGCTAACTCTGGTTTTCTGTAGCTGCCATTTCTGGCTTCCTGTTTCTTCAGAAGAGCTAGGGAGGGGCAGGGAAGGAAGAGGCAGAATTACTGAAAAAACCCACGCACCAGACTTTTCAGCACAGTTTGGGAAGGAAAGGGGATGGAATAAGAGAGAGATACTAATGTTAATATGCATTGGGTGCTCACAAGAGCGGTGGGTGTGGACTGGAGCACTCAGTAGCTGGTGAGATAATAGATTAGGCAGATTGTTTGCCTTGAGATGGATAGATGGAAAAGAGCAGGAAAGACTTAAGGAGGGGCTGGAGCAGAAGGGTGTGTGGTAAGCAATGGAAAGAAAAGTTCAGGTAAGTTGCAGAGAAGATGGAGGCAGGAGTTGGGATGAGGGGGGACAGACAGAGGATGCAGGGGGAAAAAATGGGAACAAAGCCATGGGAGTTAATCCAGCTTCTATTAAAGTTGACAGCATTACTCTTTAGAGATAGCAGGCTTGGCTCATAGGAAGATTTTGAAATAGGACAGAAGGAGAAAAGGAGGACTGGTAGACAAAGGACAGACAAAAAGAAAGAGCAAGGCGAGAGAATATGCTAAAATGGAACTAGAAAATGAACACTGGAAAGCATGCTTTGTATATTGGAGATATGCTGGAAAAGGGGAGGGAGATTGAAACCAGAGCAAAGAAAAATGCATGAGATCATTTTGTGATTTCAGATTTACATCCTGGGGGATATGAGAGCCCTGGCTGTGGAGCTGAGGCCTTGAGAAAAACCTGTGGCAGATGTGAAGATGTGCAGGGGAGAACATAACTGCAAACTATAAAATTTATTATTTTATGCAGATACTTCCCTCTTAAGCTTTATGGCCCAGAAATGGAGAGGGCTAGCAGAGCATGCTGGGGGAATGGGTAGGGAAGATGGGAAGTAGCAAGTAAAAGAGCTAATGACCGGATGGTTTGCTACAGATCTGTATCTTGGTGTTGATTGACTTCGACATCTAAGGAAATGAAAGCTTCAGCTGAAGCTTTTCTTGAAGCTAGGGCACTATGAGGTCTGTCTCATAGTATTTTCTAGGGGATAAGGGTTCCCTGCCAACAAAGCATGACCTCATGCTTCAGTCTTCTCCCTGGGGAGAGCATGAATACCCGTCTACTTGTTCCCACAATACCCGCAGACGTCAGGTATCTCTGGCTGTGTCTTGAATCCCTGTGTGTTCTTGGGTCCCACAGATTTACTCTCACCTTGTATGAGGGTAAAACACAGCCAAATACCAGTGCCCCATCTCCTCCAGCCCCAGGTTCTGGTTTCCAGGAGAGGGAAATGTGCACATGGGGCATGAGACAAGCTCCACCAGGTACCCTGCTGTGTGCCACCTCCAAGTTTGCTTAGCCCAGCAGGTAAGTGCAGTTGGAAATACCAACTCCTTGGTCAAACCTGGGTGAGCTGGACTGATGGATTCAAAACTGGGCAAGGGAGATCCAGGCATTCATACATGCACAGGGTAAAATCACATGGGCTTTTTTTCTCCTGGAAACCAGACTTGGAGCAAGATTCTTGATCAGGCATCCTTTTCAGAAAAAAAAGACAGCAGTGGGCTGCCTGTCAAGGGAGGGCAAGCTGCATGGGCCATAGGGGGTCCCGCACCTATGCCTGGGAGAAAGCAGATCCCAAAACTCAGAGGGGTTCATGGTACATGACTGCCTGCGTATCCGCAGGGCAGGCACCAAGAGACCTGCCTGCTGCAGGGTTGGGGAGATTCTTGTAGTGAGCGAGTTAGGATGAGGCAAAATTGATTCAAAGTGAGCAAGACCCATGCCTAGGGGCAACGCATTGGGTTTGCTCCAGTGCTTCCCCACTCCCCAGGACTAAACCAGAACACCTGAGCATGAAGGCTCTGGCTTCCACTCACTGCAGTCATATACAGTGTCCCACAGGGAAAACTACCACTGGGGTGGGCCAGACCTCCTCAAACATCCACAGCTGGGCTGTCAATGAGAGAAATACCACCTCATCCCCTGGACCAGCAATGCAACCGGAGTCCCTGTGGGAGGAAACCTGTCGTAATGAGGTTTTCCATGTGCTCTGTCTTCTTGCCTGTGCATTTTCATGACATGAGCAGTGTCTGGTGAGATTATCTTATTTTTCTCCTCACCATGATAGCAGGCATTGATGAACTGGTCTCTATGGCTTTACTGCCAGCAGTCCCTGTGCTCAGCCTGAAGCTTAAAGCACATCTCCAGCCGAAAGAGAGGGTCTTAGACAAACAGAAGCTCAAGATTTAAGAAGCCTAGTAGGTTTATGGCAACACGTTTTGAAGAAATACACTCAGATAAATATATTCCATTACATGTGTTGGTTGAAACCTTGGTGTGGTGCTGAGAGTGTTCAGTGTATACAAATCATGGTTATACACTTCCCAAGGCAAATTCCTAAGGCTCTTTTTTTTGTAATATCCCTTTCCCACCCCATGTGATGGGCATAGCCCCTAAAAGTGGCAGAAAACCGCTACCCCCACTCTTTAGGGTTTGATACTGTGTCCAGTTCTGGGCTCCTCAGTACAAGACAGACAAGGAGCTACTGGAGAGAGTCCAATGAAGGCCAAAAAGATAATGAGGGATCTGGAGTATTTCTCTTATGAGGAGAGACTGAGGAAGCTGAGCCTGTTTAGTCTAGAGAAGAAAAGACAGAGAGAGGATCTCATAATCTCAAAGGCTGGTGTCAGAGGGTGGTACTGGATTCTTTTCAGTGGTGCCCAGCTATAGGACAAGAAGTAATGGCCATAAATTAAAACACAAGAAGTTTTACCTCAAGATGAGGAAGAACTTCTTCACTTTGAGGGTTGCAGAGCACTGGCACAGACTGCCCAGGGAGGTCATGGAGTCTCCCTCTCTGGAGACATTCCAAACCCACCTGCTCCAGGTGACCCTGCCTTGACAAGGGGGTTGGACTGGAGGATCTCCAGAGGTCCCTTCCAATCCCAACAATTCTGTGATTCTGTGATCTCAGCCCTAGAGAGTTTGCCATAATGTAGGATATGGGAAATATCAGGTCTTTTTAAGCTGGGAATTAAAGATGCATGGGGTTTTGGCCACAGCCATCTACAGTTTTAAATCCCTTGATTTTTGTCTTTCTGGCCATTGCAACTGTATATGCAGCACAAATTCCCCGAGGCTGGAGGATTTTTTTTTTTTTTTGTTTCATTTTCAATCCCTGGTGCATTTTGTTCACTGTTCCCCAGTCTGTTTATTGATTCTCAGGTTTTTTTCATGACTCTAAGTGCCTCTTACTTTGTACTGCTTCCTTTCCTCCCTCCCCCCAAAACATACCAGCCTGCATTCTCTTAGGCTGAATCTCAATTTATTTACTGCCTTTTTAGGAGCATTTTTCTCTTCCTAAGGCTTGCTGAAAGAGAGCTGTCCATTAAGGTTTTTTTCCCACTGCAGAGAAGCCTGTTTTCTCATGGTGTTTGTGGCAGATGTGAAACTGTTGAAGACAAAATGTACTTCTTTTTCATCAGTACACTTTTGAATCATTCAGGCTGAAGCAAATGAAAGCTGTGTGCAGGCAGATGGAGAAAGGGTCCTCGGGTTCTTTTCAACTGTGGGACGGGACATATCAGTTTAGCAAATTGTTGCTAGTGTCTGTTTCTGCATGGGGCAGTCCTCTAGCCCCAAATAATCCTCTCTGAATGCCAGGACTGGCTGTGCTGTTTGGCTGCTGATCTGTCACTTCCCAGCACTTGAATAACTGCTACAAAGCAGCTATTCCAGAAGCAACATTGCTGAGAGATGAATGAATTTATTTAAGCTTTCTACATTATTGCCGAAAAAGTATGGGACTAATGCATGAAATTTGCTCTGTTTTGATGCTCATGATAAGGAGTAAGAGAAACCTTTGCCAATATTTTACTTTCTTATCAAAAAAATCAATAAAAGTGCTTCCTGGTAAATAGCATGTTTGACATGTGGCCTGTCTGTCGGGGTATTGGAAAGGCTGATAAATACCCAGTATCCAGACTACTGTGCTTCCCTGGAAGATGAACAGCTTGGGGGACAGAAGGGGTTGTGCAGCTCTGCAGTGTGCTGTGTCTTTGTCCTCAGCATCTGCTGAGGTGCTGCAAGTCTTAAAACATTGATCCTGCTTCTCCCCCTGTACTCTCTGTTTCCATTCTTTGGATCAGTAAAGGGAACCCTGCACAGCCCCAGCCATACTCAATGTGGTACTGGCCCATCAAGGACTTTTCTGAAGGCCAGTGCAGATCCTTAGTGCAGGACTAATAAATTATGATTTATTCATGATCCTAAATCTGTTTTCATATCCAGCTAACACTTCTCAGCCACCCTCCTTCAACCACCTCCTCATCACTCCCCCCATTTCCTACAAAGCCCTGTGTTACTTGCCCTGAAGTCAATGCAAACCTGAAGGCACAGCTCTGATGGCAGGGACCTACACTGTCATCACGCTTGGTTATGCAGGTCCAGGTTCAGTATTACTTTACTCCTCTCTGCAGTGTGTCTTCTTCTTTGCTGTTTTTGATTAAGGTATGCTGAAAAAAACAGAAGTGATTGGATTGCTCTCCCCTGATTATCCTCCTGCTAACATAATTCATTGTCATTTAGAACATAATTTGCTTCTAGGGACGTGATTAGCTTGGATTAAGACACCATTAAATAAACAAGGCTGGGTAAGAGTAAGATGGCTGCAAAGAAAGACAGAGTTGTTGTGCATCAGCTCACATCTTGTAATGAGTCATGATTGAAAAAGAAACACCTGAAAATTTCTTAAAGGCTGAGGGATGTCCCAAAGCAATCTATCCATTATTTTAGAGTTACTTTGTGCGATCAGTGGTCTTAAAAACACTAAGTATATAGGGATGGACTGAGGAGTGCCTGCCTACCTCCCACACAATCTCCTTCTTGTCTTCCTCATCCTCCTAACCCAGTGAGTGCTGGTGCAGCACTGACTGGATGTGAACACCCGAAAGCTTAGCTGAAGCCATGGTTCTCAGTCTTTGTCCTACATGTCCCATAAAATGTGGAGGTTTAGGGAAATCCAAGTCTCATGCTTTTTGGCACCCTTCTCTAGGGTATGTAGAGGTTGAAGGGGAAATCTATTGGCTGAACAATGCTGTGAAGTCAAGGAAGCCATTGCTTCCACCCACAAATTGAAGGGTGAGTTCTGCTTCAAGAGCTTCTGGTATTCATGTTTTTATTATATCCAAGAAGAATATTAAAATTTGCATTTTTCCAGTGGCTGCAGAGATACCTTAAAACATCAAGGCAAAGGTACCATGGCTGCGACCACCAACAGAATACTGTTAACTAAACGTAGGACCAGACCTCTATGTTGCACATCAAATGAGAGTTATAACATTTTCTATGTGTCCTTAGTAAGGCCTCAGGACAGATTCAGCCAGGAAGCAGAATGCATTACTGTAAAAACTAGTCTTTCAGTTCTTCTCAGCCTAAATCTCTCTGAGCCCAACTCTGCCTCCCTTACAATAAAAAAAGTAATGTGGTTTTGAATTGTTAAGAACAGGTGTTTCCAAGTAAAGTTGTCTGTGTAAAGAATAATATAAGTGGGCTCCCAAGCATTTATTTTGCAAGTTACCTGACCTGCTACCTTTTCTTTGCATAAATTTGCTGTTAAATTTGATCCACAACTTCACTGAGAATAGATCTCTTGAAATTGCAACTCTGCCCAAAACTCAGGAGCTGCATAAGAAAGCATTTAAAAGCTACAGGTTCTGACTGTGGTCCGTGAATTGTGACAGCTAAGCTTTCTTCAGCATGTGTAGAAACTCAGAATTAGAAAGTTAAACACAGAATTGGCTGATTTACCAACTTAGTACAGTTAACCGTGTGGATTAGTCTTTTTTGCAAATGTTTTTGTGGAGAAACATAACAAGCAGAGGAACTTTGTACTGTAATTTGGCAAAGTGTGCCTGAGCTGCAATGAAATTTGCTCAGTATATATTTTCCCAGTTTGAAAAGTTATGCTTTTAAAAAGCCTAAAAGAACTCAGTGGTATCATTTGTTGACCCACGTGAAAGAGGTGACCTGCTGAGGTCTGTTGACTTTCCTGGAATAGCTGAAGTAGGCTGGCAGAGGGACAGCGACCTGTAGGCCAAGGCTTTTGGTGGAATATAATCTTTCTGTGTTGACTTTTGTGTGACATTAAAGGTGATAGTGACATTCATTTACATTCTTCTGTTAAGTAATCAGATGGTTCTTGTGTTGCCTTAGCCCTGTGCAGCACAGCCACAGGTACTTTGGGTATGTGCAAGGATGTGAAAAGCATGACTACCGTGCCTTGGAGGGACAAGGGATAGAGTGCTTATTAGGAGTTATAAAAAAACCCAGCAAAGTCTGGATCCCTCAAAACTTGAACAGGTGAAAATCTTTCCATCGATACAACTACGTCTACTTCCAACAGCAGCCTAGGGAATTAAATGCTAAAGGAAAAATATCAAAATGTAATGTAATGAAAACCTTGAGAGGAAACTGTGTCTGTGAAGCATATGGTAGACATTTGGTGTGACCCTTCACTTGTTAGCATTGCACAGGAGCCTTGTGAAGCACTCTAGCAACCCAGAAATGTAGCATTTTGTAGTACAAATCTATCCTGAAAAGGGTCTGGTTAACTTCAGCCTCAATTGTTTTACTTCCCAAGTGTGCCCAAACTGGGCCAGCTGAATTTAATGATAGAATAAGGTGTTATGACTTCACTGCTCTTTCTCTAAACCAGATCCAGCTACACTTTGGAAATGTGAGCTGTGCTGGCCTTTGCTTTATAAACAGGAACACTCAGTGGATTCTAACTGTAACAACTTGACTTTTGGGGGAAGCGAGCCAGAAATCATCCATCCTGATGAAAGGGCCAGTAGGATTTGCAGCATCTAAACAGTGGGAACAGAGCACACTCAGCACGCTGTGAGAATGTGCAGGTCCACAGCAGTCCCTCCAGAGCCTTGGTTACATTAGAAGGAAACCTGCAGGCAAGCAGGGAGCCTTGGGATATGCCAGTCTACTCCCAGCCTGGCAGGCTTGCTGTTCAAGTTTTTTCATACCCACTAATGCCTTTCATTAACAGCAAAAACAAAAGTCCAGAAGATCATGCATTTACATGAAAGTCCATATATGCCTATGTATCTCAGAACAGAGGGCCAGGGACCTGTACTTTCTCATTATGAAGTTTTCTGCAATATTGTAAATTGCTCTAATTTTCCTTCAGAATTATCCCTTAAAAGAGCAGAGGTGGTGACCGCAGAGAGGAAAACCAGAAAGCTTTGCAGAACTTTGCTCTCTGAGACTCTACTTTTTCACTCATGTTCCCAGGTGGGGAAGTCTCAGGTTTTCTGAGCTACAAAGGTGGTGAAGTGTTTTATAGCAGCTTTTACCCAGCCCAGAACTGAAGCCCTGACTCACCTCTGATCCTCTGTAGCTGCAGAACCCAAAATATCAGATCCCACAGCACCAGGAATTCCAGGATCAGAAATTAACCATCACAGTGTTGGCTCCTCTCATATTCAAAATCTTGTTATCTGATCCCAATCCAGTATACCTGTCACAAAAGAGAGCCACTAGCCAGAAAGCTAAGTGATTCACTTAAAATATCTGAGCCACTAAAGGGTGGGAGCTGGGAGGTGATGAGGGGTGGCTTTTTGAACCATTGCCCACCCCTAATGATCAGGCTGCTATTTCCAGTCCACTTCAGACCAAGAAATATTTCGCATTTTTGTCATATGGAGGGTACACTCTTCCCTTGTCACGCCCTTGAAACTAAAAGGGGTCCATCAGAGAGCCAACACTTGGTCCCAGGTGAGAGGGAGCAAACTTCTGTGATTGTTACTGGGTTTGATGCAAAGTCATACAGCAAAACTCAACAGCCCAGCAAAGGGCTCAGCTGCAGAGCTACGTACTCCACACCCAACCTCCAAATTTCACATACAGCTTGAGGAGTTGTTACTATGTCTCACTATACAGAGAATGCTCCCCTCAGTGTCTTTGCTCACAGAACTGAATCCCATATGCATCACCTCTATATGCCCCTATGGTAAATAAGTGCAACTTGCTTCTCTAACTTCTGAATTAAATGGGCTTCCTGGCCTGTGCTGCATCACAGCTCAGCGCTTTCCTGCATATCTGGGTGGCACAGTGCATATTTTGGGATGTGTTGCTTCTGTTAGAGTCAGATCCCTTTTCTCAATGGAGCATTTTAAGCTATTCCCCCCAGTGACATCATGACTTCTCCACTTCCACAGCCACAAAGGCGCATATTGATAGGCGTGACATTTTCCTTTAATGCTTTCATTGTTTCCAGTGGTTTATTTGGGTTGTTGTTGGAAGCCAGAAAAACAAGACAAAAGGCAAAGTATGTCAAGAAGGAGACCTGGCCTGCATGCAAGTATGTTGTGAGAGGGAATCTCTGGGGCAATTTTTAGGGAATTTGCTTTCCACGGGCTTCTCCCCAGTGACTCAGGATTACAGTGTCATCCAAGCCTCCTGGAACTGCCACCTCCTTACTGCAGCTTGCTGCTGTCTGATGCTTGGGTTTCGGTGCACTGTGCAGGGATCTGAGAAGGGGGTTTTAGAGCCTTTTAGGAAAGATTTGTGTCAGCTGCACAGAACATTGTACTTATGGGAACTTCTGAAGCAGTGCCAAGTTTGATTTGTGAGCTGCTCAGGGCTGTGGCAAAACATCCTCGAGGGACATTCGTGCATGAGGTACAGGGCACAGCACAGGAGGGGAATGCTGCCCTCTGCGCCATGTACCTTCCTGAAGCGTTAGCAGAGGTCAGAGTGGACTCTGGTTTTGCTTCTTGAAATATTGATCCAAGTACCATATTGTTGTCCTTTCAGAGAAATTTGGCAGGGTAGGAGTACAGAGACTCCTGAACATGTTAATCATCTGGAAGGAGGTGGCTGATTAGTGCAGTTGGTGGAGGCGAGCTCTTGGGCTACGTGTGAGGATCCTTGTAAGCTGCAGCTCCTTCCACAGCGAGGTAAATTGTTTCCACATAGTAATGAGCACTTCTGTGCTTGAATCTTTTGGAGTTTTCTGACTGTCTTATTTGCCTCTTTCCTTTTTGCTTCTTTAGATGCTTTTTTTTCCCCGAGAATTACCCACAGCACTTCCAGTTAGCTGTTGTCCAGAATGATGTGTTAGTTTATAGATAGATAAACTGACTGTTACATATTTCATTAAATATTCCTTAAGAGTTCCTTTGTGTCAAAGGGAGTTTGCAGACATCCGTATAGACCCCTCTTAAAAGTTAATTTGTCTGGCAGTCTGGACAAAACAATACTCCAAGGGTTAATAAGCATGAAATGAATGGCTTGGTAAACCAAGGCTAAATGATCATTTGGAGAAAGGAACAGCTACTATTCTATTACGTGCTGTTGATGTTAAACCTGAGCAAACCTGCTACCTAAGTGAAGAAGAGCCCAGAAGAGAGGGGCCCCTAGCTCTTGCTGCTCAACAGTCTCTGACTTTGTCTCACATGAAGCTTGAACTGCTTGACAAAGCCATGAGCTCTGCTAGCCCTTGTTCTCAGAGGAGCCCTGTGGGGTTTTCAATTTTTTTTAAAATTATTTATTTGGGGGTCTGTTTTGGTTTTCTGTTTGTTTGGGGGTTTTTTTGTTTTGTTTTGTTGTTGGGGGGGGTCGTGTGTTTTGAGGTTTTTTCCCCACAAATTAAGACCCAGGTAATTAAGATGTGGCTTTCAAGCACCATGAGGGCTTACCAGTGCAATCTCTTGTGAGCAGGGCAGACTGCAGAACACAGTGGAAGCTGCTCACCCAGGCTTGCCAGAACCCAAGAGCCACTGGAAGTGCTGGGGAGACCACGGAATTCTTCCGGGACTTTGTTTTGCCCTTTTCTTTAAACGCTGGGGGGGCGGGGGGAGGAGGGGGTGTTCTCCTTTTTTGTTTTTTAGTTTTGGCTTTTCTTTTATTATCTGCAAAATGCATCTGAAGCCCTCCCCAGCCTGTTGGTCCCAGATGAGATGGAGGCAGGTGAGTGCTTCCGCACGTGCCTGCTGCAGAGAAATCACCTGTTGCTGCTGAGGATGAGGAGGCAGAAGACCCTCTTTGCATCAGCCCAAATCTCACTCTCAGGCAGCAGCAACGAGATCAGCAGCTCCAGGCAGAGTCTCTGTGCTGCTTCTGCTCATCTTTGATGGCTGCCTGTGCCAGGTGTGGATGGGCGAGTTGGGCAACAGAGGGGACGAGGTCAGGAAGAGTCAGTGTGCAGGCAGAGCATGCATCCTTCACTGCAGGTTGTGATTAGAGCTGACCCACTGCTCTGGGGCCCTTCCGTCCCTTGGCAGCTCCTGACACTGGGAAACTTGTTCAGCCTTTTCTGGCTCTCGCTGGCCGTACGTGGCTGACAGATCTTCAAGTACCAAAAATCCAACTGCTGCCCACACTCCTGCAGAGACCAGGGTTGTGACAACAGGGTTCGTGTCCTGGTGACATAATAGCCTACTTCTGCAGAAATTATACTGATAATTTTAATGGCTTTTTCCTCCCCTGCAAGATTGACTCAGAAGTCAAATCAAACTCATGACCATGTAGAGTCGCCTGTGCTTTACAGGGACCATTTACTCAATCTGAGTAAATGCAGAGGACGACTCCTTTCTGCCGGTAATCAGCACCATTGCTTTTACCATTGTGACCAGTAACCAGTCAGCCCATTGTTACCTGATTGTGTGGTGTTTATCAGGTGTAGATATCATTGTCCTGGGCACAGCACATACCAGCATGGGACTGAGATTGGAAGAAGTGGTATGCCAGAAAAGGGGGAGAAGGCAGGGGGCATGACTGATGTGAGAGGAGGAGATGAGAGGGGAAGATCTGGCAGCACAGTGAGGTGAGGCCAGGTCAAGCAAGGGCCTTACTTAAAATGGCCTTTGTCACCTGGCAGCAACAATTCTACTTGCCCTTTTTATTTTACCTCTTCCGTTGAACTACTTTCAGCAAACAGAAGTGAACCAAAACAACCTTGCCTTTTGCCCCAGGTTTGGCTCAGGGAACTGGCTCCTCACTGGCAAGTCTCCACCAAGGCAGCTTGTGTCTGTGCCTGCATGTGTGCCTCAAGGGATCCTGCTCCTTACTGAGCCCTGGAGATGTCTGTGGATGTTTTAATCTTAAAATCCTGGCCCTGGTTATGTCAGTTTCTCATGTGCATTGTCAGCTGTGTGGTGTCCCCACACAGAACAGCTTGTCTGGAGTGAGACTGTGTGGGCAAAGGTTCGGGTAATGGCCAAGGAGGGTGGCTGGGGCTCTAGTCCTGCCCTGCCACAGTGTAGCAGGTTAAAGGAGCCCACAAAACCAGTCCCATCTCCTCTTCTGGAGCATTTGACCCCAGAAAGGTTCTTCAAGGCTTGCCAGTCTCAAGTCACAGCTCAGGGCCGAGTCCCCAGGACCTGAGAGCTGAACCTTGGCTGAGACCAGAGGTTTCAGGCTCTTGGCCAAGAGGAACCAGATAATAACCCTGGAAAAGCTGCCACAGCAATTTCTTCTGAAATTGCAGGTCCCCATGGAAGGCTACCTGACAGCTCAGGATGCTGCTTGTTGATGAGGCTGCTGCTGTGCAGACGTAGGTGACATTGCTCAGGGCCTGGAGCATCTGCCCTGTGCCCACCTTGTTACAGGCTGTAAGTGCCGAGGGAGACCCTCCTCACATCCCCTGTGCCTGCCAGCAGCCAAGGGGACCAGCCAAAAGGGGCTGCCAAGCATCCCTGGAGCCCCGGGGATTTAAATAAAACACATTCAGACCTCCGAATTGACAGCTCTCTTCTCCTCCTGGCTCCTTTCATCTCAAGGGAAGGAAACCAATTTCCTTTGCAAAGTAATCTGAGCTCCAGGAGTTAAAAGTGCTATTTAAAGAGCTAGGTGATGTTGTTGCACAAGGAGCTTACAGGCTAGAGAAAGCTCTCTGCCTCAGAGTCTAAAAACTAGGCTAATAATGTTTTTCTGCCTCATGCAAGCTGGTGAGAGTTAATTAATTTTAAAAGCAGTTTAAAACACAGCCACAACGTAGGTGCTAAGTTTTATTTATTAATATTCCATATTCAAAATACAAGACTAATTACTTATGTGCATGGCAAAGAGTGCATTTCTGTGCTAGTAATTCAGTTTTAATGGTTTAGGTAGTACTTACATTGAGCTGTATTCAAAAAAAAAGGGTTGCGGTAGGTAAAAATTGTGTGTAGGTCTCTTTTAAAATGCTATCTTTATTATGCTGTTTTAAAATCATTTCATGCTGAACTTGTCAAGACCAAACACCTGGCTTTTGCTGTAGCACATGATGCCTCCTGAATTGCCAATTCCCAACCAAGAGGAAGGGTCTCAGGGGAAGTGTGTGGAGGTGGAGGGGTGGAATGGAACCAAATTTGCTCACTGTAGTTTAGTTGTCAGTGACAATGAGGCAGAAGGGGTTTCTGCTTGCTGTGGAGTGGATTGAGGAGCCTATGTAGGTCTAACCACGCTCACAATGAAAAATTTCTTCCTAATATCTAACCTAAATTTCCCCCTTTTCAATTTCCCCCCATTACTCCTCGTCTTTTCACTACAGTTCCTGATGAAGGGTCCCTGTCTTCTTTCCTAGGGGGTGATTTGTATTTTCTTCCTTGAAATTATGTTTTCCTTTTAATTCATGAGTTTTGTACACTTCATTTCCACCTTGTATGCATATTGTGAGCTGGAAAAGGAACTTTTAAATGATTTGAAGCTGCCACTGACTGTAAGGCAACTAAAGCCGACTGTGGGCTTGCACGTGCACAGAGCTGTAAATCAGTTAATTGTATTGCACAAAATTTCCTGGTGCCTGCTCTCCTTGGGAGTAGAGCCCTGCTGGGATGAATGTCATCACAGCGTGCAAGCTCCTGGATTTCATATTCCTTTTGTTTGCAGCGAAACTGGGGCTCGACTGTGCCAAGGCAAGGGGAATGGTACAGTCTGCCACAGGGTCACCAGCCACCTGGCTTTGCTGTAGCCTTTCCCTCTTGCAGCCTTAAGGACCTTGTGCTTCCTCTATCCCCCCAAATGCCCAGTACTGTATTTCGGGTGTGCAGGATGTGTGGTAACTCCCTCCAGAAGTGCTGGTTCTTACAGGAGCAAACACCTGGGAAAAGAGTCTCTGAGTGAGTGAGGGCACAGCGTTAGTCTGTGTTTACTGGTAACTTGAGATGAAGCTCTTTATTTCATCCTGGAAATCTCTAGAAAAGATTTTTATTTTGATACTTACGTTGGCTATTAAGCAAAACTTCCATGCCCTTGCTAATGCGTGCAGATCTGCATTTCACAGTTTGAAACACCAGAAAGCAGTTTCAGAAAATCTCAAAGCAATAATTTTTTGAGTCCTTTATCTGTTGAATCCTTTATCTTTTGAGTCCTTTATCATTGAAACTTCTGCTAAACCACTGGAGTGCCAGCAGCCACCTGGAGCAATGGGTGGCTATGGTGGCTGTCACCGGAGAAGCAACCATTGCCACTCCCAGTACTGTTGGACTGGGAGAAGCAAGGTGGAACCACTCCCTTCACATTGCGGGTGCTTACCATGCCATGCTTTCCTGTGAACCCAGTCCCACCTGGCTCCAAGAGCTGCCAGCAGATCTGGTTACCTTTACATACACAGCCTTTTTTTTATTATTATTTTACTTTATTTTTTGAACTCAGGCATGTTACACAATTACAGTGTGTATTTATTTCTACTCTCGCTACTTCCCCTTGAAATTATGCAAGCTGTTTAAATCTCTCTGGCATTTTCATGGAAGGGTGGATTCTGCGGGGTGTGGGAGTGTGTGTAGCAGCTATATAATTTCCTGCTTCTGATTTCCCCTGGGGAAGGGGAATGAAGCACCAGCACCATCTGTACATCTTGGGAGGCTTAAGAACTTGGCACCCTGAAAGTCGACTAAGTGGGATGCAGCGCCCCAAAGGCTGGGCTGAGGTACCTCAAAAGGGAGCTAATTAGTCTCCGTTCTTTTGAACTAAAGAACTGGGACTGCTTGGCAGCGATTGCGACAGATTTCTGTCCTTCAGGAGCTGGGCATGGGAACAGTTGGGGCACGAGAGCCAGTAGATAAAAGAAATGCCTAACCCGGGTCAGTGCTTGCTCTTTGTATCCGCACCAAAAGGCTGATTCTTCTGCAAACACTCCTTTCACAAAACATCACAAACATTGCATTAGGAAACGCTGAAGAAAACCACAGAAATAACCTGGATGTGTATCTTGCACCTGCTGTGGAGTGACCCTGTCTGGTTGGTGCCGGGTGAGGTGGTGAGAGGCAAGGGCGAGCTGGTGTACCAAGTGCTTTGCCTCCTTGGTGGTAAAGTTGCATCAGCCCCCGGACTGACTGCCCTCAGCCTGCCTTCACATGCCTCATGGGAGAAATCTGTCCATTCCTGCCTGATAGCCGGTCTCCCCTAGGAAAAAATCTCATGAAAATTAGTATGAAAGTCCATCTGTTTTAGCGCTGAAGTTGCGAGGAAATTGAAGAGTTGCTTGCTTATCCTAACTCTGCAAAAAAAAATAAAAAAATACCTCTGTAACAAAAAAAGCTTCCAAATTTGGGCTCTTACAGGTAGGCTCCAAAATCCCTTTGCAGCTGGGCCCAGGGCAGCTGTATCCATTGTATCCATGGTATGACTGAGCAGAGGGACAGTTCCTGCATGGAGCACAGTTTGGGGAACTCCCTCGGCACTGAGCTCAGTCTCACTGAGCCCTGGATGTTTCCACTGGCTCCACCAGGCTGGTAAGAGGTCTGTAAACAAAGTTTGCAGTATGGAGTAAGTGGGAAAGGGATGTGTTGAGGCCCCTTCTTTCAAGCCACACACCTTTGGTTGCTCTGGACAAAAAATTAGTAGTCCTTAGTGGGCTCCCTCACATCCACCCCAGTTTTCTTTCCTTCCATGACTGCGTAGATGAAAATGAAGTTTGCTGGTGTTGGATTATTTTTTTCCCCCAAAGTGCCTGTGCTGATGAGCCTCTGTATATTTGCATCTTTTGGGCATGCCAGTGTGTTTGCAGCATAAGCAATCCAGGAAGACAGGTAGCACTGAGATCACTTCATATCCAGGACACATTTCGGCCTGTATCTTCTTTGCCATGCTCTATTCTTTCTCCTTTTGAAATTCAGCTCTGCCTTCAGAGTTTGTCATTACCCAGGACAAAAAGATACAAAATAATCATACTCTGGGGACAAAAAGAAGAAAATAGGAAAAGAAATCCCAAGTCGTTTAGGGAAGCAGCATGGCAAAATTTTGATGGAGTTAACAGATTTCCTTGACAGTGTGTAACTGGTTCAGACAAGCAGAGAAATTCTTTTGGTCCCTGTGTTTGCAGTGCCAAAGACAGCATTGCTGCTGGTCCCAGGACACAGTAGGTGGGTGTGCTGGAAAGACATCTGATGTTTGGGGATTGTGGAGTGGATTCAGTGTGTGATTCAGTTCTTTCTCCTCTCTCAGACCTTTTGCATGAATAAACCAAGTCTCTGTCTCATCATCCTCACAAGTGAAAGGGCTGAGGAGGGGGCAGGGCAAGGAGAAGCGGGGAGAAAAGCCAGAGAAGGTGAGGCCAAGGAGAAGAGTTCACTCCTCCTCCCTGCATAAGTCCTCTCCAGAAAGTTCTCCAGGATGTCCAAAGGTCCCTGCCGTGATTGCTGCTGCACCTCCTTCTGCTGACTGGCAAACTCTTTTCTGTACTTTTGCCAAGCCAGATTTGGAGACCAGGGGACGGGCAATGTGTCTCTTCCAACATCCTGATCCCTCAGGATGACTGGAGGGGGAAGAGGAGATGCCTCTTGGTCCCTATTAACACTTCCCTCCCCAGCATGCCTTTGGCTGCCTGTTTCTCCTAACTGGAACCTCCAGGTCTTAGTTATATGTCATGGTTATCTAAAAATATTTTAATATTCCTGGCTGGGCTGCATTTGTAGGGAAAATACCATCCACCTTAGAACACACGAAACCCAATGACTCATTGCACCATTTTTGGTAAAAACAATTTCCATTTGGTCTCCCCTCACACTGTGCAGTTTTAAAACACTCAAGTAAAATGGAAGAGGACGTACTTCAGGCTACGTGCGTGTGCAGTCATGGTATGAAATGAAGAATGCACTGAACAACACAGGCTGTGCTGTACTTCCACAAGGACCAGGCCCTCACTGTCCTGCAAAGGGGTGCAAGCCCAGCGAGCTCCAAGAACCACAAGTGTGGAGGTGGCGGGACGGGCAGGAGCTGCTGCATGGTAATTTGGGGTGTGGGTTGGGGTGCTGCCAGCTGCTGGGCACAGGTGGCATTGCCATTCCCTTCCAAGTGCCCGGGGCAGAGGAATAGGCCCAGGGAACAACAGGCTGGGGTCAAAGGTGCCTGAGGAAGCGAGACATGCCCTGCAAGTGTGCATTGGTCTATAAAAGGTCAATGAACAGCAGCACCATCTGACTCGCCCAGTCACCTCGTGAGCTGTAGACATGTAAAGCTCCCACTCCTGAGTGCAGACCTCCCTATTCCTGCAGTCCCTTGCACAACTGTGAGGAGTTTCTTCAGGTCTGGGAGTCAAGCTCCTTGTCTGCAGCAGCCTCACCACCCGGGAGTTCTCTCTGCCTTCTCTCTGCAGTATATATTTCTTACTTCAGCCAGCTTGAGCAGGCTGGCTTCAGGTCTACCAGGCTGCTGTCCCATGCCCACCCCCAAAGTGCCTGTTGTGGTGAAGAGTCCCCACCTGCCTGACATCCAGCAGGGCCCCCTGGCCAATGGCTATCAGATGGGAATAGGAATGGGCACTAATGCTGCTGTTTCCCAGCCCACTTGGAGACAGCTCTATTTGTGTCTTATCTTTGATGACTATTCATTACACTTTAGATGCATCCTCCTGACACTTGTTTATTCTTTTTGGAAATAAGTTTAGTCTCCTGTGACTGAGTGAGTAGTGGTAAAAAGAAATAAAAACTCAAAGAAACTGAGCTGAGCATCTCTCATGCTCATGTGTAGAACACCCGTACCATCAGACCTAGGGTATTTCTGAAGGTCATGAGTCAATATGCTTACCTAAAAGTGAAGCCAGTGGGTTGTTAACACTGGTGTTACAAATGGTAACATTCAAATGCTAAATGCTTCAGGTTCTGGACAAAGCCTACTGCTGAAGTCAGCAATGTAGTGAAGAACAGGGGTGTGACAGCGACCTCCTCACTCCTGCAACGCCCCTTGGCAGGTAAGGGCAGGGTGGTGTTATGTGCCCTGGATGGGAGGGTTAGGACTCAGAACAAGTGGCTTTTATTCCCCCTTCTCTGTTTAATGTGCTCCTTACTCCTGGACCATGTCAACAAACTTCTTTCTTCAGTTTTCAGTCATTGGGCTGAACTCCAATTGAGTGTTGTAATACTTAAAACAGCTGGACGAAGTGGCTGAAATATATTATCTACATGTAAAGTGCTCAGGTATTTTTCTAAGATAATAAAAGTGACTGGGTAAGCTGGGTTCCTGGAGCACTGAGAAATGATGACAAAATTAATGAAGGCCATATGGAGAGCCAGATAGGAACAAACCCCACTTTAATACCGTTGGGAGGGCAGATATGATGTTTCTGGCAGAGGGGATATGGGTGTTCCCAGAGATTCTCAGTAGAAATAAATGCTTTTAGGGTGAAACAAAATTTCTGGGTGAAAGCAAAAATGCAAAAATAAATTTCCATACCTCTATTGAATATGAAGAAGGCTGAAGTGCTCTCCTGTGCAGAAGGCAAGGAGAAACCTGCGTGCTTTCAGGTCAGGCTGTAAATCCACTGAAGCCAAAGGTTATTAACAGGAATTATGGGCTAACAGCACAGATCCTGTTGTAAAATTGAACTGTAGCTTTTACTCATTTCTCGGTAACTGTTCTGGATATTGGCCATTTCTCAATATTCTCTGAAGTATTTTGTCTTGGAATAGAAATCTGGAGATCATTTCCATGTAACTAAACATTTATTCTGAGACTTTTCAATGATTAATGCACATTTAATCCCCTACCTATGTGACTGAACATGAAAATGGAAATACCTCAGTAACTAGTTATATCCTTGAAATATGGTTCTCTTTTTACCCTTTCCCCCTCACCACTATTTTAGGGACATTTTTCCCAGAGAAAGTCTCTGTTATCTTGGCATTCCTTGCTGACCCTATCAGCCCTTCCAGTTGTCTCTGAAAGCAAAGGAATACTCTGGCTCTTGGATGTGCACTGACCAAGGGCTGATCCCCCAACGTAAAATTTCTCCTGCGAATGAGTCACTGGGTAGCAACCTCAGCAGTGTTTATTTTCCCTGCCCTGCATGATAAGAGGTGATGTGTACTGTGAATCCTGAAGCCTTTAGTGCAATTTAAAGCTACTTATAACAAAGACCAGAGTATAATATCGAATTTCATTTCGGTGCACTAAAGGGAGAAGGTGCCATCTGTTCTTTATATTGCCATTAACGATTATGCAGAAGAGAGGGACCCGCTCACCACTGGAGTGGCACCACGCTGCAGTAGGAGCTGCAGCAAGACCAGCCCTCAAAGTGGTTTTCTTTCAGCACAGCAACTACCAGAGCATCAGGTATGGACACATCCCTGGCCTAGCCCGCCCTGGGGGACTTGCTGTCAGTCAGATTCAGAGTTAGGATCTGCATTCGCCGCAATTCAGGAGACAGCTTTAAATAGGGAAAGGATGGAGAGGCATCCCAGCACAAACCAAAATGCTACAAACTGGGAGAGCAGCTGGAAGAGGCTCAGCTATGGCCACGTGCTACACACAAAAAACTGAGGACAGAAAAAGAGATCTTCTGCTCCTTGTAGCAAACGGCACATTCTTAATCATTTGCAGCTAACTCAGATTAGCTGTGAAAATGCATGGCAGAAGATTCTACATGGGATGTATTATGTCAACAGGAACAAAGGAGATGTACATACATCATTTTGAATGTGCAGGCAAGGGAGGAATGGTTGGCAAGGGTTCTCCAGCTGCAGAAATACCTTCATGATTTTAGGAGTGAAGTCTGTGCTAAGGTTGTGTTATAACGAAGGTTTGGACTGAGACCTTCTGGGAGAGATTAAAGGAAGGCACAGAATTACTGTGTGACAAAGAATGAAAGCTTGTCAGGAAAGAGAGGTAAATCATGGAAGGAGGAGGACAGTGTCTTGACAGAAGGGACAAAGTAAAAAATCAAGATGCTGCAGGTAAAGGCTTGATGCAAGGGGTCATGTGAAGTTCAAAGTCAGACTCTAGCAAAAAATGGCATGTGAAGAGGCACAGTCTGTGACAGCCAGCATAAACCAGCCCCTGTGTAGGTAAAGGTTGTGCAAAAGCATAATGCATTGCACTGCTGCATGGAAGAATTTGCAAGAACCAGTGGACTACGCACAACCTGAACAGAGAGAAAGAGAAAGATGCTCCTACATCATGTAAATCCTCCAGAGAAACAAAACCAGTGTAGGCTGGCAAAAGTGAACCAGCTGTCTGAAGGAAAAGGAATATCTATGGATTCCAAGCTGGACACACACAAAAACAGTGCAGAAGAACTGTGTTGGATGAAAAGTTCTGATTTCCAGTGACTGCAGGCAAAAATGCTCTCTGAGTTTCAGTGCTGTCATGCCTCTATTTCCCACCAGAAAGATGTCTTTATACTGGGCCAGAGCAGTGAAGGAGGGATGAGAGGAATGCCTTCCAGGGCCATGGTAGCTCTGAACCCAAAGAAGAGGTGGGAGAACTCATGCAGCAGGGCTTTGTAGGTACACAGTGCTGGTACACAGTGCTAACAGGAGTTCAGAACATGAAGCACAGTCCTTGGTTCTGGATATTCCCTGAAGCACAGGGTATAACCCTTTTTCCTCTGCGTATTAAACCCCCAGGAACCACAGGCTGTGTTTGTGGCAACACCCTCTGCCCCTCACTCCAGCCCTTCCCTCTCATCTTCCAGGTAGCTGTTTTGGTCTCACTGGTCCAACATGAGCAATGTCCAACGATCAGAACACAGAGACTGGTTTTTCTTCAATACCAGCTTCCCAGGGATTTTTTTTCTTTTTCCCAGACTGTTTGTTTACTAAAATGCTTACTCCTAAAATGTCTCCTTAATTTATTGGTCCACTAGAGAAAACTTCATCATGTCTGAAATGCTTTAATAAGGATCTAAGGCAAGGGATGATCAAATAAATGATAATTACAGTGTCAGAGAGGCATTCCCAGATCCCCCACCCTCTTCAGATGTCAGTATGCCGCAATAAGCAAGCAGAAGCAGGAAGCGGGTGTTGAAAGCCTGTGTGATGCCCTTGATAGCCAGCCACCCTCAGCAGCTCTTCCCTGCCCTGCTGGGCACAGGCAGGACTTCTTATCACAACTTCTTATCATTCCAGCCTTTCTGGTGACTAACAGTTAATGAGTTAGAGCACCAGTGAACTCAACAGCACGTGTTGGTTTTCTAATAGTCTTTTCCTAGGTACCCTTGGTCCTCACTGCATGTCGGTGGAAGATGAAAAGTTCATCTCTCTGGACAGTGGGGGCCCAGTTATGTCGTGAGCCAACACAGAAAGGACCCAGGTCATCACTGGTAAGAGGAGTCTGATTCTGAGTATGCGGGCTGAGGGATCACAGGTGAGTTTTAAGGCGAGGGTCCCATACCCCTGTGCAGCACATACTCCACTTTGGGGCATGTCCATATGCAAAGGGGAAGGATTTTTCACTGATGCTTCAGTATACATGGAAAATCCCCTTTCAGTTCAGCTCTCCTCTCAGTTCCTCTGTTGCCAAGGTCACAGTCTTCGTAGGAGTCACGTGTTGTCAGGGCTTTGTTAGGACCGCATACCTCTTTTACACAAGGCTTTAGCATATTATATACCTTAAAGTGGCAATATTTGTAGTTGACCAATACAAATCTTAAAAACTAACTCCAGAAATCATGGATGCATCCCTAGCTGCAGGTTTGGGTGTCCTGAGAAGGAAAAACATGCTTGCTCTGAGCTTTGCCCTTGTGTCCAGTGGAGCACAGAGGTTATCCCTGTGGGGAGCAGAGGGGAGGACTCTTTGTCTAAGGTGCAATGGAGAAAACACGCAAAGTCCCTCAAGGTCCTCTCAGGGGGAGGAAGAGTGAAAAAAGTGGGCTAGGAGGTTGTGGAGCAGGCTACTCTTAGGATTTCTGGTGAAGCTGTTCCAAGAGGCTGAGCTGGAACCCTGTTGGTACCTTGCAGATAGAGAAGAGTGTCTTTCCACCATGGCTCACTCCAGTAGCGTGTCATCATACAGCCCAGCACTATATGTGCCCATGGGGGGCCAAGGGCCCCCTAGGCACCAGCTACCTCAATCTCCACTGAGGATTGGGACACCTTCCCACATCTCAGCCCTTCTGAGTCCTCTGGGTGGTAAGATCTCTGGTGAAGTCCCTCCATATATCATTTCTTTGCCTTTGCCTTACACTGAAAAATCCAGCAGTTACTTAATATTTATAATCCACCTTGGCCTAGATGCTATTACACAGTGTAGCAAAACATCCATATTATTTTGTATCTATTCTAATGTTGCAAGGAGTGTCAGCTCTTTCACCTGGCATTTCGTGCTGCTGGTGAGGAAAAATACTGCATTCAAACCTTTGTGGCATAGGGTTGATTTACACTAAGCTTCATGGGATGCTTTTTCGAAAAGGATTTAGTCCTTCTCAAGTGTTTCTGTTGTTGACTAGGATTGAAAATGTGTGTGGGAATGGCATGGGCAGAGCCCACAGCACTTGCAGTGACCAGAATTCACCTCAATCACTCATTCTCACAACCCATGTCTAAGGCACCATGTTTTTTGAACACAGAGGAAGGCTGGTCTCTGTCCTCTGCTCCTCAGGCACCCCAAACCATCACAGTGTGATTAGGAAACTCAGAATCACAGTATGGGAGCTAAATGCTAAGATTGTCGACAGAATTGCTAATGAGAACCTAAAGATGACTTGGTGAATGATAGCAGATCAGTAATTGCTTTTTCCCCATAGTGACTTAACAATTAGAAATGGAAGAAGAAAATCAGGATGAAATTTGAGAGCTGTGCTGTTTGGAGTACCTCCTTTTATTTATTTTTAACCCTCTCTTTTATCCCACTAATCCCTCGCGCGATGTTTTCGCTCCCTCTCTCTGATCAGCCCTGCATTATATTTGCAATGCCTTGTCACTCCCGTCATGTCTTCAAGCTGTCTTCTTCAGGCATGAGCCTATTTAGACAAGTTGTCAGGCTGAATGGGAAAAATCTTAAATCAATGCATTTCAGCATGCAATCATATATAGGCTAATTTATCTGCTGCCCTGTTCAGCCTGCCAGGTTAAAACGAGGTCTTTCAGTCATGGTTCCTCTGAAAGTCTCCTGATTAAGAGAGCCATTTTTATTGGTAGGGCAACAACATGATTGTTTTATGGTAATAGTTATCATTTGGACCTGTGTATATGCAAATGGGGGAGATTAAAGTAAATAAAATATAAAGATGATGAATATGCAGCACATAGCCAAGATGGCAGAGGGGTAGAAATATTTGCTACATTGGTGTTCTCTGCCGTGGCTGGGGTGGTGAAGAGCTGACTGCCTCTCCAGGAACATGGAGATTCCCTTCCTACAGTGGCAGCCAGCAGGGCACCTGCCTGCAGGTGACAAAACTGTGTCCACTCTCAGTCCCATGTTTCTGTCTCTCAGTGTGCTGACACGGATTGAGGCAGCTGCCTCTCCTCCCTGGCAAAGGGATGGAAAATAGATAAATGGAAAAAAAGATGAAACAGTAGCACAGTCACAGCAGTGCAAGCAAGACTTCTTGAGATGGACCCACTAGTCCTAAGGGTAAGTCCTTTTAGGCTGGGTTTAAATGTAATTCAGTTTCTCTTTTGCTGGCTTTTCTGCTCATTGCTTCCTATGACTTTTATTTCTCTTTATTTCTCTACAGGCATGGACCTTTCTAGCCCTCGCTGGCACAAAACCACGCAGCAAGCCTACCCTACCAGTAAATCTAATTCCTCACTGGGGAAGAACTACCTTTGCAAATAAAGAATACTCCAGTCTCTATCCCGTCAATTCTGCTGCTCCTGAAATCGAAAGTAAAATCTCAGTGGCTTCTCTGGGGAAGGTCTGGGCCCTCAGTGTCATGGCTTTCTTGAGGAAACCAGCAGCAGGTCAGGAGCACAGAGATGTTCACTTAGCCTGGATCTGCCCACTAAGAGCTGGACTGAGCTCAGCAACTCACTTTAGATAAAGCTCCGAGCATGAGATCATACCCCTTTTTTTTTCCTTGTTACATTACATTATTGAGGCTTACAGGAAGAGAAGCAAGACAGCAAATTTTGTCTTTATTAAAAACATGCCTGGCTTTTTCTGTTTTGTAATATATTTTAGTATCCATCTGGGAGAGCATCTCTGGCTGTTCCCTGCAGCTACAGCTGCACAGCCCGAGCCACTGCAGCCTTCCTTTTGCTCCATCTGCTGTAAACATAGCCACTCCATTCTTCTTCATGTGCCACCATCCTCAGCTATATATTCTTGCCTTGCAAGCCTTAGCTACTCGCTCTCACTGCATCTCTCAGCTGCCAGTAGCTGCTATTTGCCTATTCCATCTCTTTCAGGAGAGCTGCTGGAGTGTGGACTGACTCTGCGTTGCTCAAAGCCCATGAGGAAGGGTGATGGCTGGCAAGAATCTGTGCACAGCGAGGCTCATGCCCAAGCTCATAATGCATCCATGGATGGGACCGCTCCTCACTTTTGCAAAGTATAGCAAGTGATTTTACAAGTTGCTTACGTGTGACTGATGTGCCTGAGCAGATCAGGCACACAGTGCTCCGGTGTCAGAGATGCTCTGTCTTCCACCAAGCATTGCTCAGGATTCTGGTCCAGTCCTCAAGGTCGGGAGGGCACATGGGAACATTGCACTGTTTTGGCTGGGAGAGAGCTAATTTTCTTCACAGTAGCTGGTATGGGGTTATGGTTTGTGTTTGTGCTGAAAATGGCGTTGATGATTCATGGATGTTTTAGTCATTGACTTGCACAGAGTCGAGGCCTTTTCTGTCCCTCACCACAGCCCACCAGCGAGCAGGCTGGGGGTGCACAGGGAGCTGGGAGGGGACACAACCAGGACAGCTGACCCAAATGGGCCACAGGGATATCCCAGGCCAAATGGCACCATGCTAAGCATATAGAGCTGGAGGAAGAGGAAAGAAGCAGGGTACAATTACAGTAATGGTGTTTGTCTTCCCAAATCTCCATTACTCATGATGGAGTCTTGCTGTCCTGGAGATGGCCTGCCCATGGGAAGCAGAGAATTAATTCCTTGTTTTGGTTGTCTGAATGCTGCTTTGGCTTTACCTGTTAAACTGTCTTTATCTCAACCCATGAATTTTCTCACTTTTACTCTTCTGGGAGATCACATCCCACTGGGAGAGAGTGATCAAGAGGCTGTGTGGGGTTTAGCTACTGGCTGAGGTTAAACCAAAACATGCATATAATTCCTTAAAAGCTTAATTACTTCAGCTGCTTGAGTAGAGACCAGTACTTTCGTAGCAGGGGTTTGTCATGAATGGGAAAAACTGAATACATAGAAGACACATTTCTCTCTGCTCTTTTGTCTTGTTTCACCCCTCTTTTCCTGTGTTTCCCAAGGATAACATCCTGTCTTGTATCAGCAGTAGAGCAGGACCAGGGTAGTGGTCTCAACACTGTACTCAGCACTGGTGAGGCTGCACCTCGAATCCCATGTTCAGTTTTGGGCCCTTCACTACAACAGAGACTGGAGGTGTGTCCAGCACCTCTGGTGCTGGAGTGTGTCCAGAGAAGGGCAACAGAGCTGGCAAAGGGTCTGGAGCACAGGCTTGATGAGGAGTGACTGAGGGAGCTGGAGGTCTTTAGCCTGAAGAAAAGGAGGCTCAGGGGAGACCTTGTTGCTCTCTACAACTGCCTGAAAGGAGTTGTAGCACAGTGAGTGTCAGTCTCTTCTCCCAGACAACAAGCAATAGGACAAGAGAAAATGGCCTCAAGTTGTGCCAGGGAAAGTTTCAGTTGAATAGCAGGAAAATTTCTTCTCTGAAAGGGTTGTCAGGCATTGGAACAGGATGCCCAGGGAAGTGGCTGTCACCATCTCTGGAGGTATTTAAAAGATGTGTAGATGTGACACTTAGGGACATGGTTTAGGGGTAGCCTTGGCAGTGCTGGGTTAATCGATGGAGTCAATGATCCTAGAGATCTTTTCCAACCTAAATGATCCTCTGATTCTGTGATTCTATTCTATATTTACAAGTACTTCCTTGTGAGCCTCTGTTGTTCTATGCTATTGCCATTTCATTCACTATAACAGTGATTGTTTGGTTTGGCATTTTGTTCAGCTGCTGTGTGGGTTATGGACCCAACCATGGACCTGATGGAAGATATTCTCTTACCACTCCCTTCTCTCACACTCCAGCTGGCAGCACAGAGACTGAAAATCTCAAAGCATCTCCACTACACAGAAAGGATGATAAAAGTGGTTTTCCATTGAGGGCTACCTCTGATTCTCTTCCATTTGCCATGACTCAGGCCCTTACTTGGAGTTTCTCACCCTAGATCAGCTGAGATGTGGTGACTTGCTGCAGTTCCAGTGACTCCCAAGCTTGAATAGCTCCACTGTAGCCTACCCCTTAATGCAAGCTGCTTCTCTGCACTAGACAGTTCCATCTGGAAGACCTATCCCAAATCTCTTACTGCTCGCACAGTTGATCCATTTGAGGTGTCTCCTCTAATTTAATCTGACAAAGCATGTCTTTGTTCTGCAGTTTCTCCACTTCTACTGCTTTCAGCAGTGTTTTCCCCAAGAATTCACCATGATAAAGCCTCAGACGCATTTCAACATGCTCCTTTCTTTGAGGAGCGTTGGCCAAGCATCTTCCATAAGGTACTTTCACTCATGAGTTATGTAGACCTGAAGACATGTCTCAGAGTTATCCCTTCCCCATGTCACTGGTAGGCATCAGCCTCAGGGATGAGGAAGCAGTCCTGTTCAGCTTTGTCTCAGCAAGGAGCTAACTGCAGCTCACAGTCCAGAAAGACTGATTTTTTAAAAACTGAAAGACAAATTACTGGAAAAAAATACTACCATTTAAAGTGGAAAATCTGTTCAGCTGGAGCTGGGCCACAGAAGAGGATGCATATCTCATTTTGTATGACACCAGCAAGTAATCTGATGCTTTTCTGTGACTAACACAATAGGTCATATTTGAATGGTTGATGGAGAGATGAGAGGTTTCATATTCTATTACCAAATCCCTGAGCCATCTGGTTCCTAATGGCTTCTTTCAAAACAAACAGAATAAAACTTCTGAATTGTGCAATGCAAACTGACATCCTCTCTTAGACAGAAGATGCCCATTGCTTCACATCAGCAAATGAGATCAATGCCTCCATCAATTACAGCTTCTGTGCACCCCTTTGAGGTATTTCTGATCATGCACTTAATGGCAAATATATCCTCCTTATTGCTCAATCTGGTATCCTCCATCACTGGGAACCAGAGGCTGGAAAGTAGAGGGCAGGGTCTGTGGCCATAGTGAGTGTTTGTTTCCAGTGAGGCAGTGGAGTTATGATGGCATGAAGAGGGGGAAAAGCCTGGCAGGATGACACACATGAGTGGGAGCTGTAGGTGAGGAGCAAAGGCCTTTCCTATGTCACATCCTTTTTCTCTGATTAGGCTTTGACACCAAAATCATGTACAGAGTCTCCTTCATTCATAGCTTGGCTTCTGCCACAGATTGGCACATCCTGGGGAGGATTCCTCAGAAAAACTCAGATGCTCACTGATGCTCACCTGCTCAAGGAGGGGCGCCCCATGCCAGTCCAAATCCTGAGCTGGGTGAAATGTAAAGTGCAGACAGAAAACCCTGAAGAAACAAAGTGTTCTAAATGGGAAGTTGATGCCTTTACTTCCCCAGGCCAAGCTCCCAGCACAGCCCTGAGATGACATCGCAGCCTGGGTAAGTCAGCCATGCTGGTGCCTCCTGAATTACTGATCTGAGCATGGTATCTATGGCAGCGACAGCCACAGGGGCTCTCAGCAGCCCAGACAAAAGCCTGTGGTCACTGAAGACCATGCCACACTCACCAAACTGGTAAAATTACCTGAGCTGGTTTGCTTAAGTGATAGCTTAGTAATGTTTATTATTTGTGGTTGCAGTGCAAACCTGCCCCAGGGAAAACCAGAGTTTATCCATCCATGCTTTCACTGTTGTGAAGCATTCAGTGATGTAGGATTTTCATGTTGTCAAGCAAAGGCCCTGTGCCCACTCTACATACTGCAATCTCTGCTCCAGGTGGTCTTGAGCCACAGCAGAGGTGCTGACGTGTTCTGCCTTTGGTCCTCCATATCCTTATAATTTGAGTTAAAACCATACCCAAATGAAAGGACATAAAATGTATATATTTATTATTCTGTATTTATCACTGATATAGTTTAGCCAAGAACATCATAACACTGTTTGTGAGATGTTATCTGGGATTACATATCCAATAAGTACAGTGTATTATCAGCATACTATAGCACCATTATGTATAATTATATATGTTTATAGATACCCCATCACAACCCAGCGTAGTTCTTGGTTACATTTGTGATGTGCTGCTTATTGCATCATGTTCACAAATGTTATGCTACCTCTAATTATGTACATTTATAGATATACACTGTATTTACTGCACAGTATCACATTTGCATCATCAATCAGAGTCATCCTGTTGATAGGCCAGCTGATGTTTATTTGCCTAACGTCTTTTAATTCTTTAAACATCTGTCTTTTAAGTGGTGGGTGCCTTATAATGGACTCATCCCATAGTTAGACCTGACTTCCACTACTGATTAAGTCAGTCAGTGAAATCCTGATTTTTCTATGACCCTCTGGACAACCACCCAGCCATTTCACAAGGACCAGGGTTTCACTGCCTGTGCTGAGTTACGTATCTACCCAATTCAGCTCATTTAGGAAGAGCAATTCCTAATTTTGAAGGGGTTTGGAGTTGCTGTAGACCTCAGTTCAGCTCTCAAGTGAAAGGCTGGATGAGGGCTGTAAAAGCACCCAAAATCTGGGCTGCCAGCTGTAGCTCCTCTCTGTTGTTTGCTCAAGGGTAAGGATTCTTGGGTCTGCAAGTAACATTGGTCTGCTGTGTTCTTTTCCTAATGTGTATCGAATCACTCCTCTCTTTGTACTATATAATTTAGGTCTGGTTGAATACAAAGTATTTTATTTATTTATGTATTCAAATTTTTAAAATGTATTTCTAGGCATCTTAGCAGTACACTGGGCACCTACCACATAAATTAAAAATAACAGCATAAACTTAGACAAAGGACCTTCCATAAATAATTCCTCCTCAGCTTACACCCTTAGCAATAGCCTTATCTTGGAACAGGGAAATAGATTAGTTTTACAGCCTGTTGGGAAAGTTAATAAATCTGGGCGCTGATAGACCAAAGGGAAAAATTGGTTTCAAAATTGAGGTACACCCTTTCCATCCCCTTTGTGGAGACTCCTTGTCTTGAACTCTTCACCTATCCTGGTCCTCAGTGGGAGATCACATCCTTCTGTACAACTTAGGGCTAGAAACACAATTGTCAGGGATATCTCACACTGCTGCTGTGGTGCAAAGTAGCTGACCATGTTCTGATCTCATGAATACCTTATTTTTAAGTAACTTTTGTCCACAGCTTCAAAAGTGATTTAATATATCACTATAATTAGGTATCCAGTCTAAGCCACATTACAGATAGATGGGTAATCAGAAGATTTTTCTAAAGATCAGGCACTTTTTACAGATGTCAGGTTGAGCACCAAAATCACTGGTTAGTTTTGAAAAGGTAAATCTATCTGTGTGAGTGTGCAGGGGAAAATATCCTCTTTAGAAGTAATTTGCTGAAAACAGTTTTAGTATTTTGTTCCTGCCTATGGCAATTTATGAAACACAAATGAGATATTGTACCAGTAGCAACGCTGAAATAAATCACTCTAAAAACAGAACTGAAATTTTATTTCATTACTAAAGTAAATATAAAAGTGCTTTAGCACAGTTTCAAATTAGATTGGGGTTTGGTCAAGCTTGTTATAAATCCAATGATTGTAAAGCAAATGGCTGGAGATGAGCTCTCAGTAGAGCACAGTTGCGAACATGGCTAATGGGATGCTGTGCAGTGAAGAGCAATAAACAGGGAAAAGCAAAGGGGTGGATTTTGTGCCTGCAGGAATCAAAGGCAGTGATTCAGCATGCTGTGCCGAGGTCTGCTGCCCAGTTCTTAAAAGAATGCTGAGGAGATAGAGAGGGGGACAGAATATGCCCCTAAAACTGACTCATGGCCTGGACAAAATGCCTTCCTCTGAGTAAGCAGAGGGGAGAGGCAGCTGAGCTCAGCCTGGGGTTCTACAGCCTTGCTATAAATGATGCTGGGAGACCATGGAGAAGGGCACACCACAAAAGAGAAATATCTGCAGAAGGTGGAGTCCTCTGTGCTGGCAAAAGCCAAGTGGTAAGACAGGCAGTGGTGGCTCTGCCTCCTCGAGGGCAGGGCTGGCCCTCAGCTTGGGATACCCTTACATTGGAAGTGCTCTACCCGCATCCACCCAGGGATCACTGGAAACTGATGGTACAGATGCACCTGTGCAAAGAGGTGTTCTGGTACAACGGGTTCTTTCTAAGGACCAAAAGCATATAATAACATCAACCAGCTTCTGGGAGTAGATGTTCACATCAGAAACATGTTGCAACCCATGACAAGAAAGTCAAAACTGGATGTGGGTGGAAACTGAGTAAACTTCTTCTGGATGGACTTTGGGAGAGGTCTGACTGTTGTCTGTAACATTTAACATGGGTGCTCCTGCCCCAGTGCATTGATGGGCTCCGGGAACTGGGCTTTTCCCTCCAATCCACGTGCCTGTCATTGTCTTCTTGCTCTCATCTTGCAGAGCAACTGGTGAGGAGTGAGGAGTGACCATCTCATCCCTGAATCCAGCAGCACCTCAGAGAGCTGGGTGTCCCGCAGCCTTTCACCCAGAGGAAAAGCCCCATGTTGCCAATTAGTGATCAGCTCACCTCTGATTTCCCACTGGAGTTAGTTGTCGATACACTGTCCAGCAACCTGGTGGCATCTGAGCCCACAGCAGCTGCCCTTGAAGGTACAACCCCTCCTTCACCTTCTCAGGTGGGGCTTCTGCTGGAAAAGCCCATGGAATAGCACTACCTTATCTCTAAAGCCTTACAACCCAAACACCAAACTGCCATTCAAGAAGGCAGGACTTGATCTCATCAGAGACCTCTGTTTAGCAACAAGCTTTCCCTCCTCAACAAGAATATTTCCAAGTCGGTAAAGAGAGAGCTGCCTTGACACTATTAACCCACTTGGGGGTTGATTCAGAGATGTGAAAGTTATCGGAAATATGCTCGTTGATATGTAAAACCCTGCATCATAATGACCAGGAATCAAGGTCCAGTCCTGAAGAGGGAAAATTGAAACTATAGTTTCAGGTCATTTCCTAGCAGGGCAGATGCTGCAATCTGTGCAGCACCCCAGAACTGACGTTTTTTCTATACACTTTGCTATCCCCTCCTGTCACAACACCTGCACCACTGTAACCGAGCATTACGCATGTTCATCAGCTGAACAATGAGCCCCCTGGAATGAATGATTCATTACAAAATGGTTTCTTTTGGAAGAGAAAGAAGGTTTTGTCTAGTTTTCAGAAGTACCACAGGAAAACTCTATTTATTTATGCCTGCTTTTGTTTGACAGTAGTTTCTTTGTTCCTCTCTGCTCTTGCTTTTCTAGTGCCAGTTAGCAGCAACATTTGGCAATGGCAGTCAGGAAAAGAAAGGAGAGGCAGAATCATTGTCAGAAAGCAAAAAGAAATGTGTGCCTAACAAAATAGAATTGAAGCAACATGTTTAAGCAAACCAAAAAGCATAAACACTTGAGGTTTTTCTCCCTGTGTGTTTACACTTTCTAGTTATTGGAGCCTGTCATTTCCCACATCAGTTCTGATTTCTCCCTTCAGGTTGTCCCTGGCTTATTACCTTACTCTGGTCAGAAGAGGTCCATCCTAATGGCTGATGTTTTGCTTTGCAGATACGATCTTGGAGATGTTCTTTAATGGGCACAAGCAGATTTGTATCTGTTAAGGCTTTACTGAATGTGCTGAGGAGTCACCTGAAGTGATTATCCACTGACATCAGTCTACATATGCTTTAGCCTGTTGCTGGCTCTTAAATCTATGACCTGTCCCAGGAGGTCCTGTGCAAGTGGACACAAGTTCTGATACCCCATCACCTCCTGTGACTGAGGAGCCCCAGCTCTGGGAGCCCACACTGACCACCTTCCACCACCTACCTTCATTTGTCCACAACATGAAATTCAGATGAACTTCTTATTCATTTCTAATATGCAGTGTATGTTCTGGATGCGGTCTCTGAGGAGAATTCATCAGAACTACTTGTGCTAAAATACTATCTACCTGCCTTTAGTAACTTATTTGTCCCATAGGACTTTACAAGCATTCCAACAGACAAGTTGTCTCTTCCCTGGGATTAATTGTGGTATTTAAAGGCATTGTCCAAGAAAGACATATCCAGGCCTGAAGATTTTTAAATATAGGATTAAGAGCATGTTTCCATGTTACAAGGCATTTTTCTTTTATGTAACAAGAAATCCATGGTAAAGAGTGGAGAAGTATCTAGAGAGAGTATGGGAGGACACATCAGCCCACTGATAAAATAAAAGGAAGGTGTTAGACATTAAAAAAAAGTTGTACACTTCCTCTTCAAGGCTTCCCTCTGTAAGTTCATAAGGTAGCTTCACTAATGGAAGCAATTTGTGGTGTATGGAAGAGGTAGGAACAAGAACAGAAACACAGAGGGACTTAGCAGCATGTTAGAGTCTGGAAATTTGCCATTTGCTTTATAATTCAAGGCACAATAGGCATAAATAAAATGAGATGGGAAAAATCAATGCAGGTAAATAGTAAAAGATGCTTTGGGGGAGATTGGAGAGGAAAGGTGTAATTGCTGCTGAGGAATGTTTAGAAATAACTGAGATAAGAGGCATTAGGACAATGGTATATGGGCCTGGTTCAGAGTGATTCAAATCAGAGGCCAACCCTAGCTCTTTCAACACATTAAAGGATGACTTAAACAGATTTCTGGCTGGGATGGCTGAGATAAACCCAGCCCTGCCTGATCTCCAGAGGACAGAGCAGATTCACCACTTCACCCTTTCCTAGGTTTCTCTGCTTTTACAGCCCCTCTGGCACCCCTTTTGATTTAACCACGACATTTCCTGCAGCGTTGGGGAGAGCTCTGTGGTGATTCTGCTCCACCACACTCTTTTTTATGTGTATCCAATCCCTCCAGCTTCAGTGTGGCATTGAGCCAGCCCGCAGCCAGGCATCCACAACTCACTGTCAGCCACTGCTCTTGCCCTGCATCAAAAAGGCATTTGAATAATGTCCAAAATCACATCTGACCTCACCTGTATGTTTGACACAAAGGTCGGGTTAGGGATGGAGGCTCATCTGAGAGCCCACAATTTCCACTACCAGTGTCAGCTTGGGGTTGGGTACAGCAGCATCCCCAAAGGTCAGCACAGTTCTTGGACTAGCAGCCAGTGAGGAAAAGCCTTGTTGTGCTCCCTGCCATGGAGAAGGGCTGGAGCACAGCTGGACTCAGCCCACATCAGCCTACAAGGAGGGCTGGCAGGGGCCATCAAACAGCATGGCCCTGTGGAGCTGTGAGCTAAGTTTGGGGTCAGCCAAGTGCTTATGGTGCTTGGAGGTCTCAACTGAAGAGAGACAGAGCCTGTGGTTCCACTAAACCATAAAACAAGGTGGAAACAGTTCCCAAACAGGGAGCAACACAGATATCTCCTTCTAGTGCAGCTGCTTAGTGGAAAACAAGAAGCATTGGTGAGTTTGAACCATGCAAGATAAAGGACATGAGGTGGGCTGGCAGAAGATGAAAAGCAGTGGCACATAAATCATGGCCCATCCACAGGTTTTATATGCCACACAGTAATAAATACCATGAGAGTTAAAACAGGGCACTGTGAATGAGTATGGAAGAACAGAAAATAATCAAGGATAAAAAAGAGACATTTGTGCACCATAAAATATCACCCCAGAGAAGGGAGGGAAGTGTTACAGGGTACAGAGGAGTGAGTATAAGAAGTAACACGCACGTGTGCACATATGTAGACAAACACACAAAAGCAAAAATAAACAATGAAAGAAATATTGTGCAAGAGATCAAGGTGAATATGAAACTCTTAAGACATGCAAGGGAAAAGGTCTCAAGAGGAGAGAGCAAATTTACTTGCAAGACGTGGTAAGGATAATTTATTGATGTGAGCTGGCCACTGGTAAATGGGAAAAAAAATATAATTAACTGTTTTCCTTAATATTCCCGAAGGAAGGTAGCAGGAGAGAGAGGCCAGGGCACATCCTGCATTAATTTACATTGCAAGAGGACAAAAAACACTGGGAAAAGGCAAGGAGATCATGTCCTGACTATCAGAGCACTGAAGAAGTGACGAACCTCTGCGGGGAGGTCAATGAATTGCAGGAGGCCAGAGCTGACCCAAAGGCAGGGTGATGGGAGGTGGGGGTGCAGGGGTGGGAGGATGGGGAAACCTCTGCTGAGGGCACTGTGGGGCTGGGACTGTGAGAGCTCCTGTGTGCCCCTCAACCACACCCCTCTGCTCCTCTTGCAGATGAGTCTGCTCAATACCTTCTTGGAAATTATAGAGATGTCTACTTGTGGGAGGCACAGCAAAGATTGGGGAAGATTCCAAAGTGCAGGTCTGTCTTCAGGAGTGCAAAATAAGTCATTTTGCATTAAAGCAGAGAGGACAGAGTGATAGTGGAAAAGTTATGACTGGACTCTAATCCACGAATTTTGAGTTTTTCTGACAAAGGATCCACTTCTCAAATGTGTTGCTACTCCTGCAGGAGGGCTTGGGCATCACCAGACTGTATGAAACTAGACAGTAAATGACTCTCTGACTTGAGACTGTACTTCAAAGCTTCAACAGTACCTGCAGCATCCCCAGGATGAGGTCCTACCCTAAGCACCACCTTCATTCTCGTTGCCGCCCCAGCTGCACATCGAGGGCTGCAGGACTCAGGGAAAATGTGGATCTGTGACAGCAGGGAGAGTGGCTGTAGTGAGCTCCAGCAGCTCTGCCAACCAGTGGGTTGGTAGCATTAACCAGGGCCAGGGTAGGCCAGGGCAGGAATGGTGAGGCTCCTCCATTGAAAAGGACCAGGCAGCTGCTGGAAGTATGTTGTGGACAAGGGGAGACAGATGAAATGTGGCCTGGTAACTCAATCTGGAATGAAAATAACCCTGTTACACACAAGTTTAAGAATTAACAGGATCCAGTATTATGTGGCTTTTGTAAACAATTTGATGAGCTGTTTATCAGGCGCTCTTAACCTTCCCCTCAAACCTGTGCTATCAGCCTATCAGTGTCAGGGTGCTTTTTTTAGCCTCCCCTTTTATATCTGTGTAAGCTCCAAGGGTAGATACTGCATGCAGTAAAAAGGATTGTGTCCAGGAAACAGATAAGTAACCCTTGCCAAATGGAGGCAGCAACATCCCTCATTTGGTTTTGGAGGACAACTCCCAACTGCATCTCTGTGTTGGTGTCCTAAGTTGTTTAAGTGTTGCTCAACTCTACTCCAAATCTGGACGTTCACTCCTCAGGGAGCCCTGGGAACTGGGGCTGAGAACTGTGTCCTCATGACTTTCCCTTCTCTATGAGTCCCTATCATTGGCAGCAACCAGCTACACGGTGCTCTGGTGGGTACTGGCAGCAGTACATCTACTACAAAAAGATTATACTAAATTACTGGGGTATAAAACAGCTGCACTGAAATAAAGAACTGCAGCTCTTCTGAATGTTTATTCTCCAGGTCAACTCCTCAGGTTTCCCTCTCATTTCATCCAGCTAAATATATGTGTCCATCTGCTTGTGTAACCTTTGTTGGTAGGAGGCAATCTGCTGTTTCCCCCTGCCAGGATTCCTGCTTCTGGACAAGCCCTGGTCTTGAATGTGCATTTTCTCCTGAGAGGCCTATTTCCCCTGCAGTCTCCTATGTTTCATAAACCTTATCCAGACATCAGTTTTCATTGCATGCCCTAAAGATTAATGGTGTTGTGGTATCTCTTTGGAAATGCTTGATAGAGCCCTCTGCTTCACAGACAGGAAACTTTCTTCTCCCTGGGGCTGGGAGCTTAAAGACCATCCTGGCACTTGAGGGGACTGTGACCAACTCACACCCTCCCCACAGATTGATTGTTTCCTCCAGACTGGCAAAGCAGCTTTTGAGCTCTGCCTCATAACCCTTCGTGTTCAGTTTTTCCCAGAAACAACTGAAGTAGTGGTCTGGCCTCCAAGGGACAGAGGAGGAACCCACAGAAGGGTTAGAAGGGAAGGTTTTGAAGCTCCCAGGTGCCTAGAGACTGTGGGAAACTTTGAAAATCTTTCTTTTTGTTCCTTGTTATATGTTTTCTAGTCTGATACTGGTCCCTCAAGTCACTCAGCAACACCCTTCATTCTGTGCTCTGCACGCAGGAGCTTGTTGATCTGCTGACATCCACAGAGCTTTGACCAGGATAATAGGTTGCAG
This sequence comes from Corapipo altera, assembly GCF_003945725.1. Classification (NCBI taxonomy): domain Eukaryota; kingdom Metazoa; phylum Chordata; class Aves; order Passeriformes; family Pipridae; genus Corapipo; species Corapipo altera. The sequence goes on along the minus strand of NW_020884872.1, from coordinate 7,772,077 downwards.
GGATTTCACCTTCCTCCTTTGTGGGAAAGCTTTTCTGGATGCAGTCTGAGGTGTTAACACAGAGCAGCTACACTAACATACCGTTTTTATTTTTTTTCTTTTGTGGTTAAACTTGGGAAAGAAATGAACAGCAAATGAAGAAGGCAGTTATACAACAATAGTAGTGCCATCTCTGTTCCTGTGCTAGGGTATCTGGCAAAACTTTCCTGTCCAGGTAACATCTAGGGTAGTCAGTCATTCAGGATGGGGCCTGAGCTCATTGGGGATATTCAGACAGTTCCCATCAGACTCTTAGGTCTCATGAGAGGAAAAATAAACCAGAAAGTAAAGAGATGACCGATTTGAATAAGACAGAACAGTAAATGCCTGCACTTCCTCCCCACAAGACACTGTCATTTTTCATTTTATTTGAAGTTTTCTATTACAATTTATATTTTTACTTTAAAAAGATCTCATTGGGGAAAAGCGAATTTTATGTCATATTTCTCCTACCTGGTTCACAAGGCACAGAGAAGGAAAAATATTGGGGCCTCTCAGTTGTCCCCACAAAATAAATCTCACCTGGAGGACAGTGAGATGGTGTGATTTCCTGCAGGAGCCATGCCATACCTGGGAGAACGTGTGGTTTGCTCTATAAAAGCTGGCTTGGTAGGAACCACATAGGCACTCTACTCTCTATGCTGACCTCCTGCATGCCTGCATCAGGATGATCTGTCTGACCCAAGGGGGGAACACTGGGGGTTTCATAAATCCCAGCACCTTTTAAAGACCTGGGGATATCTGAGGAGGGTAGACTCAGCAAAGAACAAGCCAGAAACATCCACCCTCCCAAAGCAGCTGCTGGGAATCAATCAGGATCCCCTAGGACGTTTCAAATGGCACTAGGCACTGATATTTAGGCACCTGAATCCTACCTGGTGAGTCAGCAAAGCCCTTTCCCGGCAGATCCACTCCCTGGTGACAGGGTGGGGCAAGACGGATGAAGCACTTCCCTGCATGTCACTGCTAAGCATACCCTGCAGGTAGCAGTCACAGGAAATTCCCCCGGAGCATGTGAGAGAGAGAGCCTTTCAACAAGTTTATTTTTAACCATTCTGCAGGGCTGTATCATTGCCTGGGAATACAACAGGCATGTCTGGGGACACTGCCACTCTCAAATGGGCTCTTCAAAAGAAAAAATAAATAGTTAACACACCCTTTTAAATCTTTGCTTCTTGTTAGACTTGTGTTGGATGTCATTTGTAAGCATGGTTCATTGTTAATTCTGCATGGAGTTATGAAGTCTACCTGGGGTTTTGTGAGACAGGTATGGTAAAGAAAGGATCTGTCATCTCCAGTGGTATGGCACACAGGCTACACAGGAGAGGAGTACACCCATTCAGAATGAAAGCTGACTTTCCTTGGTGTAAGTTACCTTCTAGCCTCTGGATTCCTTGAGCATATTCCAGTGGGGTTTTTTTTTTGTTCTAGTTTTCTTTCTTTGAGAAGCAAAAGTGAAATGACTGAGCACCACAGTGTCTTAACCCCAGGGAGCTGGTGGGCTGCTTTAACCATGATTACACAGAAAAGTGAGGGCCATCGAGGCTCTTGATGTGACTGGTCTCCAGTGCCTGAATCCTGGGTCAGCTTTTTAACTTGTGCTGCTGCTGACTCCTGCAGGATGGGAAAAACCTCTTGTGGGGTTGGGTAGCCTAATCTCGAGAGTTCAGGGGTTTCACCTGAAACGCTCTGATGCGTGTCCTTTCCTAGCTCTGTGAAGGATGAACACAACTTTTATTTCACCCTTGAGTGAAACAGAGAAGGCACCACTGACTTGTGTTTTATTAAAGTCAGGCCAGCTGCTTGGGGCTTTCTTGTGACAGGAATTATCAATCTTAAATATATATAGTGGAGCAGGCTGGTTTGGCCAAAAGCCTGAAGGATGAGCTGGGCACTACACTGCCTTGTATGAACACCCATTCTTTGGTGCCCCTATGTCTGGGACAAGGACAAGTTTCCTGGCCTAAATGCTGCCCCATCACCAGGGACACTTTGCCAGACAAAAAACAGCATATGACCCTAAATACATCATTATGCTGATTAGAAGGAGGGGCTCAGGAGCTGTCACAGTTTGTTTTATCTTTTCCTAGGGTATTCCTGCATTCCCCTCATGTGGGCTGGCAGTCCCTCAGGAACTTGCACCTACCCTGAGATCCCCTTGAGCATCCCTGGGTTTGAGAGCTCCCTGAGCATCTCTGGTTTCCCTGCTTTGCTGCTAAGGCACCTAATCTGTGCCATGTGGGATCCTCTGGTGCCCAGCACAGGCTCTTCTATTCCCCTCTGGTGATCAGGTGCACAGGAGATGGGGCTGTGATTCACTGATGCTCTTTTGGCTTTAAGCCTTGGATCAAAGGGCTACAGCACTTTACATGGTTCCCAGAGCCCAGTAGTGCTGTGTCCTGCAAAGCCTGGATTCACTGGGAACTCACTCTGCCAGTTCAGCATCTCCAGGAGCTGTTTGAAGGCTGTGGGCTGCCAGGCATCCCATCAGCTCAGGTATTGTCTGTCCTCACACAACTCTTGCAAAGGCACCACAAAAGCAGAAAGGCGTATTTTGCTCTTTGGCTACTTCATCAGAAATACCCACGCCTGCTGCCAGGTAAGTTCTTGGTGGAGGGGAGAGGAAGCACCTGAATTTTCTGCAGATGCACCGGGTCTATGTTCTTTTGTCCGTGATGCTCAACAGGATCAGAGGGAGAAATTACTCTTAATGTTCCCCCCCATGAGAATGTAGGATCTAATTCTGGCCTCCCTGAATAAAAAGCAGTACGAGAAGGCGAGAACTCAGTTTTGTCTCATCTCAGATATCTGTTTCAGGATACAGGGCTTTAAGACCATTGTGCCTCGGCAGCTTCCAGCTAAGAGAATGACATCCAGAACAAACACCAAAACTGGTTAAAAAGATTGCTTAGAGAATAAAAGCAGGTTGGGGATGACTTCCCATCCCAGATGAAATTAATGTAATTGCTTCAGCCTTTTCCTCTCAAGACCAATTTGCTACGGGACAGTTTGTTTTGCTCCTCCTAACACACCCCATGTGTTTTTTGGACTCATTCTCCAGTCACCACATGACCTGATGGCTGCTTTCCCCTCTGATGCACAGGCAGCTGTGAGCAGCTGCTTCCTCTGCCACACCCTCACTGAGTGCCTCCACAATCAGAGGAGATGAAAAGGGCCCTCGCACTTCTGTCTCATTCCTTTTGATGGCTGTACAGCATTTTCCTACCTTGAAAGATAAGAGCAGAGAGGGCAGACTGAGTCCCCGGGCACCTCCCTCTTTGCCAGGGCAGTCCCTTTTCCCGCAGGACAGAGTTCAGCATCACACACCAAATTTCAGATGGAATTTTGCAGCAATGCTTCCTTTCCGGCACTTGGGCTTTGTGTCCCCACCATCTCTTAATGCCACTGCTAATTGTCTGGAGAGCCTCAACAGAAATTGCTGATTGTATTCCCAGAATTTCACAACTGCAACAAGTATAGATTGTGTCTAACCATGGATTGAGTGGGCTGCCATGTTCCCTTTTGTTCATTTTGCTGTTTAGGAGGCACCTTTATTTATTTCTTTATTTATTTATTCTGTATTACAAAGTAAGAAATACTTAGCATTTATTTAATTATCTTGGCTACAATACAGACGTTCCACGATTACAAACCAAAGTCAGTAACTCCCTCATGTGAATGGTACTTTTTCATATCACTGGAAATTAAAAATCAGTTGCACTATGATTAAATTGATTCCGGGTGATTTCTTTTGAGTAATTATGTTCAAAAACTGTCTGCCAGTCCAATTTGCTATCAAATCTCACTCTATCACTAACATTCCACTTGCAGGTGCATAGACAATATAAACTCAACGTCCTACAAAATTATCATCCTTTTGTAGGAATGCAATGCTGATTGTTTATTATCTGATTTAATTTCTGGTGGTTAAATCTGAGCAGTCTGATTTAGCAACATTTTCAATCAACCTTACAAATATTTGAATGCATTTATCCAACAATTAATGTGCAAAACAGTGTGGAACAAAGTCAGTTTTCCTTGTTTTTTAAATCAGGACACCCATTTCCTGCCCCCTAGGGAGTGGGATGCCCCCATGGCAGGCTGGCATGGGACTTCACATGAAAGGAGTTGTGGTCCATGTGATGTCTGGACAGAGTCAGGCAGCCTGGTGTGTTGGTCCATTGCTCCCAGCAGTGCTGTCCTTCAGAGAAGGCCACCATCAGGACACATCAGCCTCTTGCAGCCTCTCTGTGGGACCACCAGCAAGAGGGGCTGGAAACAGGGCACCTCTGGGATGAATTTGGGATCACAGTCCAGTCCTGGGTTTGTGCTGGTGCACCTGAAAGTGGGATTGCACCCACTGGACTGTGCTGGCAACTGAGAGTGAAGCCTGAGGCTGGCTGCAGGGTAGGACCTGGGCTGCATGGGCCACAGTACTGCCACCCTTTTTGGGCATGTTGGAGCAAGGTCGTCAAAGGGAGCTCATTTGTGAATTCAGCTGGGCACTAGAACAGCTCTAACATCACACTATCTGACTTTATTTACCAGAGGCACTGGATGGATTCAATATTGCCCATAAGCTTTCAGTCATCCTTTCTAGGTGGAGGCATCTCCCAAGGCAGTGGATTGGAGCTGTGCCAGCAGATGGAGCAGGGATGGGGACCTTCACCCTGCATAGCTCTCCAGCCTGGGCACTCTGAGCTTCACTTGTGGCACTTCCTGCTGTTAAAGGTGTCCAAGTGCAGACTGGGGTGGCACTGGTGTCATTTTTGCACAGCCACTGTTGTCCTGGATGCCCTCCTTCCCCTCTACACAGCACGCTGCAGTTGGTAGCAGTGCTGTTGACAAAGAGGTGACTCATTTCAACCACCAAATCTCTCTCGCACAATGCATCTATATCCTGTTTAATTTCACACCTATCCTGTTTGCTTAGTTACACAGCATTGCTGTTCTATTTGGTGAATTTTAGATCGGATTGTAAGGAGTGAATTTTTATATTATATTATGCTATATGATAATTGCTCATTTAATTTTAACTTGGTAATAGGTTTATTCTGCAAACAGTTAGGAAAATTACTTATGAGTGCTTTAACTAGATGTGTAATTTGAGGATACAAATTTAATATGCCATACAAAGCCTTCTGGGGCAAAATTGCTGTGCCCTTGCTCAGTTAGGTAAATGGGAGTTTACTTGAGCACAGAAGCATTCGTAACCCAGGGACTATTTTGAGACCACTGCTTAATTATGATAATTACTACTCTTAAGTCACAAACTCGGATGTTGTGTATCACCAGATCTGCTCCTGGCTTTTCTGCAGATGGACAGTACAATGTTGAGCAAGGAATACACAACCTAGACTGTGCACCTCTTACTCACCCCTGCAAGGAGTTACTCGTGCTGCTCATTTTGCCACAGGAGTAATGAGAAGATGAACACCTCTGTTTCCACCAAATGCTCGGGAGATCCTCAGGTGGATCCACAGGATGCTGTTGGAGCAGAAGCAACATTACTCCATTCTACTGCTGTCATGGTTGGGGGGGCTTGGACTAGGGAATTGGATTTTTGGGCCTCTCAAAGCATGACAAATGCTTATTTTTTTGGCCTGAGCTAGTATGTTGCACCAAGTAGAGGCCTGATATCACAGCACTGGCAGTTTTGTGCATCTCCCTGCCAGTACCCCAATCAACCTACCTGCTGAACATCCCTTCATGGGCCACAATCCTCCTAGGTGCACTCTCCTTATCTTTCCAGCCCTCTTCTCTTGATCTCACTGAACTAGCACTTTTCAATTACTCTTAGTACAATTTAATGGAGGAGCTGAGGGGGTGGACAGGGACTGGGGGGAAGGTCAGAGGAAGATGCTTAAATGGCACTGCAGGTCTTGTCAGTCTACAAGAGGCCCCACATTAGGCTGGACAGCTTCCAGCTTTCCAGTCTGCGTCTGCCCTATATAGACTAAAAAGTTGATCTCCTTCTGTCTCTGTTTCCACAGTGGATTTTACTATTGTAAATACTGATCGGACAAATGACAATGGAGGAGACTCCTCAGAGCACCTGGAGGTTTGATAGGTAATGTAATCTGGCTTGCTGTGAACACTTGTACTTGAAATTTCCAATTTCAGTGTGGAATTAAATTTTGACCTCATCAGCATACCTGACTTAGCACTACTGGCAGGTTTGCTAACCCTTTATTTAATGTTCTGATCTACTATTTGTTTCAACTTTAGCAAAAACCTTTCTTTTCTTCAGCAAAGTGTAGCAGCCAAGCTAAACAAATATCAAAAAATCCTTTTAACTGTGTCCACTTCTTTTGTTTGAATGCCCAGAGCTCCCCACCCCACCATGGCACTGCTCCAGCTCTGCAGTATCACAGCAAAGGCACCTCATTTCTGCTGATCCTGCTGTTCATGAGCACCAAGAGACCCACTATCCCCAAATGTGGAGGAGTTTGACTTTCCCATTTCTCTTTACTAACAATGGAAGTAGAAGAGGAGCATTTTAACAGCTTAAAAACATGCTTAACTCTGCACTGACCACTTTCCTGCTTTCTCCTTGGGACCTGCACAGCAGAGGGTCCAGTCTTTCTTTCAAGGTACAGGGCTGCTGGGGGAAGCAAGTCCCTGGATGCAACAACACTTTGTCCACCCCAGACCTGGCTCAGCTGCTCCCAGACCAGGCAACCTGCTGATGGACATGAGGAGCCAGGCAGGGAGATGCCCTCCAAGCAGCAGAAGCAAGCTTTTAGTGTAATGCCAGCTCTGCCTCTCTTTTTGGTGTCAGTTCCTCACTAGGGTGTGCTTTGGGATGGCTTGGGAGCAATCACACATATGGGGCAGTAGGGGAATCCCTGCTGGGTTGCCTGTCTCCTTCACCCAAGGAATCTGCTGGAGCTTGATCCACCTGTGCAGGTTGGAAAGCACTGTGGGAAGCCAGGGCAAGTCAAGGGACATGGGAGGGATGCACAGCATGATGCCCCAACTGAGACAGGCTGCTGTTGAAAGGGGCCATCGAAAGACACTGACACCAAGCCACTGGGATGCATTGCTCTGCATGTGGCTTGGGTGTAACCAGGAGGTAGGTGTCCCGGAAGTGAGCTTTCTACAGCACTTGAGAGTGGCCAAATTCTGCCCAAAGGTCTTCACCAAAACACGTATTTCTCTACTCATAAACTGGAGGAGCACCTGAAAATGGCAATGTAACCCTGGAGAGAGCCAGCTGTGCTGGCCAGTATCTAGGGCAGCCCCCATGCAGTAAAGCCCATGGGCTGCCTGGTAAGCAAGGCCAACACCCACTGCCCACACAGAAACACTTTGCTTTCAGCAACTGGGTCCTGCCTGAGAACAGATGTCATGCCTTGGCCCCATGGGTTTCAGGCAGCTGCTCATTTCCCTATTTATTCCTGCTCTGCCAACCTTCTTGCTAGTGGTCTCCTGGGGCTGCATCAGCACTCATCCCAGCAGCACAGGATCACACCCTCCTCCTAGGTCAAGTGCAAAGTCAGAGGCTAAGCAGAGATTAAGGATCAGGTATTTTAGCCAGTGGACATCCTAAGAACTTGATCCGAATGTCTTGGCTTAAAATAAATAACCTATTTTCAATCACGTTTTGCTTCTGACACACAGAGCTCCACGAGCAGAGGAGAGGAGAGGTGAGAGAGGGATGAAGCAAGGCTCTGGAGCAAATCCTCCGTGGTCATGCATGGCAGTAATATTGTACCAAGCAACAGGGACTCACTAATACTCATGTTTAAGCAATATGTCCTGGTTTTCCATCTATGTAGCATGCAAGTAGCCAAGTTCCACTGGCAGCTTGGGTTCTTGTGGGACTATTCCCATAAGGCCAGCCTCAGAGGATAAAACTCAAGGGAATAATTGGATTTTTCCCAGTGGTTTCATTGGCTTTCAAATCAGGCCTAAAGTGTTGTTGATACTAAAAGTATATGCCCTTTTGGCTGCACATAATTAGACATGGCCTTTAATAACCTGATCCAATCCCTTTGCAGTACCAACAATAACACCAGTGTTGGGGTGATGCCAGGGGTTGATGAGCCACCCTGGTTACACTTTAGTTGTTCAGGGAGTCAAACTTCTACCACTCCTGCCTAAGAAAAATGGGTTCCTTTTCACTCCAGTGACCAAATCCCACTCCCCAATAAGCTGTTGGGTACCTTCTCCCACAAGATTCTACCTTCCACAGTCTGTCCCCTGTACTGTGTGTCTGCATTACCTGCACTTGCAGCCCAGCTATTAATTTTGTTTTTCCCCTGTCACGGTCTGTCTCATGAGCTGAAAGGGTCTGGAAAACATGCTGGCTCTTCAGCCCCTGGATGCAAGCCACTTACACTGTGCTGAAGCCTCTGTTTTTGCCAGGCACATGACAAAGTTGGCCATCATGTCATTGTGGTGAAGAGGATCTGAATAAGAGCCTCTTCTGCAGACAGCCTCTGGTGCCAGTGCACAGGACCAGAGCTGCTGGGGCCCCACTGGAGGGAGACCCTGGAGGATGAAAACAGGGAGAAGTCTCTCCTGCATTTGCAATGTGGAAAAGGAGCTTTGAAGGTATCTGCTCTAATCCTGCAAAAGCAAAGCCTCCTCACACGGGCACCCTTCCCTTGGTCCCGTTGTTCTCCCTCTCTCTTGGTGCCGATATTGATTCCTTCCCAATGAATTCTGTCTGGCAGGTGAGGGCTTGGCCTCAATGTATTCACCTTTAGCCAGTGTTTTTTAAAATCAGCTACTGAGCAACCTATTGTTCAGCCAGGTGACTGCTGAGGCCATTTCTAAGTTTTTCCTTCTCCAAATGCCCGGGGACGTCTCTTTCACAGCAAGTTGCTTGTTCTCCCCCGCTGCCTGCTTCTCTGGGACACAGCATGCCAGTGCTGCTGGAGTGACTGAGCATGGCCAGCCTGGGCTGCAGAAAGGCCCCCTGACCCTTGCTGGAGCCATCAGTGCGTAGTTTAAGTCATGACATCACCAGTGCAGCGCAGGCTTGAGCGATGATACAGCAGGGACAGGGGACCTTGGATGCCCAGGGTGGGGAGGGAGCAGGAAGAAAAAGAGAAGAAAAGAAAGAGAAGGAGGTTTGTTTTCTGTTTTCTTTGCTGCAAGTCTCAGCAATACACCCTTGCTGTGTTAGAGCAGCGTCTCTGCTTTCAGGACACTGTAAAATGCACAGACTAAAAGGGAAACAATAACACTGCCTTACTCCCAGTCAAATCCTGCTTTATCGTAGGTAGTGGGAGGCTTGAACTCATTCCTCATCTTAATTCCCATGCCCTGGTGCGGCACCAGCTCCTCTCCCCTCCGGCACCAGGAGGGAGTCTCCCCAGGGCTCTTCGCCCCTGGGCACCGAGCCTGGGCTGTTGTACCACGGTACATTAGAGCAGATCTAACCCTGTAAGCCCCACTAATCCCTCCAGGGCAGGAAAACGCTGTTTAACGGGAGGGATGCAGCGGAGTGCAGAGGCTGTGGAGCACGGAGACCACGGTGTCAGGGGCAACAGTGGGAGTCGGCGGGGATATGGTAGTGTTTACCAGAGGTACTCCAGACTCCCAGTCCCCAGGTGTTCGTTTCTGGGGGGTCCTAAGGATACCCCGGGCCGAGATGAAGGACACAGATTTTAACCCGAGGCCTCCGGGGCTGCAGCCACAGCTCAGTCCCTGCTCAGTGTCCACACTTCATCCCAACCACCACATTTGAAAGGTCTCGAGCTGCTGTTTCCGTACAGAGGGTTTCTTTCTTTTTCACTGATTTATTGAAAAGAGTAGGGTCTTCTGGCATCCCTCAGGATTTCTAGGAAAGGTATTTAAAAGAAAAACCCTTGGATCTGTAGGTTTCCATCAAAATAACGGCACCTATGATGACAGGCAAAGTATAAACGCTTAGGCAGACAAAGATAAGCGTTGGTGCTGTGGCTGCCTATTTAAATCAGATCCCACAAATGCCGGTCTGGACAGGAAAGACCCAAAGCCTTTCTTGCTCGTTACGTGAGCCTAAGCAGAAGACCTTTATTTGAAGCTTATTTCTGCTTTCATATGTCACAGCAGCGGTATTCTCCAGCAGTGGAGGGCAGCTTTTCTCTAATTTTAGATCTTTCTCTCAAAAGATGGCAGCTGACAACAGAGACAGGCCTCTGAAAAGGATGGATTTGAAGGCTTGCCTTTTACTAAAGATGTACAAGCTGTGCAGCGCGGCAGTTCTTGTGAGATCAAACCGAGTGGATTTCAGATTCAAATCCCACCCTACTTTGAGGTCAGACTCCAGGCAATGTGTCCCAAGCTGCTCGCCAACAGAAAGGCAGGCATAGCTTTTTTTAACACAAAAATACAAATTGTGAGAGTCAAGGAAGGGGAGCAGGAGCAGGGATAAATGATTTACACACAGCAAACCCGATGAGGAAGTCAAACAGATGCTTTACTGTCTCCCCGTGCTCCAGGCTGGATATGTCCGTTTCTAAACAGAGCTTGTTGCATCTCAGTGGATCCTTTCAGGTAACAAATTGTCCTGCAAGATTCAAGGCAAATCTTCTCTGTTTCCCTCATGAACAGAATATTGCACCTACTAAAAGGCAGAGCCAACCCACCACATTGGCAGTGATAGGAAAACCTCACCAGGTCATCTGCAATCCCAATATTTGTGTCCTCTATATGGTCTGATGAGCTTTCAACAGCAAGCTTAGGAGACACTTCAACAAGTTGCTTTACAGCATCTGTTTAAATTATTAAGAGACTTCAGTGAAAAGCTTTATATATAAACAGAGCATTTTGACTTTGTAGCCTTGTGGTTTGTAATATTTTGCTATTGAAAGCAAAGTTTCCACAAATACTGAGTCAAAGTGGGCAAGGAGAAGCTACCAGCTGAGTTACTCATGGGGGTGACTTAATTTTTTTTCCGTGGAGCTACTCTCTTATTACAGAAATGTCACCTTTTCTGTCCTCCCTTGGGGCAAGTGATGTGTTCTGCCCAGAGCCCTTTTTTTGTCATCAGAAGGAACGTAAAGCATCCATCTAATCCATCCATGTGTCTACCTAATCTCATTCTGGCTGTTGCTGTGATGGCCAGATAACAGATATGAAAATTAGGGGTTGTCTAGCAAGGCACAGCTCTCCTTCTGAATGACTTCCTATAGGGAGTGATGAATCTCTATGGCTCAGAGGACTGCCCTGACAGACAGGCAGCAGCCTGGAGACCCAGCTTCCAACTCCCATATATGTTTTACATTCACTTCAACATAATTTTTAAAAGGAATTTTGTATCGGATTTTGTTCAGGTGCGCATTCATCATTTATCAATGTGTTGTGGAGTTAAAATTTTAAAGGGATGTTGTAAGGCTATAAACAATCTTGGCCTGTTTCCCTTTTGCTAATCAGGTGCTGACAGCCACATAAGTTGAGTGGGAAATGCCTGTCTCTGGCCTGCACTTATTTTGCACAGGAGAGGGAGACAGGGCAGAGCCCAGCATCTCACAGAGGAGTTCAGAATCGTGGACCTTGAGCATATTCTTTTTGGAGTGTTCAGCAATTACTTCCCTAACTTAACAGACTGAAATTTAAATATCTAATTTAGTTTTCAGCTGCATGTTATTAGCCTTTTTCCCCCCTTTCAGTTTGAATTGTAAAAGAGAGAAAAAAAGAAGACAGAAAAACCTAGGCTTTCCTCTGTAGCCAGGCCCCTGGTTTGTTTTCCTTTTCAGTCTGATGCACAAGGCTCCACTACAGATTTGCAAATGCTGCTGGAGAGTGTTCATTTACATCAGAACATGCTGTTTGCAACTGATTTTTAAAGCTCCACTCTCCTTCTCTATTAATTTTATGCTGTGAAATAAAATTGTGCAAAAAAAAAAAAATACATGCAATGATTTTGACAGCAAACTAAATAAGGGGCTCTGCAGGAGATGCCATCACAGATTTAGCCCATTTTGTTTAGCCGAGAAGGAGCAGGGGAACACTTGCTTTAAGAAAAATCTCTCTCCAAAGAACAGCAGCTAGGGAGGTGGAGACTGGTAGGCAGTTGCTGACTGAGGAGTGCCTAAGCCTGGGAGTGCTTACCTACAGGCAGTTGTTTTCCCTTTGGAGAGCAGGGAGGTGTGTGTGTTACTCTGACATCCAAAGAGGAAGAGTCTCTCTTATCCTCCAAAGGGGCACTTTTCCAGTGGCTTGCTGTCCCCTGCCAGCAAAGAGCAAATATCTGTCTTCATCTTTTTCCTCCCCTTTGACTGTGAGTGCCTTAGTGCCAGCCTGTCTTTAAAATAACTTGGGGAGCATGCCTACAGACACATCTTGGCAAAGGAGGGAAAGGGAGGAGTGCAGTGCAACCAGTCAGGCAGAGACTCTTGTTTTCTACTCGGAGCAAAATGAAGCAAAGGTCTTCATGTAGAAGAAATAGCAAATGGAAAAAAAAAAATCAAAAACGAAAAGGCACAATCATCATAGAAATGTTACACTTGTCTGTACACTTGGATCTCCTGTGATGAGACCATACATGGAGGAGAGACCGTTAATATTTTTCAGATAAACATGACATTCCTCTGTTTCTGCTGAAAAAAACACCCCAAGGTCGTGGTGGAAAAGGTAGTTTTTTCAAGAGCTGGAGCACAACCCTTTCCAGCACCGATGAGGGAACACTTGGGTGACCTGTACACCCCCTCCCCATCTGACTTCACCTATTGGGAGGTGCCCACTCTGTGATCCCCAGGGAGCCCATATCCTGCTCAGCACCCCTGGGACGGCTCTACAGCAAGAGAATGCTGCCTGCTGCTAAAGCTGCTGCTTGTGATCTTTGCATCCATCAGTCGCCAGTGCCACCGGCAGGGGACTGGCACTGCTCTCCAATCTCCTTAGCACCAAGCAAATTACCGGCACTCACAAATCATTCTCACAATAATTAGCAGCAATTAGTGACTTAATGGAGAGTCTTCGGGGATTCCTAAGCGTGCCTCATGAGCGTGGGTTTTTTAGGACGCTGGAAGTTGAGAAAGCCCTGGGGAATGCTGATGGCACCTGGTAGTCCCTTATCTCTGTGCCTGCCCGGATGGGTTTGTTTGCGTGCGCCCTTCCCAGACATCGCCCCGCTGGGGGGAATTCCACCCGGCTGCGTGTGTTGGCTTTCCTGGCCAACCCCAGAGCAGCCCCAGCGAACCTCTTGGCTGCTGCCCCCGCCTCGCCCCCCTCCCACCCGTGAAACCCCTGTACGAGCCCGTGCGTGGCACAGGGGTAAACTCCAAAAGGAGGGGAACGAGCTCAGCTGCTTACCTTGCCCAACAAGGGGAAAACGCGGTGGGAACTACTTTAAAATCGATTAATTTCCTTTACCCCAGTAGGTCCTCGGCTCTACCAAGGCTCAGGCTCCCGGGTGACGCTGGACAGTCACACAGGGTTTGCTTGTTGAGGGCGCAAGGCATGAACTCCTCTGACAAAAAAAACCTTGCCTAATTAAATTTCTCGTTCTGAAAACAAAAGGGGTTCTCAGAGGAGACAACGGGGTCTCCCTGAGGTTGTTACTGTTGGGTAGATTTTTGCAAGTCATTAACAACCTCGGGAAATTGTTGATCAAATGGATGAAAATGCAGCTTTCCAGTTTTCCAGTAAACCGAGCGTAGTAAGCCACTGTGGCATAAGCATCTTCATAATGATGTTTCCGAGTCAATAGGAGGGGCCTGGGGTGTTTTAATTGCCTTAGTTTCTAAATAAATGTAAAGAGATTTGTACACGTCCTGGATGCAAATGACCTCTTGAAGAAAGGTTACCTGGCTTTCCTTGTGGATTTTGCCTCTGAAAGAAGGGGGGAAAATCCCATTAAGGCTGGGCTGTGAGCACGGTACAAGCATGTGCCCAAGACTATCATTAATGCGGACACTTACCACTTCTCATCTTGAGATATAACCAACACCTTTATATCTGTGAACCCCTCTCAGCTGCTAACGCAGGTTGTTAAGCACTCTTTCGTCTGGCTGATTTTTTTCAAGATTTTTGTGCTGTTTCACTGGCAAATGACAAGTGAAATGGAGACACATCAATAGAAATAGCACAATTACAATAGATAGATAGATAGATAGATAGATAGATAGATAGATAGTCAGTCCTCAGGTAATAACTATTTTTAGAAATTACACATTTTTGCCTTGCATGTGGGATCTCGTTTTATCTTTCTGTAATTATGGGCATTCTGCTATATAATAGGGTCTACTGCTGTATGACAAGTTATCTTGTGACATGTTGGCAGCAGTTTCAGTTGCACAAATCAATGCAGGCATTGGAAATTTAAAACAGATTTTTTACCTTTATTGCCTAGTTTAGTTTTTACCTGTTCTGTGCAGGTATATAGGGAACATTAGTCTCAGCTATGTCATTTCAGTCCAAATTCCAGATCACTATTTGCTTGAGGTAATTTTAATTGAGCTGGCTGAAGGTGAAACTCACCCCAATGAATAATAATACCTGCTCTTTTAGAAGAATGACAGAGATGAAAATAGAATTAATTCAGAGATCCAGTCCTGTGGTCTAGCTACTGGGTACACATCCTCCAAATTAGATAGGACAGAATGGGAGCTCCTTTGAAATTACCAGGCAAATGATTCAAAATGTACGCAAAAGAATGCTTTTCAATACCATACGTAATTGAACTGGGGAACTCACTGGCACCAGATAATGTGGAGGCCTCCAGCACAAACAGGTTTCAACAGGACTCAGCCAGAGTTGGGGAGATGGACTAACTGCTGCTGCAGGGCACAGAGGTTTGGCTGCAAGCTCCAGCTCAGGCAGTCCTTCAAGCCTCACATCTGCCAGAAGATGAGAATGTGGCAATGAGATGGATTATCTTCTCACCAGGTTTCTCTTACTCCCCATTCACCCTTGGCTGCTTTTGGGAGTGCACTACCAGGATGACCCAGAAACTTTGGTCTGACCCTGTGCACTGCTCTCGGTTTCTGTGTTGCAATGTGGTGCAGGTCAAGCCATGTGATCCCCAGGCACAGCAGATCACATGCATAAACAGTCAATCCAGAGCTGATGTTTGCACCCTTGCCCCAGAGACAAGACTGTTCTACACATCTCTCCTTTTCTAATTACTGAGGTTTGTGGAGAGAAAACCATATTTTCCTGGAAGGAGAATAGGCAAACCAGCTCATTCAACCCAGAGCTGGCTTTGCAGTGCCCCAGTGACCCTCTAGAGGAATTCAAGGCAGACTGCATTTTTTTGTGTGTGCTTGTTATCTTATCTTTTATGTCCTTTGGGAAGCTGTGATCTGCTTTCAACTGACCTGAACACAGTCTGACTGCAAATCTTTGTTTGAGGAAGCGCTTGTGTGACCCATATACCAGGTAGATGTAAAGAACCAGCCCAGTTCTGTCTTGTATTCAACACATGGCTCCATAGTACCTCATGTTTTCATTAGCATCACTACCAAAGATGCCAGATCAGAGTTCAGCCCTCCATCTTCGGTGGGCCCGGCACAGTCAGTGCTCTCAGACCTCTCCTTTCCCTAATCCACCCACCCTGGGGCTCAGGAAACAGCTATTTTCCAGCTCTTCCAGAGAAAGCTAGGGGTGTGGGTTCCCCCCCCACCCCACCTGTTCCTCCTTTCAGGATACTATTTTCCCCACATGCAATTATTCCCCTGTTCATTCTTCAGCAGGGAGCATACTGCCAGGAACTGGAAATGACCCTGTGGTTCACCAAGGTGCAAGACCTGCAGAGGAACACTTACAGAGGTGGAGATGACAAGAATACTAACAAAATACTATTATCCTGATACAGGAGGCTGGCTGACTGGGTCCCACAAGGTGGCTGCCTGCACAGCAATATCTCATTCAAACATTTTCCCATTCATACAATTCCGTAAACGCTTGTAGGTATCAGCTTTCCATAAATACTATGGACAGACTCTGAGTGATTAAGGCATTTATTTTCTCTGTAGGTGCCTACATCCCAAGGGTGTCACTGGGGGTGTGCTGACTTTGCCTGTTTTCTGTGGCACCCAGGAGGCTGATTTCAATTTCTACTCAGACCTCTTTCCACACTCTGGCTGTGTAAAGGAGATATGAATTGCAGACTAAATGCAGTGGTTCTCCATGAACTACCCGCAGTGGGTAAAATCCACCCTGCCAGGCCTTGCTTCAGAAGCTGTGATGCAATTTAGACAGAAGGATGGTGGGAACAGCAGATCTGTTGTAATGCTCTGCCATGAGAAGTTTTTTCATGCTAGCCTGAGAGTCAAAATGGAAAACAATAGTCTAGGGGACAGATCAGAAGGTTTCACAGGTCTGAGGTGGGTAAAGAGAAGGAACCCACGGGAATGTAAAATGAGTAAGCTCTTATCTTCTTCATTATCTGTCTTGGTAGTAAGGCTTTTGGAAAAGATTTTTTTTGAGATTTTCATGTCAGATCTTGACACTGACTGACACAATGGTAATTCCCATCCTCTTGGTTCCTTCTGTGCCTGTGGAAGTCAAGGAAGAACTTCCCAGAGCGTGAAAGGGGTTTGAATCAGACCCTGTAGTGTCAGCAGATCATGTCTGTCATAACTTATCCCTGCTGTTTACCTGAGCTACTGCAAATTCTCACCTCACTAAGGGGAAGCACTTCTAACTTACTACAAAGTGATCTTGTTTGCCTCAGAGTTTTTCAAATATAACAGTATCCCTTGTGACATAACTTCACCCATTCACCTGGCTTTTTTTAATTGATAAATACTTAGCAGCACCTGTTGTGGAAGTACAAATGACTGATGCCAGAAGAAACAGTTCCTATAATGGACAGGAGTTCATCTACAGATCCTTTACTTACAGAGGCACAATTATATGATTAGGATTAATCTAATTGTATGTCTTGAGTATGATGGATTTAGGTCTACCATTCTCTTGGAGGAACTGTGATATTTGGAGAATCCACAAAACAGGAGATATGGCTGTAGATGAGCCTGTTACATGACAGACTGGTGTCCTCAAAGACTCTTTTTTTCTTTTTTTGTAGCAAGGACTTCTTGCTAAGCTGAGCTTTATTTGTCCTAATTTCCAGCCAGTTCAAGTTTCATCTGTAATGCAAAACTCACAATGGTGTTCTGAAGACAAAATTCAGGAAGGGTCTGTTCCAAAAGCCACCAAAATACAATGGAGCGACTCACCAAGATTTGGGTAATGCCCAGACAGCTGGACAGTGGACAACTCAGTTTGCTCTGGGATAGTGAAGAAACTGGATACCAATGGCACAGGTTCACATGGGACTCCACTGCCAACATGGTATCTATGAAGTGTGTCTGTGCCCTAAGTATCCCACAAAAAGACTGAGGAAGGTCAGAGAGGCATGACCTTTATTTCTCTGATTGGACTCTGCTTACCTATTTATCTATTTACAATACTGTGTGTCTCTCCAGCCTCCCATGGGCACTCCCTTGTTTTCTTTTCCCACTGCCAACAAATAGTGGAATGTTTAGCAACAGCTGGCTGGGAGCACCCACTGCCCAGGACAGCTGGAAAGCAGAGGATAAAGAGACTCCTAGTAAAAGGCAAGAGCAGTGGATCACATTCCCTTGGGCAGAGTGGAAGTTTAGCCTTGGTCTCCCACATCCCAGTCACTTCCTGCTCTGCTCATTGGCACATAAAAAAGAAAGACTGTAAAAATACAAGCCACATATTCATACAGTGTCATATAAATTGGCCTTGCTCCAAATTTGGATTCCTGCTCTGAGCAGGAAGGGCATAGGTTAATAATTTTTAAGATATTAACACCTTTTGTTCCAAGATACTTCACTTTTTGAAAAAGGGTGTGTGTGGTTTTTTGTTTACCCTGTAAATTGTACTAAGTTAAACAGGTGCTTTTTATCAGCAGAAGTAATCACCATGACTTAGGAGAGGAAGTAGAGAAGAGGCACATGTCTCATTGGAACTGCAAAGGGAATTTAAGGAAATAAAATTGATAACTTGTGGTGGAATCAGGACATGATGCAGACCTGGAATCAGTCTGGTACTGCTGAACTGAATCTGGGACAATTAACACCACAATTTGTTTTATTAGAGTCATAAAATGCCCTATCTGAATTAGTGGTCAGGATTTAGGAGTGGGTTGATATTGAAAAATAATCATTAATTGATTATGGTGTTTTTCAAAGTTTCTGAACTGCCAGCACTGTTGTATTCACTCAGCATATCTGCAGAGAGAGGCTGTTTGCAGAATGGGTGACTCTTTTAAACTTTCTTCCTCATTAACACATTTTTTATCCAGTGAAGTTCTAAAAATGCCATGTGAGTTCAGCCACACTCTGCGAGTGGCAAATTTGCCACAACTGCCCCACTGATGAGTCCTAGGAAATAGTTTGCAAGGCCTGCCTATGCTAAACTTTGTTCAAAGGAACCGGTGTCAAAATATGAGAAGAAAACCTCACCTAACCTTGTGGAAGGTTAGAGGAAGAATCCAACTAGGGATTTGCACGCCCTTTTTACTCCTGTGGATTTGCCTGTCTTGGCCATGGACTGATGTCTTCTAGAAACATGATGCTTTACCTCTAGCAGCACAGGGCATCAGAATCACTCCAATTCAATACTACCACAGAATCACCCCGACCCAAGGTCACCAACACTCTCTGCTTCCCCCTACAGCTGGGTCTTTCATGAAAACCCCCCCTGAAAGCCTTGATTTGGCCTCGTTCTCTGCCTGAACTTCACGAGAACAGCACAAGGCAGTACAGCTGGAGGTGATGTTTGAAAAACGTCGTTGGTGAAATGTAAATACTTGTAGGTGATTGCATAGATAATACGGTCTCATGAAGAAACCACTTGATATGTCAGTGTTAATACCTGCGACCCTCCATTCCCCCGGTGTTTGTATGCGCAGTACATATTTTGCTTATAGAGTACAGAGCAGGGTTGTAATAGAGATGTCTTCAAGCTACATTTATTTGATCTATTTGTTTTTACATTATTTTTATGCTACTAGTGAATGGGCTGTTTGGGAATCAAAATGCCAAAGCTGAGGTATGAACAGGATCGCTCATCTCCATCCCCCATCATCCATGATAAAGAAATCAGAGTGGTATTGATTGTGGCAGAAAGGGGAACAGAGTACACTAAGTATGCAAGTCCATGCTAGTCGCTTAACACCTTGGAAAGGTGATATTTTTGCTTTACCTTCCTGGCAGTTTAGAGCTGTGCTGTGTACTGTGGAACAGCATCGTGTCTTTTGGGTAGACACAGGGGGAAACACCTTTCGGTAAACATCATTAACAAGCAGTTTCAGCAAATATTGGTGATTATACATCATTCAAGGTTGAAAAATGGCAAGGGAAAGATGTCTTTCTTTAACCAGCACACCACAGGCATTCATACCTCTCTGCAAAGAAGGATCCTGGCAGGGCTAGTCCCAGGCTGTCAGTTCCTGAACTGTCAGTGTCTCATTGTGTCCCAAGAGCATTTCTCCCTGGTCTTGATGACTTCGGCAGGTTTGCTGGCTGTGCCTTTAGCAATTGCAGTCCCAGTGAGAAGCTACCCCTACAATTGTCTTCACCTGTAGGCACATTAACACCCCAGGGGTGCTGAGATGCACATCCCAGGGCTGACTTCTGTTTTGGAGGTACCCAGTGTGAGTGCTAATGCTCATCTGGCTTCAGTGGACCCCCCAAAAAAGTGTTATTTCAACCAAGATAAATGTGCAGTCTGCCACTAGCATGCTTTTGGCCAAATTGCTGCCAGGCAGTGTGGCCCGTCTTCCCCCCATGATGACTGCGGCAAGGGCAGCCCCATGTCTCTAAGATCCTGGAACCCAAACACCTCTTCCTCTTTTTGTCATAGCTACTGCTTCCTACAGTTTCTTGTCTTTTTGTCTTCTGTGCTCCTGGACGAGGTCAGTCAGACTGTAACTCTCTTTCTGCTGAAGCTGAAGACCCATTACCCCTGTTGTGCAGAGCCTGAGAGATTTGCATTTATCACTGCCCCACGTGTTTAGACCTTACTGAAAATGCTCCTTACCTTTCTCACCCATTGAGCAAGGGATGTAATAACTTCCAAGCCCTTACCAATACTCAGGATATGAACACTGCCACTTCCAAACAGCCTGTGACACTGCGTCCATCACCTTGCATCTGTCATATCTCAGCCCTGTGGGAGCTCTGCTCAGACCAGCTCCAGGCAGATACACATGGATTATGTATCTCTGCTTTGAAGCAGAAGATTTTATTACTTTCTCAACGGTTATAAAATACACTCTTAGGTCTGCATGTGCTTTATCCTCCTCTCCTTCTGGGAAGTGTGAAAAACAAGGTCTGAGATTTTAAGAGCAAAGATTTTTTTTTTCTTGGTGTAGAGAAGGGGTCAAGGTCAACATGTGAAAAACTTACCTCCAGTTCCTAAAAGAAGCTATGGAGGTGTCACTGGCCTGTGACATACAACTACCCGAGGGACAAGCTTATTTGCACAGGAGAGGGTGCGTGTTAATTGATTTGTGCATGTACAAATGAGCGTGTCCGTATGTGGACAGACCAGTAGATACCAAACAGACAAGAAAGGGAAAGCTGAAATACAAATGGACAATGGCATTTCAAAAATGCAAGCCTTTGTTTTATGGTGCATTTATAACAGGCTATGCAGAAGTATGTTCCCCTGTGCGTTAAAGCAAAATGAGATCTGCAGGGAGAAGTAACACCTTTTATCAGACCAGCTGAAAACAGCCTGAAAAAATCATATATATTGGGATACACAAACACTTGCTCAAGCCAGAGCAGAGGTTTCTCTTAAGATCTGACAGAAAGCTCATGTATCTGTTAAACTTGTCTGCTTTTCATGACTTTCGGTGGTTGCAGTTGCTGTCAGGCCAAGGGATGCAGCTGTCAGGAACAGCTGGGAGCTGGCAAGGGACTCTGCATCCCCAGGGATCCCTGCATGCTGTGCTCTCCTCCCCTGCTGCACTACTCACTCCTTCAGCCAGCAGCTCCTTGCCAAGGGTCTCTGATGCACAGTCTAAAACCAGGGTTTCCTGGAACATCTTTTCCATGGAAAATGTGTATTTGTGTTGTTAAACATGCCCCACAGGGGTATAGCCAGGACATCAACGGACTCCAGCAGACTCCTCAGACTCCATTTGCCTCCCAGAGCTTGGACCTACATTCTGGAGATGCCCAGTTTCCCCACTTTGCCCAGTTTACCAGGATGGAAGTGGTCAAGAAGGGTTGGGAGCCTTGAGGATTTTACAGAGTTTGTAGCACTTCCTGTGGTTGGACCCAGACCAATCTGCTAAGAAAGGTGCATTTGTGGGATCCTGAACTGGAGGATAGAATAGGACAGAATGAAATCATTTAGCTTGAACGAGACTTCCAAGGTCATTGAGTCCAGCCATTAATCCAGCTCTTCAAGTCCACCCCTGGACCATGTCCCTAAGTGCCACATCTGCACATCTTTTAAATGGCTCCAGGGCTGCTGACTTCACCACCTCTCTGGGACTCCTGTTCCAATGCTTGGCAACCCTTTCAGAGAAGACATTTTCCTAATATCCGATCTAAACCTCCCCTGCAGCAACTTGAGACCGTTTCTTCTCATACTACAAGCTACCACACTTTGTTACTTGGGAGAAGAGACTGACACCCACCTGGCTACAACCTCCCTTCAGGTAGTTGTAGAGAGCAATAAGGTCCCCCCCCAACCCTCCTTTTCTTCAGGCTAAACAACCCCAGCTGCTTCAGCTGCTGCTCATATGACTTACTCTCTAGACATTTCCCCAGCTCCATTGTCCTTCTCCTCTCCAGCATCTCAATGTCTTTGTTATTGTGAAGGGCCCAAAACTGAACACAGGATTTGAGGTGCAGCCTCAGCAGTGTCAAGTACAGGGGGACGTTCACCGCTCTGGTCCTGCTGGCCACACTATTGCTGATACAAGCCAAGATACTGATCTTGAAGTTAGTGCTTAACTCAGGGGTGTTCACCCTTTGGGGTTTCCTGGTGCACCTCCTGTGATCCGCACAGCCTCAAAATAGGTTTGAAAATGTCAAAATAGGTTTTAAAAGGTCAAAATAAATTGTTTTGACCTTTCAGCTTGTGGGGGAGAAACTGTTACTTCTATTTTGTACCCCATTTTTGTTCCACAGTGGAATGAGAGTTTTTTGCATCTTTGGCTGAAATTTGGGAACGTCTTGTAAACTCACCATTCCTTGACCAGTTCCTTCCACAGCCCTTCCTTAATAGCAGCTTTGCAGACTCCTCTGGGTGCGTTGCCAAATGGAAGGGACGCTTTCGCAGGAGCACAGGAGAGAGGTTAAGAGAGGCTGTTTGATTCCCTCCTATCTCTATATTTGCACCAACAGAAGCTAAAAAAAGAAGTGCCTCTGTACCTACAGTTGCACTAAATATAACCACCTGGCTGGTTCTATTTATATATATATGCATCTTTAAAAGCGTGACATGCGATACTTACGAAGAGTTGAGCCTGGAAAATAAATTACGGTGCCAGAGGGCCAGACCTGTCAGTCACTCCCTGCAAGGTAAACCTCTGATTGATTTGGTCCTAGAGAATGGCTGGCTTTTCTCTTTGTCGTCCTCTGGCATAACAAACTTACCTCATTTTCTGGTTTACAAAAAAAAAAAAAAAGCTCAAAAATAATAACTGATACAATCTGAAAACCTGGGGAGAGCTAAGGATCTAGTGTAGAGATTTTGGTTCATTTAGGGTTAAAACCTCCAACCCGCAGCACCAGCAGTATCAGTCACTAATAGTAACCTTGCGTAGCTGCATGCATTAAGGTGGTATTGGATGATAAGGCAGAAGAGCGAAGCAATCTGCTGGGCTACAGCTGAAAATAGAGTCACTGCTGCACAGGGAAAAGCTTCATTCCCTCCCTGGCTCCTTCTTCAGAAATGAGAATGCAGGGAGTCATGCCGAGGGAAGGAAAAATCTGATTTCCCACTGCCAAGAGACAGGGTGGCACTTGTGAGAAGGATTTCAAGGTCACAGTGGCGATGCTATCAGTGGTGATGAGGGAGCCCAGCAGACAACAGGTGAAGGCTTCCCAGAGGTGGCGGTGCGCTGCCGAAGGAGATCATCCGATAGCTGTGGCAAGCTGCCTGCTGGGGGGCACCTTCAGCCCTCGTTTCCCAGGCAGATGCATGGGAATGTGGCCATCAAGGTGACAATGAGGAGGAGTGAGAGGTAAAGGAGCCTTATGTGTCTGTAGATAACTGGGTCTCTGGTCATGCTGCATGAAAGGACTGTACTCACCTTTTTACACCTTCCCCCTTTGCCCCTGGGTACCTCCCTGTCTGCGTTTGCACTCTGACATACAGGAACCACACTAGCTGGTGTAGAATAGACAGTATATGCAACAGCATGGCTCTGAGGTAGGGGTCATCCTCACACCCGGGTGGTCACACCCAAGGATGGGCACAATCCCCTCCGCATGGCTGCAGACACCCACCATCACACCCACCAGGCAGTCCTCAAGCATTCCCTTCCCCCTTCACTGCCCACTGTCCTGGTAAACCTTCTCCTACTATGGGCAGCTCCTGAGATGTCAGGAGGGCAAAGTCAATCTAGGAACAAACCCATTTTTCCTTTAATCACACGTATTCAAAGGTAAATAAATGAAATGGCAGGGAATCGGGAGGCTTGGACAAGGCCAAATGAACTCTGGTGGTGTTTTAAAGGCAGTGAGGTCTCAAAATTGCAGCTCTGTCAGTAAAAGGCAAGGATTTAAAAGCAGGACCCTGTATTTCCACTGATACCCTTAGTTCCAATTGTGTTCCACCTACAACTCTAATCTTGGACAAACCACTTACCAGCTTGGCACCTCTGTTTATTCCTCTTCATGTGACAAAGAAAAGTCATGAACCACTTCACAGGCTTGCATTAGAGTTTCATAACTAACGTTTATATGGGTCTTGGAGATCCCTTCCTGAGAGGTACTGCACAGGGGGCATCTACATCAAAGGTGCAAATATACACAAAACAGGTTTGGCAGTACAAGAACTGGCTTTTGCAGAGGGGCTGATGAACTGAGGGCAGCAGTGTGAGCAAAGGTTGCACAGCCCAGTCAGGATACGTTCCAAGGTGATACTGAGACCTTACTAGAGGGCAATGGAAATTTCACCCTTTTAAGAACTGGTACAAGACAATCAGGATGTCATAAACTTAATCCAGACCACATCTCCTAAATCATCTGTTTTGGGTGGAGAATTAAAAAATGCCACTTAGTATGGCAACAAGCACTCTGACCTACCTCTTTGTTTTTTCACCAGTCTTTTTTGTCCTCGTATGCTCTTGCTCTCCAAACTCCAGAGCTGATCTGGACACTTGAAAGCCTGCAGTCAAGGGTTTCTCTGATTATGCCAACACTCATCAATCCCACTGGCAGAAATACTTACAGATCCTTGGTGCTCTTTTGTAATTAGGGAACAAGTATATTCTTGCAGATTAAGCACTGGGGAGGTATGTGGGAGATCTGGATTAAATTACCTCTAACAAAACCTTCTTGCAGAAACTTCCAGAGTGCTGAATACCACACTCCTATTCCATATTCAGTGAATTTCCCCTGTGAAATCTATATAAACATTTCTGGTAGTACTGGCTACCTGACCTGATCTGTGCCCTGAAATCTTATCTACCCTGTGTGTGTATATATGTATATATATACCTCTTGTCATAACCATAGGACTATGAAGCTACGGGGACCTAAGTAATATTACAATGTAAGGGAGATAGGACCCATCTTATAGGATATTCTGTTTTGCAGGGGTGTTTTTTTCTAGCGCTTCTCTCCATTTCTCAGTTTTCCATTGCCCCTCGCTGGGAAATTGAGGACTGCCAGGGGTTGACGCTCAGGTGTTTTCCTGGCTGCTAATTTGTAGCTTTAAATAAAAAGGAAAGTGGAGCTGACTTGTAAGGCCAGGTAGGGCTGACGCTGTTCCAGCAGGGATCAGTGGGAATGAGAAGGTGCTGCTTACCCCACGCTGACCCTGAGCAGTGGGAAATTGAGCAAATAGCTGCCATCACTGCACGCCAAAGCTGCACCCTACAGACCTGAAACACTCTGTCTAGTGAGGTGGGTAACAACTCCTCTCATCCAGAGAGCGAAAATGAACCAAAAAAGAATTGCAACAAAGTCAAAGACAGCTGGAAAAATCCTGCTCTTTTGCCTTCTTTTGCCCATTTTCTAGAGTAAGGTACAAAGGCTGCGTTCTGAGTGGGGGGAGCCCAGTGCAACTTCACTGGGACCATAGCAATACACTAGCTGCTGCCACTGCTTGTGTGCATGAGGACTGGGGGGGATAAAAGGCTATTGCTGGTGTAGGGCCAAGGAGAATCAGAAGAATCATCTAAGAATCAATGTGGGTGCAGCTGCCTGTACTTCACTTGGACCAAGAGCCCTAGCTGCAATGGACAGGACATAAATACTTAAAATAGTCCCCTGTTGGACACTGAACTGTGTCTATGCATTGCCAAATAGAGTTATTACAGCTGTACTACTTTCACTGTTGCCTGCCTCATGTGAAACTTTCCTTGTAGGGTGGGTCAAAAGCCTTTTGCCATTGCGGGGCTTTCCAGCCAACACCATTATGGCATTAGACAGTCAGCATCACATTTAAACACTGAAAATAGGTTTTTTTAGCTTCTGAACTTGGTCAGAGAAAGAAAGACAACAAACCACTACTTCAATACAAAAAAAAATATTTCAAACAGAACTTTAAATTCTTTTCTAAAGTCCCTGCTTTAAGAAATGTCACATCATGGCTTTCCATGTTGGCAAATCATGCAGGCTACTCTTTGTAAAAGAAAGATAGGAGTGAATCTTTTCCCAAGCAGACACACTGCTCAGTGTGTAGGGGTCTGCTGTTGGCAGTGCCAGGCTGTGGCTTGCATATCATTAGTGACCTGTGAGGCCAGGGGACAAGATCTCCAACCAGGCTGCACATTGTGTCAGGACCCCTACCCAAAGAAAGCCTTGTAAGTGGCACATGACATGGCCCCAGTGCAGGGACTTGGCTTCTCTCTGAGTACAGTGACAGGTATGCCCCAGCACATGGCAGTGGCCCACATGCCACGATCTGTTTGGCATGGTGAGCAGTAATAAACAGGCCTTACTCTATATTATTATGGACTCAAACTGGGCTGTGCTGCCAGCATGCATGCAGAAGACATTCAGGAAGGACAGACAACTTTAGGATCAGAGCATGAGACAAGAAGCATCAGAGCATGAGCAAGATCCTTTGGGGATCAGCCATAAACTCCTTATGTGAGAGGGAAACATCTCCCTGCTTCACAGTCATGCAGAAGAAAACCTTCCCCCCTAACACAGACCAGGGCTGTAGAAAATACCCAAGCAAAGCCAGGTCCTGCCATTCTTACTCCTGTACTACCCCTTTCTGCCCTCCGAAAGGGATGTAGTGCCGTAATATAAAATGAGGTCCAGCATTTAATCCAGCTGCACACAAAGAGACATGAAGAATGCTTGTGGCACCCACTGTTTCCCTTACTCCACCATTTCCATTTCTAATTTTGTATCCAGATTTTGTGTTTATCTTTCTTGAAGCCATTCAGTGCATGCTGGGATTTTAATGCCTGGAAGATGTATTAAGTAATGAGCCTCTTAAGTACAGCTGCATCCCCTCAGGTGTCTCCTGGGTCTCCTGTGGGATCAGGCTCTTTCCTACTTTTGTCACTGGCATAAGGCTGTGCCAGTGGGGTGACTGCCGCAAGGATTAAACTAGGGTCAGAATTATCTCAAGATTTTGATTACTGAGGCCAGACCTTAAGGAGAGTGGTAGAAATACAGAAAGGAGGTTGTACCCAAGCAGCACAGTGGGTATCCTGGGCTATCATGGGTCCTGAAGGTGTGCTGCACCTCACTGCCCAGCACTGCACAGATAACCCAAAGCTGAAACTCCAGGAGAGCTGTGTTATCTCTGTTTTTCCTATGTTTTGTTTTGTGCAAAACCAACTCAAAAATCTCAAGGTTTTATTCTTTGGCAGGGTTTGGAAGGAAGAGGAGAGAAGCAATGTTATGGGTAACCCAGAGCCTCAGATTGATGTTGTCAAATCCCAGAGGAAAGGAGCCAGGAAAGGGTAAAAGGGAAGTGGGAGGAGAACTGGGGTTCCAGGAATTGTTAGCTGCACATACAGGAAAAACAAAATTGCCCTCCCTTTCTCAGTAGCAGCAGCAATGGAGATGCTTTCTTGTAAATACTGAGATATGTATTTAGTCTTCAGTCATGTGCCTACATGTGTCCATGCTTGCAACAGTGATCAAGGAAAAGGTTGAATTCTCTTAAATCTGAATTGCTTGCCAAGCTGCACATTTGATAGAGAGTTGATAGCTGTTGATAAACACTTCCCTCCCCCATCCTCTCCTCTGCACCTAAAATATTAACCACGGTGGAGCCTCACAGCCTCAGCAGCTTTCAGACAGTTCCAGCACCTCTCTGTCTCACAGAGAGCCTGAAGCTCCCAGGGCACTCTGCAGCAAGCAGTCAGCAGTGCTCCACCCAACACTGCTGCCTGCTTCCTAAAAATGGAGATGTGCAGGAACAACAGCAGTGATTCCGGATGATTTACTAATGAACAGAAGTATGGCAGGAACGTTGCGTACCTTTTATTAAAAATCATTTCTAGATAAGAAATAAAGGACAGGAGGGTTCTTTCTTCCCAAAGTACATTTTGCAGGATGGAAAGTGCAACTTGGCAAAACAATTCTTTCGGTTAACACACTGATTTTAAAATTTCTCATTCCTGATTTCTTTGCAATCTCCCTTTCTGTGCAAATTGTGATGTCCCTGCACCTTGGGGTTCAATTTTGGTTAGTTTCAAAGCGAAAATGAGTGTCTACCTTGCAACACTTTATGAGGACGCCAAAGACAATACTTGTACTTATTTCATCAGTCTTAATCTTATCTTCTCCAGGCACTTAGCAGAAGTGTCTAAGCTAGCAGATTAAATCTTTTGCATAGGCCATGGAGAAACACAGGCATCAAAGAAGGGTAATTTATTCAGACTCCCAGCTCCCTTCACCGGCCCCCAAGGCAACACAACTTCCTAAGGTAGACCATGCTCCTTTCATAGGGACTGCCAGTGATATAGCAAGAATTAGCTGAAATAGACCCAGACCTAAGTGACTTATCTAGTGTTATACTGGGAGCCTGTGGCAGATAAAATCTAAAATCGTGTTTCCCTGGGTCCTAAAATATTCCATTATAATCAAATTATTTTGTTGTTTTGACTCTTACTTCAACAAGGTGACAGATAAGTTCCCCTTGGAGATTTAGGTTTGTCCAAGTTAAAATCTGTAAGAAAGAAGCAGGTGAAAATTTCGTAGAATTGCCCCCCTTGTCTGATAAAGAAATGCAAGGCCAAGAGCAAAAGCAATCATTCCAGATCCCTCAAAGCAGTCTAATCCTGGTCATCAAACATCCTGTTAGATATACTGGGTCAAATTTAGTCCTACTGTAAACTAATGCAATAACGTTTAGAGGAGTCTGGCTTACATCCATTGATGAATATCTATTTGTCTCTGTTTGCTTACATAAATGACCTCAGGAAAAATAATATTATTCATTTGGGTGATTTCTTTATAAAAGCAGCCAATTGTATTTCATATGGGTTTCATAGGTTTAACTCCAAGTCTATTGCACTTAACACAAGTTCTCTCATTTCCATGGGCTATGCAAGAGGACTCTTATGGACATTGTGACTGTCATTTGTCACAGTATTCACCTGCTTCTTTCTTTCAGATTTTTAACTTGGACAAACCTAAATCTCCAAGGGGAATTTATCTGCTACCTTGCTGATGCAAGAGTCAAAACAACAAAATAATTTGATTATAATGGAATATTTTAGGACCCAGGGAAACATGATTTTAGATTTTAATCTGCCACAGGATCCCAGTATAACACTAGATAAGTCATTTAGGTCTGGGTCTATCGCAGCTAATTCTTGCTATATCACTGGAAGTCCTATGAAAGGAGCATGGTCTACCTTAGGAAACTGTTTTGCCTTGGAGGCCGGTGAAGGGAGCTGGGAGTCTGAATAAATTACCCTTCTTTGATGCCTGTGTTTCTCCACAGACTATGCAAAAGATTTAGTCTACTAGCTTAGACAATTCTGCTAAGTGCTTAAAGAAACCCAGGAATAGTCCAGGCTTTGACCTTTGCATGGGTTTGTTTCAGATGTGCAGAGATACTCAGCATTTAGTCCACACAGTAGCACTGCCAAGAAAAATATTAAATATAGTGAAGTAATGAGATCCATCCTTCTATTCCTGATAGAGAGGTGGATGGGTATGTAGGCTCTAGAGGAAAATCTGAAGGTTGGTTTGAAAGATGACACAGAAGTTGACCTGGATCTTTTCAATCTGCACAGGATCTCCTTAGGTTTCAGAATATTAATAAACCTCTAGAACAATGCCATAATTGAGTTTTGTAGCCAAGATGATTGAAGGTCAGAAGAGAGAATATTACCTCTTTCTACAAGCCTTGCCTTGGTTCATAAAAACAGAGTTTAAGATTGAAGCTTGAGATTAAATCCCAAAGTCCACATTTCGGATGATTTGTGAAATTCAATGTGAGCATTTGCAAAATGCTCATGTTTACATTTCTCCTTGCCTCTTGTTATCTTCCATCATGAGGTGCAGGTGTTAGAGCACAACTACAACCTCACTGCACTCTCTGTGCTGTTATGAGCTTTTGATCACTTTAATCACTGTACTTAAGAGTAGCTTGATCTATTTTTTCCAACTAATTTGACATTCTACAAGGTAAGAAGGTAATTAGTGGTGCCTGCTCTACTGAAAGGATATGGTATTTCACTTATTCCCCCAAGAGCATTATAGTTTGGATATAGCCACTGTTAGATAGAAAACAATGCTTCTTTCTTAAAGAACGAGAAGTAAAAGACAACTTTGAATAACCTCATTATGCAGCTTGTTCATGTTTTATTTTAGCTCTGTCTTTGATTCAATGCAAGCAATGAATTTTAGCTTTCCTTTGCCCTCATAGGTCCAGCTGCTGGAGTAGTCAGTGCTAGTTACCTACGTGTCTCCCTCTCGTGTATGTTTGCTGACTTCATTTGGCAATAGGCTCAGGTACATGGCTGAAAACTAGGTTTTCTTGTATGGGAGATGGTTTTGCGTCCCTAGGATGTTTTAAGCAGGAGGTTCTGCGACTTTTACTGCCTGATCTTATCTGAGCCACTTAGAAGGTACCAGCTGTCTGAGTATTAGCTAATTGCACAAACTGTGTGTGCTGTGCATGCTTTCATAAAAGATAGGAACGGCATCAGAGGAGTAATGCTTTCACCTTCCCAAGGGGACTCTATGGCTGTGTGACCTGACAGTGTTACATGGCTCATTGCAGAACAACACTGGTCTGCTGCCTCTTGAACAGCAAGTCTGACCTTTGTTTAGACAAACCATCTGCTTTCTCTGTTCTCTCTCACTCTCTCTGATCTACAGTGACAAAGGAAAAGGGATGGTCAGCAAAACTTCAAACACTGAGAAACATTTCAGCCTGGATTTGCGGAGGTGCCTGGGATCCCAGCATCCCCTGGGAGGTGGTGGCTGTATCAGAGCTCTCCAGTGTGTTCACAAGGAGAAGATCCTTTTGTAGACAGCCAGGCAGTTTCTTTGCTCTGAAAACTAGGCATGATGCACTGCTAGGGGCAGGCTGAATGGAAACAGAGGTTGCTTCAGAAGCTCCTTTCCAGGTTTTGATGATCAGCACACTTTCCAGTGCCAGCAGCACTCTGAAACCTACTTCAGGACTGCAATGTTGGTAAAGCATTTGCAATCTCTCACACAAATGCCCTCTCACCCTTCCCTTTTGCAGAGGTCCAGGTAGTCCATCCCTCCCCATCATCCCACAGTTGCACTGCTGGGAAATGAGATGCTGTTAGGTCAGTGCTGTACCACTGAGCAGTCCCCTGCACTGCTTTGTGTTTCTAAGTGTAACAGTGGGAAGGCATTGAGTGTATTTGGATTTCCCTTTCCCTGGGTTACTCTGCAAGAAAGGAGCTGTTGTGTGTCACTGCCCATTAAAAATGGCTGGGTTTCACTGGGTAGATTCAACTGAGCTAACAACAGTACAGTCGGAGTCAGGGGATCCTCAGCTCACCAGGACAGACTGGCCATTGTTGTTCTGCTCCCCTCAGCTTCCTTCTCTCCATGGAGGTGGGCTGCTATAGCTGAGAAAGCAAAGAGGTGAGAGGATTCAGGTCCATCTCAAGACACCTCAAGGTCTGTCTGAGGGCAGGGTGAATGTGCACCACTTCATTAAACTTTCAAACTTTAGTTTCTTTTTAGAATTGGAATATGTGCTCCTGCTTGTGTAAATCCTGCAGCCTCCCTAGCAGGAGTAAAGAACTCGTGTGTAGCACACACAGCTCTTTGAAGCATCCCAGGGCTTTACTAATTCTTTGCACCTACATTACAGTAGTGTGCAGAGTTCCCAATGAGTTCCCCAGGCCTCACTGTGCAGATGCTGGACTGCAGCCAAACCCAGCCCTAGAGGGGTTGGTGATGGTTCCAAGTCTTCCAGCTGCTCTCAACAGCTGGGGAGTGACACCTTTAATGTTTCTGGAACCAGATGCTGATACCAGTAGGGACTGAGCTGAGAAGCCCAGAGCTGCTCACACCACTGTGACCTGTAGTCCCTATTTAGCTTGTACATTAACGAACAAAATGAGGGTTACCTGTTAGTGCACAGGGTTTTATCAAAGTTCTGGTCTCTATCAGTCATGGGATGAACTGCTCATTATACAGTAAATTTTGTAGTAAATGAATGGTCAAATCCCCAGTGCTCCTCGGGTAATAGGATTTCTTCCACCAGCATATCCTAAGTGAAACCATTAGCCTGTCCATTAGAATGACAGGACAGATGGGTGTCTGTGGATGGACAGTTGTTAGAGGAGCAGTGTGGGATTCTTCTTAATCAAGAGCTGCTGAGATGTTTGATCTTATACTACAGAAACCACATACCTCAAAGGCAACAGGATCTAGGCCTTAAGGAAGCCAAGATGGGAGAAAAATCAATCCACCTTGTCAAATACACTTGTGCCTGGAAGCACGTGCCTAAGATAGTGATGTGTTCTTTGCATGCATAAAAATTAACAGTCTGGTGAGAATCAGTATTTTTTCATTATGATGAAGTCCTGGGGAGCTCATGTACTGCCTATTATCAGAGAGTCCAGGCCCAAAGCTGGTGCCTGTGGTGCCCTGAGGATCCTTCACTGTGGCCACAGAATGAGATCTTTGTTACAGTCACCTCTCTGCCTTCTCTCCCCTACCTCTCTTTACTCTGACAGTCAGGCTGCAGTGAGGGTCACATCCACAGCACACCCCCTGTGCCCACCCCCTGAATATCTTAAATGTTATGTAAAGAGTACAGAGGGTTTTTTTTACAAAGAGACAGCTTTGCATTTCCTGGCTTCTTGCTGCAATAAATTGGCAGATGATGCTCTAATGAGAACAATAATGCACCCACCCTACTGCCTTCAATCACTTACAGGCTCTTTTGCAGCTTGTGAAAGGCTCTAAAAGCTTTCACCAGACAGGTTGTCTGATTTTTAGGGAGTGTCACTAGCGCTGTTTACCCTAGGCAGGCAGAAGCCTGTTTTTACAGTGCGCGGCTGCTGGAACAATTAATGTCAGAGTAAGTGACCAATATCTAGTCTGACCCAAGAAGCGCCTGATTCCAGGGATTTTACAGCAATTTCAGCAGTGGAGGCTGCCTCAAAGCAGCCTATTTAAACTGAGCACTTCAATAAACTTCTTAATGGGTGGTGTGCTGGGGTGCAACCAGCTGGCATAAGATGTGCTGTGCCATTTTGCACCAGCTGATGGTCAGCACTAGTGACTGTATGTGTGCTGGTACGAGCTGCATTCTCATGACAGTGATCTATGTTCTCAAGTTTTTTCTGCTCAGATACACATGCAAAGGAGAGATCAGTGCTTCAATTTGCACAATTGTTTCCACTTGTTCAGCTCTCCAGCTTCAGACTCGGGACCATCTTTACTCTTTGTTAAAAAAGTTACTTGGCAGTTCAAATGAACTCCCATGGGAGGTTATCACCAGTTTGTGATTAAAATTATCCACCAAACAGCTGTTTCTTTGGAAGAAATGTGTTTTATTAATCTGTAAACCCACAGCAATTAAAATTGGGTTTTGAAACAACAACAGCAAAAAGCTGTATGCATCCTATCTCACTGTTCAGCGTGCTATTTCCCATGTGCTCTGCTTGTCTCCTTTTCCTGCAGCATCTCAGTCTGAGCCACTGAACTGACAGGTGATCTTTTACGACTTTCAGTTTACCTTTGTCTGCTTTAGGACCCAACGCCAGTCTCTACTTATTTATGCATCTTTATCTGAAAGGGAATCGACTCTATTTTAATTGCACAAGAACGGGATGATAATAAAATGTTAATTGCTTTTTTTGCCCGTGCACTGATCTATATCTGGCAGAATTTGCCCTTGATGATCCTAGAATGTCAGAACCACTGCAAACAAATATACACAGACATGCCACTCACATTAGAATCCAGGTATCTCTCCCATTGTTCCCAGGCTGTTCAATGCTTTTTCACTTCAGCAGCTGCATACAGCATCACTGATGTGGAACAGCTCAGCACATATGCTAATATCATACGTCCACTATACTGGCCATCACTACTTGGGAGGTAACATGGGATTTCTTTTGGAAGAAGGTGGTGTCTTTCTTTTGCAGGACTTAAATCTTCTCATTGATTCAACCACCTAGAAATGGCCCACTCATCTAGCTCAGAGGAATCTTCAGTTTGCAATATCCTGTTAAAAAGGGGAGCTGCTCAAACTATGTATCTGTCATCCATAGCCTATGTCCTGCAACATACCTACTGCTGTGATAACTGAGCACCTGTCAAGTTACTATATTGCTAGCCATGAAGTCCTCTTGAATTTATCAACAGAGAAGCTTACACTGCTGCCTGGCAAGCTTTTGTGACTCAACCTTGACCTCCCAGGGTCTTCTTCTCAGGGTGAGAAAGCATCAAATTCTCCTTGCAGATTTAATCACTGTTTCCTCTGCTGCGGGCTCTGACTGACAAGATGGTAGAGATATCTTTAGCTCAGACAAAATCATCCGAAAGCAGTCACTGCTACAAGACACAGACCACGCACTTGCACCATATGTTGTGTTTGGCATCCCAGGTTCCCAAACAACACACACAGCAAAGCGGAAAACTGCCCACAGCCTGAGGCCACCAATGATCATCAATGTCAGTCAGCCACCTTCCATGTGCTAAGACTCTGGGCCATGTTTGAACTGCTCGCCCAAGTGCAAGACACTCTTTATACCCTCACTGTCCTTTGAGCTTCAGAAGGATACTTATAACCTTGTAAAACAAGGAATGAAAAAAAAAGCCATGTCAATGAGGCCTCAAGTGATACTAGACTGTAACTAGAAACCATCAGAGGAGAGTGCTGAAAGGTTCCCGTCCCTTAACACTAAATAGTTCCATTATAACTTCTAGTAAAAGCAAATGTGATTTGTCCTATGCATTGATGTCTTTCTCAAGTAATGCTTTTCACAGAAGTTCCAGTTTAAGGCATCTCCCTTTCTTCTTCTGGGTGCTCCCTGTTTCCCAGAATGTGTCCCAGAGTTGGAGACAATTCTGTTGCTGAAGATGCTGCATTTCTCACCTGCTGATTGCAATTAGCCATGGCCAGCTGGGGCCTGGTGAGCTGCTGAAGAGCTAACAAGAAGAGGAGACCAGCATGAGGCCTCAGCAGCACATATGCTGTGAATAAACAAGAAATGCAAGGCTGTGTTCCGGAGGTGGTTCCTCTGCAAAACAAGGTTTCCAAGGACCCACACGTGTGGAGGTTCAGCTTTTGGAGGCTCAGATCTCCAAGTGAAATTCCCCTGAAGTCAGTGAAGGTAAGTCAACCTTTCCTGTGTGTGCCCCAGGAAACTATCTCAGCATTCTCTCAGAGGTTCATAAACTGCCCAGTGCAGAAGATGACGCATGAGAGGCATGCACCTTGTCATTCCTGAAAACACCAGAGCATGATTATTTCGGAGGAAATTCTGTGTACAGCAATTATGACCCACAGGCTGTTCTCTCAAAGCAATGGGAGGCAGTAGTTGCATCTGCTTAGAAATTCCTAACAACCCCCAAGCCAAGGTGTTGAGAACGTACACGCTAATAAGGTCTTTCCCAGGACCTATGTCTGCCCTTTCTACTTAAATAAAAAAGCAATGAGAAGGTTCACCTTTAAAACCAGAGACTAGAGCAAGGGTGAACCTCAGACTGAAAAGAAACCCCTCCACCTCTGGGCCCCAGGGGTCTCTGTAGCCCACCAACAGATTCCTCACTCTGCACCAGTGCAGCAGCTCAAAGGATGCCAAGCCCTCTGCTCCCCTCTCCCTCAGTGCTCCATGCAGAGGACACGGCATCTCTCCATGCTCCAAGGGCAGAGACAGGGGCTGGGGAAAAGGGGCAAAAGGCAATTCTTTTATGAAGTACAGGAAGACCTTTTGCAGGCTGGGTGGATCTCACTTTCCTTATAGTGGGATGTCTGGATGCTTCACCCCTCGACAGCTGCTGTCAGGTGCAGGGGGCTGTACCACTTGCTGGGAGTTGGGATGGTGGGAGGTCACTGCAGAATCCTGATCCCCCCACACTGTTGTCACCATCTCATCACTCACCATCAACTCCAGGCACAGGATGCAGAGGAGACACACGAGGGAAGGTGGAAGACAGTCCCTGTGCCTAAGGGGTAACAGAATGGCACAGGGAAGTGATCCCCAGCAAAGGGGCCCTCCGCCCCCCTGACCCTCCTCCTCTTCCCACAGTAGAGAATCTTTCAGGCCACAAACCCCCAAATCCAGCACTGTCATCTTTGGCCACATCCACTGCCTTCACAGTGGCCTCCTGGTGTCATGAGCCACCTCACTGCCCATTGTTCTGGGCCTTAAAAATACAGGGACCTCGGAAGCTGGCCCACAGTTCAGAGTTTTGAGGCCTTCTCATGATAAAAATGCTTGGGAACAAGAGTTCGCAGATCAGCAACATCTGGGAGTGGCAGAGAAGAGAGGTGGTTGCAGAAGCAGCAGAGAAAGGTGAGAGCAAGGGGTACGATCAGCCCTGAGAAGTTGTGGATGCCCCATCACTGGAAGTGACCAAGGCCAGGTTGGATGGGACTTTAAACAACCCGATCTAGTGAAAGATGTCCCTGCTCGCAGCAAGGGGATTGGATGATCTTTAAAGGTCCCTGGAAGGAAAAAATCAAACTATAACTTCCTGTAGAACTGCAGAAGAATGTCAAAGCTTACTAAGTTAAAGGAATGCCTTGAAGGATTAAGCTATGCTCCTGTCCACATTTATAGATGGAGTCCAGAGGTTTTCACAGTCCAGCCTCTGTGTGTAGGTAAAAACAAGATGAACTCACACATTTGTATTTCGTGGCACAGCTTTTCTGTTGTTTGATTTAATCTGGGAAGGTTTTGGTGGATATAGAGGATTGGGCTGAGAAAAATGTAACGACTTTTACAGCAAGTCAAATTTTTTACTGGCAATTTCCACCTTTTTCTGGTTCTGTTCCAAGGGGATTCACAAAGGGATTTGGCATCTCTCCAGGTCATTCAGCACTTCGGAATGTGCTGTAAAATTATTTGCCCTGAGCAGCATTGCAGGAAAGGCATCCATCAGTTAACTTCATCGTCAGCCTTCTCTTCTGAGGAATGTGTTGCTGATGATGAGTCATAAAGACATTGATTTTAACATTTTCTTCGAATCATAATTCTATTCATAAGATTACATAGTGGCTCTCAGGGATCTACTGAGTTTTTAAATCTATAGTCAGTGCCTATTCTTCTCAGTTAAGTGCCATATAATGCATAGGATGACCTGGCGATTTTTTATTTTTATACACATTGCTTTTGGAAAATGGTGTCTTACATCTGAAAAATTAAGTTAATACAAAAAAAAAAGCTTTCTTTTTTTGAATGGTAGTCTTTGTTTTAAAAATTCAGTGTAATGGTTCAGTTGGGTGAAACAGAGTGTTATAATTAAAGGTTAATATCCACCTTGAGTTAATATCAGAGGGATTCCCATTATGATTTGAGATCCCAGTGTTCTAAGTTCCTATAAATCTAAACCAATGGTTAAAAGTATAAAACTAAAAAGGAGTAAAAACCTAGGAGTGAAAATGAGGTGCAAAATCTAGTCACCAGGATTGTAGAATGACAGACATATTTCACAGTCTATATTGCTGTGTACTCATTTTTTTAGATAAATTCTTCCTGGCTATGCTAAAAAGTTATAATTATTATTATTACTAGTAGTACTACTATTATCTCCCACTTTGTCTGCCAGAGTGAACTCTCAAACTCTTTTTCATTTAACTTCATTCCCTTCTTCTGGTCTTTACCTACAGAATGTTTGGAGAGCAGGCAAGACTCCATGAACCTCTCTGAAACCCTCCAAATAGACAGCTGGCTCCCCAGATTTGGAGGCAGTGTGTTTTTCATGCACCAGGAAGCCTACTACCATGATGTTGTGCCATTTATGGAGAGAAGATGAGCTGCTTCCCTAATATGAGTCTAGTGGAGAAGGTGAGAGCTTCAGGAACATACCAATGCCCACATTTTACTCTATTTGATGAGAATTTTATTTTCTGGGTGAACATTAGAGTACTTGATGGGCGTTGACTGCCTCTCTGGCAAACAAAATGCAGTCTTCACTTGTATAATTTGTCTTTAGTGATCATGAAGCTTGTAAGGAACTTTCCACCTTGGTGCTGTCATCAAGGAAATAAAGCACTTTCACTTTGCAGAACTGATATTACAAAATCTCTCTTGCTAATCTTACATGCAGCCACTGTAATTCACTGAGTCAAAATAATAAAATAAAAATCCCAAGACATTATTAAGGGCAGCAAGAAACAGAGGAGAAGTTGATCCAAGTTAGAACCTGACAGGATCTCATCTCTGGCTTGTGTGTTTACTGGTCCCTGCCTCTCCTTTCCATGTTTTTTTTTCCCAAGTACTTTGCATAATAAACAAGTGAGAGGTGGGAACTAAGATCTGCCTAAGTTTTAAAAGTAGACAACAGGATTACAAAACGTGATGGTCAAATCTGAAAAAAAAAAAAAAAAAAAAAGACAAACCAACAAACAAATGAAAATCCTGTCCCTTCACTCAGTAGCCCTTAAAAGTACTTTGAATATGGTCAAAGTCAAAGTTGTTTTTGGCAACCTGCACAAAACAGGACACTTTTTGTTCAGCTGGCCTATGTCTCACAGCAGCCTGGCAGGCAAGAGCCCCACAGGGCTGGCTCTCACTCGGGTAGATAAGGAAAGGGGTATAACACAAGTGATAGTAAAAGTACCTGAACCTGCTGCTTCGTTTGGGCTGCAAGGATTTTTAGTCTGTGATTCTAGAGCTGTTAAGATCACAAGTGCTACACAAATGCCAAGTATAGTATTCCTGGGGCTAAAAAAACAGGCAATCTTTCCTTATCCTACAACTGTGAGGCCAAGGTAAATGCAACTGTTTAGAAACACTGAGGTCCTGATGCCCCTGGGGAATTTTAATGTGTTTTATAAACTTGTTTCCAAACCAAGCTATTAGGAAAACAAGATATTTCTCCATAAAGCCTTTCTTTTTCTCTCTTCAGGGACAGTACTTCGTGCCTTACAGTGCTTTAACTCAATCAGAATCATCATTTTTATAAACAGACCATTTTTCATGACTTGCTTGATCAACTTGGGAAGGCAGCTTTTAAGAAATTATAGTCATACACAGGGAAAAAAAAAATCTTACTCCATCTGTTGCGACCAGAGATGTAATAGAAACTGTGTCCTTTCTCTCAAGGTAATGCATAAGAAAAAATACAGATATGTGCACTTGTTTTCCCTTCACACTCAGCTGCAGTTATGCAATATTACAGAGGGAACAATGGATTCTTTCACTATGGATTGCAGAGCTAAACATTTTTTTTTTTTTTTGTACAGAAGTTTATGGCGGAAGATGCCAATATTTACCAAGACCTTCCCCTGTATAGGAGGAGCTTTCAAGTTGGTGACTCTTGAATACCTAGGTTGGAACAAAGAGGGCCTCAAGAACACACAGCCCAAATAACCATGGTGAACTATGGCTTCACTGGAAGCCAACTGGTTGCTCCACAGTGAATCAGCTTTGGTGATGAACAAAAAGTTTATTTACATTGGAGGTTTTATTGCCCACATTTATATTTATATCCACCAGGTGGACTATATACATAAGGGGAATTGGGATTGGGTTTACTTTTTGTCTCAGCACAGGAATGTCAAAAGGTTGACACCTGGGGCACACACGTAAAGGACTTGCTCTGAATGAACAGGAGAGGATGTCTGCTGACTCTGTCGAGGGGCTGGGAGTCAGCCAGAAACCTCAGGAAACTTCTGAGTGTTGTGGGACTGCAGAGTGTTTTCAAGCACTCTCATGGCCTCATCAAAGCCATACTTTCTCACATGCACTCCTCAGACAGAAGTGAGAGGTCTCTTTCCCATCCACTCCTCACACGTGTACTCTAACGTGTAAAATATTCAGTCAAATAAACATTTAGCACAGAGTCCAAAAAAAACCCCAAACTTATTCTGAGTCACAGTGGTCTCAAAGCAGTGCTGTCAAACTGGAAGTACAGAGAGCAATCCAAAGAAGTTTTGAGACTGCTGTTCTAGAGAAAATGTGGTGCCACACGTCCCAGAGAAAGCAAACATGTATAAGAGGAAATATCTGCTTATCTGAGAATTACTCAAACATGCCTCTTGTGGCAGGAAAGAGAGGCAAGGTCCTCAGATTTACCTACTAAAAAAATACCTCAAACAAGTGTGTTACACTGCATAGGAATGGACTTTGCACCACAGTATGGATCTAATTCCACCACAACTCACAGAAATGGATGGTTTTGGTTGTCTTTGAAATGTCTCTTACCAGCTCTCTACAGACTTTTCAGGTGGAAAACTCAGTTTCCTAATGACAGTTGAAAATTTTCCTTGATTGAGAAAAAGGGCATGCGTAGTTTCTTCCGCTTTTGAAGTCTCTGAAGCTCAGACTGTTGGGGAAGTAGTTAGAGTATTCTGAGTTTGAAAACTGTGAATAAAATGCTAAAATGCAAATGTAGTTTTAGAAAGTTACTGGGTTTGGCTGAGCTCTCACTGCAGGTCAGCAGTGGATTCTCCTTTGCAGGTGCTGGTCCAAGTAACACTTTTTGATAAAGAATTTTTTTTTCCAATGCAGTGCTACCACTGTTAACAAACAACTCTAATCAATGTTCTGCATCACTTTCTGAGAAAAAGCATTAACTGGGGGATGGTGGTAGTGGTGGTGGTGGCATTTGCAGCAGAAAGGA
This sequence comes from Corapipo altera, assembly GCF_003945725.1. Classification (NCBI taxonomy): domain Eukaryota; kingdom Metazoa; phylum Chordata; class Aves; order Passeriformes; family Pipridae; genus Corapipo; species Corapipo altera. Next base: position 7,731,713 of record NW_020884872.1, on the reverse strand, counting down.
GCAATAACAAGTAAAGCATCTCTGTATTTCTATAAACTGAAACAAATTGCATAAAGAGAGAGGAGGTGACTGGCAAAGGGAGAATAGAAAAGAAATGGATTAAACTATCTACATTGGTTGTGGTTGTTGGAAGAGACCCTATGTTGTTCTCAAAGTATAAGTTAGCTACTCAAATTCCACCGACAGTACTAGGGATTTCTCTGGGAAGTTACACGTGATATGGTGAACAAAGGGAAAATATTGTTAGTTTCTTATTATAGACTGTGAATAAGCAGCATTCTGGCTATTAGTGAACATTGAATCAGAAGATTATCATGGAGTGTAAATTAACAAGTCCATTAGGAAGAAACTTGTAAGACAGAGAGAGGGGTTCTATGTTTCCCGGTATTCCTCAGGGTGCAACAGTCACCTGACACCAGTTCGTTCAGGCTGGCATGTTTTCCGCCTCTCCTAGGCTCAGTTTACCCCAGCAGAACTAAATGACCCCTTTCAAGATTGCTCAAGAAGCATATGAATATCTAGTTCTGGGTAACTGAGTGTCTCCCTGTCTCTCAGCCAATTTCCTTGACTACAAAACTGTCCTCCCTGCTTGATGCCTTATTTTAAAGCGAATCCTTGACCACAGCTGCACTCTCCACTACCACGTCATCAGGCAAGCCTGCTGCCTCCTTGCTGCCAGTAAACAACTTGATCACATTTATCACGTTATGATATTTTTGCCTCCTTGGCCAAACTCCTCAAATTGCTCAGTTTGCAGCAAAGCCACAACAGAACAACCTCTGCTGCCACTGCTGGTCCTGCTTCTTGCTTTCTGAGGTGCAGATGGAAATCTGACCTTCACCTTGGAGTGATTTCCCATTCATCATCAAGATGAATAGCTCTCGATCCACCCTGTGCTGCCTAAAGAGGTGCCTCGCCAGCGACTCTCGGTGCGTTACGTCCCCCCCTGCACCAGCAGGACGACTTCTCTGCAGTGTTTGCACTGGGTGAATAGTGCTCATAATCTGAGGTTTAACGTCAAATATTTTCTGCAAGGGAAATAAAAATGTCAACAGGAAGTGAAATGTGACCTGATTAACAGTTAGACCTCTGACTCTGCTTCATTTTTGACTGATGTGGTGTTTTACAAGGATAATAATACCACCGATTCCTTCTTAATTGATGGACCCTGATGGAAATATAAATTAAGCAATTAATACAATTCTCCGAGACTCATAAAAATAAACTGTACATAGAGATAGTCAGATTTATTTTTTGAATGACTTTAAAAACATGTGTCATACAAAACATTATAACATTTTTTTCTAGGCAAAGCCAAGGCAAGTTTGACCTCCTTAAGAGTCAGAATGAGCCAGAGGAGGTGATGCAAATGATCTGCCACAGACCTGGGCAGCTTGATAACCCAAGCTGCCTTTTGTCTGGGGAGTTCTGCAAGCCCTGATTTTCATGCTTTTTGTTTAAAACAAATCTAAAAAAAAATAATTACTGTTTAACATTTAGAATCACACCCAGAGGCCCCATTCAGGACTGGGAGCCCTTTGTGCTGGCTAAGAGCACGGTAAACACAGTGGGAGAAACAGACTCTGCAGTAAATGGCTTGTGATCTGATTCCTGATGCTTTTAATGGTTTCTTCCATGGGAGATGGTTTTAATAGTGAATAACAGACCAGTGTGACCTTGAGAGATGCCAGCTTGAAACCAATGTGAGTTTTTCAGAGAGAGCAGGAATTCTGGGAAAGCAAAAATTTAGGGATTTGCAATACCCAAGTGATATGAAACAGTTTTTACAAACATTTACAAACAGAATACTGTTGGATTCAATCGTGTTTGCATCCATGGGCTTGCACTAATGGGCTTCCTGTGACTGAAACATTCTCCATGTTTCTTGTTGACTTCTGGTTCCCGAGCAGTCAGAGCTCATACTCAAAAGCTTTCCTCTCCCACCATGAAAGCTCAGCAGTTGTGTTAATAGAGGCTGGGATTCTCTTGTAATGTCTTCAGGTGTAAAGAAAACAGCTTGTTCACCCAGAGGCGCTCAGTGCTTGCTGTTTAATTCCCTTTGAAAAGTTACTCCCTGACACCTGGAGCAGAAGCCACACCACAAATTACAGGCAGTGAATAAAGCAGGGTTGTTGCACATGCGGTCTGCTCCCTACCTTTGAAATTTGAGAGCTGAGTAATTCGGAAAAAGGACTTGACTTCTTTTAAAATCAAAGTGAAGCAGATGCCTGTTTCTGTAATAGACATTCCTGCAAGCCAGGCAACTGGCTGTGGGTGCCAGAGGAAGAGATAACCACAGGGGAGGCCCTGTCTCAACATCCTGCCCCTCAAAATGTCCACAAAACTGGGTGAAAACGCATAAGGGTGCAGGATACATCCAGCCATGCTGTATCTGCACTTACAGTCAGATGACAGGCCCTGTGAGAGACAGTCCTGGCTGTCAGCCGTGATGATGGGAACACAGCCTGTCCCAGGAGGAAGGAGGTGCCGGGATGCATGGATTCGCATGTCTCCATGACAGCCCCTGTGGGCCATCCGTGCAGCCATAGTGGCTATGCCAGCTGGAAGGCTCACTAGTATTGACTAATCTGACAGGTACAGGGCAGGAGGAGCAGGTAGCACACCCACCACCCCCTCTACAAGTTACTGCTGAGGTACCCAGGCTGAGGAGAGCCAGCTCTCGCTGCTGAGGCTCGTCTTTCTGAGGAAATGCCTTAACGGACTCGATGATTTCCCTGTCTCAGGGGAAAAGACTGGGAGCAAGACTGGAAGCCACCCAGCTGGGCTGACACTTGTGCATGGTGTGGCTTCCTTGCAAAAGCTGAGTCAGGAAAGTAGCTCTGAGGAAGCAGTGGCAGCATCTCTCTCTTTCTGCCAGCCTACACTGGGGCTGTTGGGATCCTGTAGTGACCCCAGCAGCAGCGTTAAAACAGCCCTCAGTTATTTGTCAAGGATTGTTAACACAACACAAGTTGTTTTGATTGTACAGTGTAACCTGCGACTGCCATCAGTTTTATCATCTACATTGACATTTCTGTTTATCTTTCTGTCCTCCATCTGCCTCCTTTTTATATGGACAGATTGGAAAGCCTGAAATCATGTAAACTAAGTGGGGTAACTACCTTCCCTTGCCTCACCATTATTCCTAACCAGCTGCTCTAAGAGCCAGCCAGTCTTTGCAAACAGCCATCAGGGCAGAGGAGGTGTTTAATCAAATGTGTAAGGATGTGACTGCCAAACTCCACTGTAGGAGGTGCTGAAAGGTAGTGATGTTCTCCAGATCTTTCCTGAGAATTGTCCTGGTTAGGTGAACAGGATCACAGAATCATTTAGGTTGGAAAAGACCTCCAAGATCAAGGAGTCTAATCTTTGACCAATCACCAACTTGTTGACTAGACCACAGCCCTAAGTGCCAGTCCAGTAATTTCTTGAACACCTCCAGGGATTGTGAATCCCCAGCTCCCTGGGCAGTCTGTTCCAATGCTCAACAAACCTTTCTGTGAAAAAATTCTTCCTGATGTCCAATCTGAGAGGCTATGTCTTCTTGTTCTGTCGCTGGTTGCCTGGGCAGAGGCCAACTTCCACCTCGCTACAATCTCCTTTCAGTTAGGTATTGTAGAGAGCAATAAGGTCTTCCCTGAGACTCATTTTCTTCAGGCCAAACAACCCCAGCTGCCTCAGCTGTTCCTCATATGACTTACTCTCTAGACCCTTCAGTAGCTTCACTGCCCTTCTCTAGACTCTCTCCAGCACCTCATTGTCTTTCTTGTAGTGAAGGGCCCAAAACTGAACCTAGGATTTGAGGTGCAGCCTCACCACTGCTGAGTACAGGGGGACAATCACTTCCCTGGTCCTGCTGGCCACACTATTGCTGATACAGGCAGGACACCATTGGCCTTCTTGGCCACTTGGACACACTCCTGGCTCATGTTCAGCCGCTGTCAACCGGCACCCCCAGGTCCTTTTCTTCTGGGCCACTTTCCAGTCACTCTGCCCCCAGCCTGTAGCACCACATGGGATTATTGTGGCCACCAAAGTGTAGTTCCTGACGCCTGACCTTTTTGAACTTCAAACTGTTGGCCTCAGCCCACCAATCCAGTCTGTCAAGATCCGTCTGCAGAGCCTTCCTGCCCTCCAGCAGATCAACACTCCTACCCAACTTAGTGTTGTCTGTGAACAGAGCACTAGTTTTGTGTTTCTGGCACCTCAGAGGAAACAGAAAGCAATACGGTTTATCAGAGGAAACAACCAGGTATTAGGAGTGTTTGGTGATTCCAGTTTATTTCCTTCAGGTACCTGGGACTTCCTGCTGGGCTCTGCATTGTGAGGTAGCCATGGCTGAGAGCATGGCTTTGCCACCAGCACAGTGCTGCACTTCTGAGCACATGCCCAGACACTCAGGCCCAGAAGGGTTTGGAATGTAACTACTTAGTGATCTACAGGGCTTTTTATGGTGGATACAGCATCACATCAGAAGGGCAATACTGATCACTTTTTATTTCCTGCAATAACTTGGGCTTCTTGCACCACTCCTTCACCAAGGTGCATTTCACACAACTGCTTTCCTAACAGGCAAATAGCATTAGTCTCTCCTGACAATGTTTGTTTAATTTTTTCAGGAGTTCTATTAAAAGGGCATTCCTTTGTCATCAGTCCAGTTTCAATGGCATGTTGCTAAACATACAGGTAAACATACCTACTCTGCAACTGAGCTTTCACAATTCTTTTGTGTCTTGAATATTACTCATTCATATACAAAGTTAACAGAGTGATGAAAGATGCAGATATGTGAACTTGATGCTTGGGGATAGACAGGATGGACTGGAAAAAGACCAGAGAAACAAATGCTATATCACATATACAAGTTTTTATTTTATGAAAAGAAGAAACTAAGAGACAAGTCAAATACTTAGAAATGAGGTACAGAAAATATCGTTGCATCCTTAAATTGGCCATTTTGTGCTTGTACAGTTCTTACACACATGTGCTTTAATTATAACTTACAACTTTATCAAAGCAAAAGAGGACTCCATTCATGAATCCTCACTCTGCCTCTGTAATTTTCCAGTATAACTAAAACTGAACCTACACAAAAAGATGTGACCCAAACAGGCCTCCTTTGGCCAAGTTCCAGACAAGCCAAAATGTGAGGTGCAGCATCAGCTCACTGTAGTGTGAGTCCTGGCTTTGCCCTCACACATGCATTGCCAAGCAGGTGGCCAGGTCTAGCCCATACACAAAATAAAACACAGAGAAAAAAAGTGTGCTTTTCAGGGGTGTTGTGTGAATGATGTTATGGGAGTGACTGAATTCATGTCATGACATCTCTGTGAAAATTTGCCCACTCATCTTTGTGACAAATTATAATAAATCCAAAATCCTCAGATTAATTCCATCTCCTGGCACAAGGATAAAAGATCTCTGTAAGAACTCTGCTTCTAGACTGCCTGGGCATGGCAGAGAGTACTTTCTCAGCTTTCTGAGCAATGCTTCCACCTTGCAGGGGAGACAGGACTGGCAGTGCTGCTGCCTTGTTAAGGGCACACAGAGGGCTGCAGTTGGCACATCTTTCACGCGAAAGGCAAAGAGTCCATTGCTGTCAGTTTATTGGTAGTGTGGGTAAAGAATCTCTTCTGTGACCTGTAAGGAGAAGAGGTAGTGGGAGAGGCTGGTTTTGCTATCTTTCTCCCACAGCTTCCTGCTGGCTCTGAAGCCAGAGGGGTGTTAAACGGCTCTGCAGAGAGCAGTCGGTCCCTGTCTGTGGCATTCAGCAGGAAGCAGGTTTATGCTGCTGCTCCCTGAAGTGCACTGGGCTCTCAAGGGCACTTCGTAAATGTTGATTAGACAGAGTGACGTTGACCTGGAGACCATTGGCAGTTGGACTAGATGACCTTTAAGGTCCCTCCCAAACCAAACTATTCCATAATTGAGCATCACAGCTATTACTGTGTGTTATTGGATTGTTACGACTCACAGGCTGAGAAGCCATGTTTCCTACTAGGCTGCTCCCTGTGGAGCATTTTTCAGAGCAAAACTTTTCCACACACCACTACTGCTGCTGCGGTGCTAAAATGCTGTTTATAAAGCAATGCCAATGTCGTAGTTCCAGGTCCTGTTGCCTCTGGGCTGACAGCCCGCAGCAGGGAACTGACCACTCCCCCATGCCTTCTTTTTTTCTGGGAGATATGGCAGGGGGAGGTCAAAAAACCTCTGTTGTGTTCAAACACAGGGCCACAGCATGGAAAAGTCTGAGAAAGCCTGAGGCAGTCTTTTTGCAGGGCAATTAGCAGCTAGTGGAAGCTGGGCCAGGGTATGGATGGACTGCCTGCCTGCAAAGCCCTTCTTGTGGTGGTGACACTGCAAAGCAGCCAGGGAAGCATCCTCACTCCTCATAGACACTGTCCCCTCTCTGAATATTGCTAAATCACTTTGTCTGCAGTGATAAATCCTGGGAATTATGTATCCTTCCCGAAGTATCCACCTGAGTGGAGCAGACAGGGGGAAACGCCTGCAAGACGAAACAGAGGAGCAGGAGGTCACTTTGCTCCTCAGGGCAGGAGATCCTTTTGCTTCCCAGTGCAGAAAAGTGATAGCATTCATGCTGCACCCTACCAGTGTTTGACTTTGATGCCTTGGCTCCCTGGGACCTGACAGGAAGGTCTGAAGAGCAGAGGGCTGAATCCCCCCCAGTCTTGAACTATACATCAGAATAGCTGTGTGTAGGAAGTTTAAATACGGCTCAAATATTCTCAGCTGTACTGGTTTTGGCTAGGACAGAGTTAAATTTCTTCACAGTACTATGCTGGTTTGGGTTTGTGATGAAAACAGTGTTGTTAACACATTGATGTTTTTGTTACTGCTGAGCAGCCCTTGCACAGGGTCAAGGCCTTTTCTGCTTCCCACCCCACCAGTGAGGAGACTGGGGGTGCACAAGAAGCTCAGAGGGTTCACAGCTGGGACAGATGCCCTCAGCTGACCCAAGGGATATCCCACACCATATGGTGTCTTGATAAGCATATAGAGCTGGGGGAAAAGGAAACAAGGGATGCTCAGAGTGACGGCTCTTGTGTTCCCAAGTCACCACTACATGTGATGGAGCCCGGCTTTCCAGGGGATGACGGAACACCCATTTGCAGATGGGGAGTGGTGAATGAGTTCCTTGTTTTGCTTTGCTGGCATGCACAGCTTTTTCTTTACCTATTAAACTGTCTTTATCTCAACCCACAATTTTTTGCACTTTGACACTTCCGATTCTCCCCCTATCCCACTTGAGTGTTGGGGCTGTATGGGGCTGAGCTGCCCACCAGGCTAAACCACAACACTAGCACTTTTATTTTAGGCTCTGTTCAAGTTCACTTGAAGCCTTCAATCTGTTGATTTGGGTCACCTCTGGATCAGGCCCTTTAATTCTCCTTAACTGTCTACAATTTCAGCAGTGAGGATGGCCAGTGGTACCTGCCACCCTCACCAGCTACCTCCCTTGTTAGCTGTGGAGAGGCTACAGAGACTTACAGGAGGAAAAAGAAAACAAGTTTCCCAATTCGTATGTCTTTCTGTCTCAGTGTTAAGGGTACATAAACAGCTCAAAGGGAGAAATTCCGTGGATACCCTTATTTTGAAAATTTGGACTAACATTGTTACCATGAATTACAGATCCTTTGGAAAGTGGGACTGGATGCTAATTCTCCAGCACAGAAGACGTTTTCTTCCATGGATTTAATGTTTCTTAAGTATTCCAGCACTGCACAGAGAACAACCCCTTTTACATAGGTATGACTCACTTTCCTAGCCATGCTAGGAAATATCCCTGACCTGGCAATATTTATTATCTTCAGAAAGTCTGTATTTGCTTGATTATGAGGTTTTTTTTCATTTGGCTAGGGCAAAAGTCAATGACAATAAAACAACTCCAGAAAAGTCCCTGGGGTAGTTTTCTAATGAGGTACATGAGAAGTTTAATTATAATCCATTGGTAGCAGTACATATGTAACTGTAGTCTAGAGGGTTAACACAGAGTGTAGAGTGCTTTTCTTGAGCAGAAAGCAGCAGATCCCAGTTGCCTTACTTGCCCTCCTAAATAATAAATCATTTTTATGAATGATTTCAGGAAAAGCTACCTGCCCTGTTGAAGTTATTCTGGTGCTGCTGTTGAGAATAGATTTGGTGTCAGGGACTGAGGATGTGATGGCTGGAATACTGCTGCTTGTGACATTTAGTCAGGCAGGTTGCAAGCAAGTCAGGACTAATTCCTGCTTTTTTATTTATTAAGATTTTTTTTATTTATTAGGAGTAGGGGAACACAATAACAACTTTGGGGCATTTTTAAATTAAACAACAAGTATGAAAAAGAAAACCAAACTGAATGTAAGTGATTGATGCTGCTTATTTGTTCGTGTGTTGCCAGGGAGCTCCAAGGAGAGCAGGGAACAACCAATAGCAGGCAATGGGGGTGTAGGAGGTCTTTTTAATTATATCACATCATTTTTCAAAATAATATTATGTTACCTCTCACAGGATTTTAAACAAACATCTTGGAAACTCATTATGTTATGTTTTTGCATGTGGATTGCCTGCTCAGCCATGGTTAACCACTGACTTTGTATTTAGGTTCCCACTTAGATAGGATGTGTTGTCACCCTCCCACTGCCGGAAAGTTAAAAGTCTAGAAGAGATAGGAAATTGGAGAAGACCTGCAAGAATAAGTTCAGCGTCCAAAGAATCCCACAATTAAAACTGTCACAAAGCCCCTCCATCTAAACATGCATACAGCAGGATGAGCAGAGCAGTGGCCAGCACAAAGGGCTGCCTCCACAGATAGGATGAGTCCGTTCTATCACTACAGAAATGTCCCCTCCCCAGTGAACTGGAAGGGTTGAACTGTGTGGGGCAGGTCAGGCAGAGAAGGAAAATGGCCAGGTGAGATCTGTGGGTGTTGCACAAAACCTATACTGGTTGTGCTAGAAACTGTTTTTTCCCATCTGTTCCTGAAAAAGTGGAGCAGTCGTTAACAAAAAAAAAAAAAAGAAAACCACAACAGAGAGATCCCTCATCCATCTGTGAAGCAACAGTGCCAGGTTAGCTTGGGTGTTTGGTATCCCTATGGTGCTTTGCTTTGCTGCAGCAGTCTCAAGGAAGATGCAAGAAGGGAAATCCTTTCCTCTGACCCCACCTGGGCTGTTGTGCTGTGTGATGTATTCTCCAGATTGTGCACCATGATATGGTCCTCTCTGTGACAGGCACTGTTCAGTCCAGTGTACATTAAACCTCCTACTGCTTAAGCACCTTTTCACTTTAATATGTGTACCTGGGCAAAAGCTTAAGTACCTCCAGGGATCTTCAATCTTAGGCACAGGAGGCATACGTTTAGGTATCTTCATCCTGGCAGGATGAAGGCCTAACTTGGGATACAGCTATATCAGAGCAGGCCGTGGGCAATGAAAGGTTGTGGGAAACAAAGTAACAGATCTAATGAAAGATATTGAGAGATGAATTATGCAACTGAGAATCACAGAATCATAGAATCAGCCAGGTTGGAAGGGACCTCTGAGATCATCAAGTCCAACCCTTGGTCCACTACTGCCATGGTTACTAGACCATGGCACTGAGTGCCACATCCAGTCTCATCTTAAAAACATCCAGGGATGGAGAATCCACCACTTCCCTGGGAAGCCCATTCCAATGTCTGATTACCTTCTCTGTAAAGAATTTCTTCCTAATATCTAACCTAAACCTCCCCCGGCAGAGCTTAAGAGCATGCCCTCTTGTCTTACTGATAGCTGCCTGGGAGAAGAGACCAACCCCCATCTGGCTACAGTTTCTGTTGTGGAGTGATGTGATTAATCCATGGGGATTGTATCCACAGGAGCACACTAAAGTACACCACAGAACATCCCGGGTTCCTGCCTTTGCAGCAGTCCAACCTGTGTGCCTGCCCAGACCATGTTGTTGCTCACCATCAGTCAGCACACCCGGATTTCTCTTGAGTTCAGAAACTTGCACTGTGGAGAGGTGACAGGAAGGTGTGGGATCAGAATGTGATGGAGCAAATCTGGAGCCAGTGGCAGGGAACTGGCACCCAATTTGGAAATACAGACAAAGTTTAGAAACTGCAGGTCTTCCTGCAATTGCATCAGCATCAGCTTGTAATTAAACAATTGAGCTAGTGGAGATCCACAGAAAACCTTACAGAAAAGATTGGACACAGCTCATTCCATGAGAACTGTCTGTGCCTACAGAAGACCCCACATACCTCAGAGAAGTATTCAATACAAGATCTGTGGCTACAGAGGAACTACAGCGACACTAACTTACAAACTTCAGTGGGTGGGCATAAAGAAGGCAGTGGGAACAGTTTTATTGCCCTCTCCTGTCCAATAAAGCATCTGCTGGGGGAGACTCAGTCATTGCAACCTCCAGTGAGAGAACTGAGGTCACTTGTCCCATGGTGTGGCCCATAGGCCACCACCACAAGGTAAACAGGAGCAAGTCCACCTCATGGATCTGCCTATGGGCCACTCCATTTAGGGACACAAATGATTTTCACACAGCCCTATATCCAAAGCCTGAAGAAGATGTCTGTGACAAAAAGAGAGTAGTTGGGGTCCCAGCTCTTTTTTTATTCCTTTCTTCTTCTCGTTTGTGAAAGAGCGATGCACCTTTCTTCTCGCAGTCAAATCCATGTGTCTTCTTTCCCCTCTCTTCTTAGTGATATGCCATTTTAGTTTACCACATTCCCAAAAGAATTAGAGGAGGGCAAAACATCTTTTCCTGCACAGCATGTTGACACACTGCCAAGATACTGCTAAGGCCAGAAATAAGTGCAGAAAAAAGCTTGATATGTAAGACCTGAGATCCTACCTTCACAGCTCCAGATTTCCATGAGTGTCTCACAAGCCAGAAGGTGTGATATCATGTCAAACTCTACTAATGGGTAATTTAAAAAGCAAACAAAGCCATACAGATCTGATAAGGAAGACGTACATTTCACTGCAGACCACTGGAGAAAAGAAAAATAAGGAGGTGGAGTGAAAAAAGATTAAAATGGACACTGACTAGAAAAGCTGGGGTAAGGAGAAGTCCCCATATTTCCTGTGTGGTTTTATGTCTGTAGAGTCTGCTTTTGCAATGATTGATATAACAAACAAGGGACTCACAAAAAGGCTCCTAATGCTCACTGATCAGAAGTATAATGACGTGTAAGCTGCAGCTGTTCCAGTGGATTTCTAAACAGCAGGCTCTTGTTGAATGAGCCCCATGATTATTTATCTCCATCATGGGCTCTTTATTCCAAGGTATTTGCTGTCTTCCGTGCATTTTGCCCATCAGTCCTTACACACAGAAAACTCTGATAATGGATATTTTTTATTAGCCTCCTCTTCTTTTTCCTGCTTCTACAAACACAATGCAGCCCCAAATCACCGCGTTTCGAAAGGGAAGGCGCTGCCAGTGTTTTAACAAGTGCCTCCCACAGCATTCTCCCCCATTAGCCTCATAAACACGGGGCAGTGTTGGAGCACGTGCTGCAGAGAGAAGGGTCAGGAGACTATTTATTCTCTCCATTTAAACAAAAAAGCTTTCTCCTGGGCAAGGAGAGAAGCAAACAAATAAATTAAGCTGTGCCTTGATGAAAGCATTTATACTGTGTCCTTGGGAAATGTACCGAGTGTGGGGATAGTGCAGGGCCGTGTTTAACTTGGCTGGTTTGAAATGGTCTCTGTGTAAGGGGAGACGTTGCCGGGGCACCGAGTGCATTCTGCTTCTTGGTGTTTTTTCTAACATCTCGTACCTAGTACAATCTGCTCTGTTTCAAGGTAAAGTGCTCCTTCTTTGGAGACAGTTTCTGGCAGCACTGTGAGCTGAAGTCACAGGACTGGGCTACAGCAAGAGAAAACCAGAGGTCTGACAGTGGTTGCTGCAGGACTGCTACCTGATGCTGACAGAATGCAGTTTTCTTATCTGCCAGACAAGGATAACATTTATGCACCCATCTCATAGCTAATGTGCTGCTACTTGAAATGACAAATATTTTTATTCTTTTCTTGAGACCCACTGTAGGCAGGCATGGCTGATCAGTCTTCTCAAACAGGAGAAAAAATCTCCACGCCAGTGGCTCATGGCCATCTCCCCACCCCCTTGGTTGATCACTCCTGTAAACATGCACACACGGTCCATTTGCAGGCTGGAGGTTATACTTGGGAATTCATTGCCTGAAAGCAGAACATAGTTAAAGGAAAAGCTCTTTGGATAGTGTGAACTGGCACATAGCACTCCCGATGTCAGCAGGGTTATGCTGACATATCCAGCAGTGATATGGCTCTACATGTCCATATTTATCAACTTTTTAATATGAAAAGACATATTTCTATTATATTATTGTATTTAATTTTCAACTGTTTCTTTTTCTCCCTTTTTTTTCTTGGGGTGACACCGTTGGAAGCCTGTTAGTAACACTTCTCTCCCTGTCACTCACTGTACCAACAAATACTTTATCTCCATACGAGAGAACTGTAACTAAAAAGGCTGTAAACTACAAAGGCTCTTTGATTATCATTTTAGTGCAAGGTCAGCAGAAAGAGCATGCCTGGTATTTTTAAGAGAGTTTTAAACATTATTTTACATTTTTTCCTATTTATGTAAACACAGAAATTAAAAGGCTGATTCTTTGACACATTCCTCCCCTTCTTCCCCATTGCGCTCTTCTTCCTGGAAGCCAGTGTTACACAGGCTGTACAGAGGAGGGCACCAAGCCTGTGCATTCCTTGAATGGTTTAGCTCCATTTTAAAGTGGTGATGAGTGACAATAAACCAGAACCCAATGTACAAATTAAGTCTCCAAACCAGCGTCAGTGTGGGCATGGGCTCCTCCAGCCAGGCAACTTTGGATGAATGAAACACACTATTAAAAAACAAGGGCAGCCTGAAATCAAAGGCTTGCTGTGGCTTGCTGTGACAGAAGGGACAGCAGCGAGCTGTAACCATGGTTCTGCAGGCATAGCCAAAAGGTTGTATTCTTTCACAGACTGTCTGGGATGAGAAGCAGAGGCAGGAGGACAGGCAGGTTTGGGGGGTTTTGACATTTCCAGGCAACTGCTTACTCAGAGAGCCAAGTGGCCGAGACTGTGACAAGATGCAACAGCTGAATGGCCCCAACAAACGGAGGCAGCAGCAGGACTAAAGGGCAGTAGACAAGTCCAAACTCACAGAGTGTGTGGCAGCTTTGACTTACTAGCTGCCCCTACCCTCTGGGGGGAAGGTTGTATCACATCCAAGGAAAGGTCAATAGAGGCTGTGTTGTGGTATGGGGACCTTGGAGAAGACAGACATGACTTCTGCAATGCAGGAGACCTGTGTAGTTCATTCTTCACCTCAAGTGCTTCGGTGGATTCATCAATGACTGTGCAGCTCTTGTACTGTGCAGGTCTCCTTTAGCCCTAGGTCTTGGTCTTGTTCTCCTACAAGAATCTCTTCTGAAGAGGCACTGAGGACTCATTCATCTTCCACAGCTGCATTGGCCCCAGGGAGCCAGAGAGTGTTTCCCAGCTTCCTATATGAGAGGAAGCTCTTGTGACATACCAGGCTGAGCCTGAGGAGAAGGCAAGGTTTGTCAGGGATGAAACACGCTCTGCAGTCCGTGCCCTGGCTCTTTGTCTGGGGGATGAACCTTCTGGGGCTCCAAGGAGGTCATTCAGAGCTGACAGAGCTGTAGCCACTGAAATATAAGGGCATGTAGGGACCTGCAGAGTAGAGGCTGCAGAGAGTCAGACTCATGCAACTGTATTGATTGCATCAGGGTTAAATTTTCTCCTTTAAGTGCTGAGAATGCATCATGTTTATTATTAGACAATGCTGCTCCTCTTGTTGCAAACAATTGCATATATTAATACCCAGAGGAACTGGGCAAAATTACGTGCCCACAGCTTTTTATAGTATGTAGAGTTCAAGGAAAGCACAGGGTGCTTTTAGCCAGATTGCAACATTTTTGTCTAGCACGGCTGATGGGCTGTCTGCTCTACATCCATTCATTTTCTGCTTAAAAGGTCATGTTTAATTTTCTAAATGAGCTCCCCCACCACCACGAGCGCTCATCTCTAGACAATGTCTTTTCTCTCTCCATGGCAAGACATCACTAAATTTTTCCTCTGCTACTATGCTGAAAGGGTGCTTGTGCTTACAAGGCTTGTGTGCAGTGAGGGAGAAAAAACATCTGCCACCAGTGACTTCCTAGACATGGTATATTTACAAACCTTGTTAGTTGCCATGAATACGTCATGCCTGGTTGATGCCCTTATGGGCGAAGTAAAATTGTATGAAGGGTATTCTCTTTCCTACTCCCCTAAGGAAAAAGGCCTCATTCTGTAAAGGTAGCACATAGGTGTGAGAGCCCCAGGGGATGGGGAAGAACATCCTGTAATTCACTTTAAACCAAAACCAACTGGCCATCTTTAGAAGTTCTCTCACAGGTAGGTAATTGCAGTGTCTCTCGTGAGCCTCACAGCAGTGTGGGGCCTGACCCATGCCAGTCTAAGGTCCTGTTCAAAAAAATGTGATTCCAGAGGAATGGTACCACATATCTTCCATGGTAGAGCTGTGCACCAGTTAGTCTTCACACATAGAAGTGGTGATCTGATGTCACCATTGCTGTTAGCCTTCTCTACCCAAGAGCAGGTGCTCTCCAGTGCTATTTTTCAAAGCTCCATCACTGTGAGAGTCTCTGAGGGGTGCATCCATACTTTTCAAAATCCTAAATAGCAGCTAATGATAGATATGGAAGGTATGTGGCTCTTGTAAGTATTCTTATGACTTCTGAAAAGGTATGTTCTTTTTTGAAAAACCTCCTTTCAGTGGGATCCATTTTAATGAGATCCTCTTTCTCTGTTTCCAGGAAAAATTTTCTTAATTTCTTTTAGCCTACTAAATCCTCCCGACAACATCTTTCGCTATCATTTGTGTGAGTCCAAAACTCTGCTCCTCTTGTAGCTTGGTTCTGAGGACATCACAGAGAAGGAACTGAACCTCTGGGGCTCTTCATGGTTGGTTGTTTTGCAACGAGGCAGCAGATCACCCTCAGAAATTCATGTAAGCAATAGTTAAACCTTGTATGATAAGTCTGACTCGACCTAAGTGAAACAGATACTCTGAACAGGACAAACGCGCATATGTCAGTACTCAGAAGGCTGGAATCCCTCTTCCATGCCAGCACCTATTTCTGTAACAAGACCTTTTATTAGTCGTAATTCAACTTTCTCAGCATTTATCTGAAGAATTTGGAAATGTTCACAATTGCTTGCGTTGGCTAAACAATCCTCCCCACAAGAACCAAACAGTGAAATTTGACATTCACCCAGGTACAAAGCTAATTAAAGGATCACTCCATTGCTTTTTGTTGAGCTTTAAAATGAAAATCATGTTATGCTAGTTTTATTCATGTACATCTGACTGTACCTCTAGCATCTTTTTATAAAAAATTGTCTCCCACTTTAAAAATAAACACCTTACTGGTGCCTTCCTGCTTTTACAATGTCACAGAAGCGGAGAGCCATTTGTAGAGAATACTGTCATAGTCCCTAAATTGTATGGGCAAAGTAGCAGACCATTGCCTTCAGCTTTCCTACAGGAGCACTTCACCAATACTGGCTCATATTTTTCCTCCTTCAACTGTGGAGCCAATCTCTGTGTGCCCTCTTGGATGTGTAAGTTGCTCTTTGTTTGGCACATCATCTGAATGTCAATGGGCCCAATTACGGTGCTTTACAATTCATCGGTACTTTTCGGGGGCATCTGCACACAGATATGTGCATTATGCTCTCGGCTACATTGTGTTTGCCTCTAAACTTGCATTCCCTTTTCCTCTCACGCTTGAACTCTCAGGTTTGCAAATACCATCACTTATCAGCTGAAGAGTGCTGGGTCAGAGACTGCTGCATGTGGGCTCTGACTCTGCCTACAGTGTGCAGCACTGTGCCACGGACACAGCCAGACAAATGCACTTTCCTATCCTCTTGCCTTTTAAAGGCATGCTGGGGAGCTGGCAGCCACAGCTCAAAGTAAAGCAAATGTAGGCAAATAGGAGTGGGTTATGGGGCCCAGTCCTGCCAAGTAATGAGCACATTCAGCAATTCCATGTCCCCAAGATCCAGTTCCCAAGTCCTTGCACAATTTAGCACTAGAGCTGAAGCTCCTTACTTAAATAAAACCTCCTATTCAGGGTTTGTAAGCAAGGAAAGGACCAGGTTTTGGAAACACAGAAGTGCAAAGTGCCAAAGGGTTATGAGATGGCAAACAAAAGGGACAGAGCCAGGACTGAGATAAGAGACTAAAACAGCAGTACCAGCAGGTGAAAGGCCATGGTATAAACAGGTAGAGAATACACCCCAGTGCAGTTCAGTGGGAAAGGACACTACCAGAGAGAGACTGAAAGACTGCAAAAGAGGCTGTTGGTGGCCAGAAGAGAAGATAAATCTGAAGCGGCATGAACCAGTTTGTTATCTGGCTGAAGCAGTCAGCCAGCACTCCCTGATAGACAAATTCAAGAAGCAATGACATTAAATAGATGTAAACAAGCTGTCTCAGCAGTAAAATTTTGTTACTAACCAATTAAATTTCATCTTCAACTCTTAGCTGGCGGCCCTGGCTCACAGCTCCTTTGCTCTTATTGTTTCACAGAGATAAAACATGTTGTATACCATTTCCATCAAAATCAAGAGATGGATGGAAAGCCCTTCCCTTCTCTAATGAGGCTGAAAGACTCCTTACCCTACGTATCAGAGAAGCCTGTCACATTTGCATTAGCTGATGCTGAGAGTTTTAGGGTTGTTCAGTAAGTGTTCAGGGATGAAGAAGGAATGGGAGACCCAGGAAAATGTGTGGGTTAAAGAGGATCAGACTGTGTGTTAGTGAGGCCTGCAATTTCCCAATCAACTGCTCCTTCCTAGGGTTTAGCATTCACACCTCACCAAACAGTGCTGTGTGGGGAGCCAGAGGCCCTTTGGCAGGCAGCTGCCTCATCCTCCAAGTAGACTATTTTTATTAATCCCAGGAAAAAATCTACAGAGCAGAAATGTGCTGCTGCTACAGCCATCACCTGCCTCATTCTGCCAATGATTTTGTCCAGGGGAGAGTCTTTGTAACTGTAAATGACAATGCTGCTTATAATTCTTATGTTTCAGCTTATACCTCTTCAGTCCTTTCAATGTTCTCAGAGCTAATGATTTCAGCACAACTTTCATTTTATATCACCCTCACTATTTACTGAAATGGATCTGTCCTGGGGACAGTTTCTTCTTTTTATAGCAGCTTTTACTTCTGAATGGAGCTCTTCATTTTCAGGCATGGTCTGTTGCATAATGACTGACAGGAAAGTTGAGGGAGAGGAAAAAAATAAGTCATGATTTAGAGAAAGCAGAAACTTCTGAAACAGTTGAGACTAACAGCTCAAGCTGTTAGTCTTGGTGAACCAAATGCTGATGGCCTTTATGAACAGCAAACATCTGTAAATAGGGGGTGATTCCTGGCTAGGACTGAGCCCAGTGTGACCTATGTCTCCCCGGATACCTGCTGCATCCTGAAAAATGTTCCCTTTGAAACGCAGCCATGAGCACTGCGACACACCAGCAAGCTTCTCCTTCTTGACAGCAAATGTATTTAAAGCCAGACCTTACAGAGAGCATTCCCTGGCCATCGGGGCATGCAGTGCTCTCCCACGGCCCTGCCTCTGAAACGGCATTTACTGTGCAGCAGGCAGAGAAGGATGAGGAGGGGCGGACTCATCATACTAACATTAATCACAATAATAAAGCTGCCCAGAGATGCTCGGGGCTGGTACTCGTCATGAAGGCAGGGAGGTCTGTGCTGTGGCCCTTAGACCCTTGCCGGAGTCTCCTGGTGGCCCTGGCCTCACAGCACTGAAGCGGATCTCAGGCTGGGAGAGCTGAGGGCTGCTGGGAGATGAATGGGGGGTCCTGTCAGGGCTGCAGTGGCTGTGCCTCAGCCCACAGTTCTGTGCCCAGGCGGTTGTGGTGCCCCAGAGGCCACGTGAAGCCCCATGCTGCTGCACGGCTGGTGAGAGTGAGGAGGGGAAGTGGGCATCCACGGCTTTTCCATAGTGGGGGATGTGTGACTCCCCGAGTGAGGGGGACAGCTGCCCTCCCCGCTGTGTTGGTGGGCACCTGAGGGGAGGCCACAGGTATCCCTTCCTGCCTTTTGGACGTGGGTTGTAGCTGCGTACTTCCCCCGAAATGAATTCACCTTGGCCATTCATCATCACCACAGGCAATCTAATTACAGCCCTGTCTCAAAATGAGAGGCTCATTTATAATAGAGACTTTGTCATGAAGGTGTAATACCTCCAACTACATTTTTGAAACATTTTTTAAAGGAAAATTAATTAATTGTCTGCTGCGTTTTAAAATAACCAGCCTCCTGAGGTTGGCGTAGCGGCATCCCTTGTGGTGTTCCCTCCCCACCCCGCCCACCTGCTGTGTGACAGTGAAATGCTAAAATTATTTTGGCAGAGGAATAGTCTCAGAGGCTGTTGTTTATTTTCCACAGCAGAGGAATATCTCAGGATGCAGCCTGCACCTCTGCCCTGTGGGACTGTCTCTAATTGCACGCGGCGCGCTGCAGAAGCATTCAAAATGCACAGTTCAGAAAGCAGAATTAAACGTGGGGAGGGGGGCACCCACATCCAGCATGTGCCCAGATTGGTCTTTAAAAGAGGTGAGTGTAAGAATATGCTTACCTGAGAGGCACTGAAATGGATTGTGGACTGAGGCAGCTAATCTCCTACTGACATGCACGCAGCGCAACCACCAGTGAATTGGGGTAAGAGCTGAGAGGCTCCTGCTGGCATTTCTCAGGTCTGTTTGGTTCTTTGTTTGAGCCATCTTTGTGGTGGGATGGTTCAGGTGGCTACTGCTCAGGAGGGGTTTCAGACCAACTGCAGAATGGCAGGAGGCAGAGAAAAAGGTGTGTGTCCCTGTCACTGTTGAGGAGGTATTGGATAATGCATGGATGCACCTCACCAGCTGAAAAACCTGGAGCAGACTGCAGCACCTCATAATGTATGGCAGGTTCTGTTCTGAGCTGCTGTTCTTGCCCAGGATAGACCATCTCAGGTCAGTCAAAAAAGGAATAAAAAAAAAGAAAGGTAAAAGCAGTGAAAGAATGGCCTTAATCTGTCTCCTTTTCTTTTGTTATCTCCAGGGCTTGCTAGATAGTCATATCTCTTCTAACCACACTTCTTCATGTGGAGGCACCAAGCATTAGATGAGGCTGTGATGCAAAGAAACAATCACAAAAATGATGAGTCAGATCCCAGGCTTCACGACAGAGGAATAAACTGCAGTTTTATCTGGGATGAGGGATACTCCAGAAGCTCAGGAAGGGATCAGTTGAGTTTGGAAGGGATCAACCGAGTTTGAAGTGAATGGTAGAAAGTAGGATGTGGAAGAAAGAGCAAGTTTTTGCACCAAAGAAGGAAAACATATTGCAAGATACTGATGGAGTGGTTTGTCATTTTTCCTGAACTGGAGAGAAGAAATGGAAACCTGAAATTCAAGGCAGGTAAGAAGGGAAGGTTTTCAGAGGAAAAAACTAAGGACAGGGTAGGGATTATAGGACCTCTTCTGAAATCTAGCTCACTAACTTTTATCTGTTGGTGGAGTGCTATAAAAGCAATGGAGCTCAAATAGTGACCATTAGGAATAGGACTTCCAGGAAACAGAAAATTTTGGATGTTTTTGCCAGTTGAAGCCTTCCTATGAATACAATGCCATACAAAGTATGTGCTGTTGTACACATCTTCTTACATAGTGACACTCTTTACTACCCCATGAGATCTCTGTTACCCTCATGTTCTCTCAGGTAGTGCTTTTAAGGCTAATCTGATGCTTGGTCTTGGACAGAGGCTCTTGTTCTCTTTGACTGGAAGAATATATCACAAGACACATAGAGCGCAACCCCATGGTCGGTGAGAAGAACAGGTTTTGTGAGTGTTCTGCCATGTGCCACTCTAAGTTCTGTCCAAAACCAAAGGCACACAGAGAGTCTCTGCGCAGAGCAACCTGTCCTCCAAGGTGTGTGGAAAGGTGCTGGCAGTCACAGGGTTTCTATTCCCAAGCTCCACACTAACCAGCACAAGTGAGCTGGGGCTGGAAGCAGTGTAACCGCATTGGTGAGGTGCCAGGTCTGAGCAAACAAACCAGGTCAGCATCTATCCCGAGAGGTCTGTCTTGTGTACACCTCACTCCCACACAATCAGTTCAAGTAAAAGACAGGCAGATGTCTTTTCAGGTTGGGGACCTACATCCCTGTGAGGACAGGGAATAAGCGCACAACAGAAAATGAGCAGAGAACAAGAAGGACTGCAGTGGAGAGACTGGAGTAGCTGTCCAGCTAAGACATGACTTCATCTCTGCAGGACTTTTTACTTGTCTGCTTAATAGTTCTTGCTTCTCAGAGTTTGTGTTACACATTCTTGTCCATATCTTTGCAGTACTAACCATGGAATGCCGCATGCTTTAACCCATAGTTTTGCTATTTTGATGTTGAGCTACATGTCTGGTCTAATTAGGTATTCATGCAGTGATAAACACTCAATTCTTGTACACATTATGCAGAACCTTGCATGTTTCCCTGTGTTTTCTTTTATTTCTTTTGTAGTTTTTAAAGAAGGACATGATTATTTTGAAAGAGAAAAAAGAGAGATGTTTATAAAAGGATCCTACATAAGCAGAAAAAATGCTAAGTGCAGTCCTCATGAAACTGGAGGCTAGCCCACAGCCCAGGACCTCTAGAC
Organism: Corapipo altera; assembly: GCF_003945725.1. NCBI lineage: Eukaryota > Metazoa > Chordata > Aves > Passeriformes > Pipridae > Corapipo > Corapipo altera. The sequence continues at coordinate 7,710,919 of NW_020884872.1, read as the reverse complement.
CTTTTGCTAAGGTGTGGAGGAAAATGTCATGGAGGTGCACTAGCTTTTGCCAGGCTTATGGGATAATTTTATGCAGGTCACTTCAGCAGGCATCTGCACTTGCTCCACTGCAGCTCCAGATCTGCTAAACCCAACAGGTGCTTTGTTACTGTCTGTATGGCAATGAGGGCAGCTGCACTCCAACAGCCCTCAAGAAATCAGAGATCTCCTTCAGCAAGATGGGGAACATCATATATGTGGAGTCTTAGAAAAATTTGGATAATATTTATTGACTTATTTTAATTATTCCTCTGGAGTGTAATCTGTTGTTTCTATATCCCTGGGCATAGCTGAGCAGTTAATGCTGGCCATTCATTCAGAGTCAACACTGCAGACATTGTTAGCACTAGAGCACTTGGTTTCTCAGTTGTCTGGTGGGAATCTAAAGGCTGGCTGGTCTGACTATACAAATCTGTCTGAACATCCCCAATTTTGGCCACATTCATATACATCTTTTCACTCCTGCCATGTGGGTTATGTCAGTATTTTAATGGCACAGCCTTTGGACTTGATTTCAATCTCATGTTTTCTGGTATCCATTGCCAGTGTCTTCAACGAAGTAATAAACCTGCAATAATATGTCATGGAATAAGGAAGAGAAAAGTCAATCCTACAAGTTTTTAGAGGGAAAAAACAAATCCCGAACTTGACAAAAGCTTGAATTTCAATCCAGAATCTTACTGTTGCCATGTTTTATTTGATCAGCTTCGGGGGGTTTGAGGGAATGTCAGAGACACGCGTGTGCACACAAAACAGCTGTGTTAATGGGTTTGTGTGATAAAAAACAGATTCATTTGAAAAAAGTGTAATGTTACTGGCTGTTACTATACAACATGTAATACAGCCTAACGTTTTATGCTATGCAAAATGAAAGAACATGCCAGCAATAGTCTGAAAGAGTATATGCTGTACATCACATTGGTTGTTGTTGTTTTTTTCTGTACTAGACAAAGGATACTATGTCAAAGAGCAGTGCTCCATATGAAGATAACTGTACAGTCATTTGCATAAAAATGATAGATTTTACAAATCTATCTGCTGGTCCAATCCTGCTCTTGTTTACACTGTGTATTCAAGTAACCAATTTCACACTACATACATCAATGCAAAATTTAGTGCTGCATGTATTATACACCCAAAAAGAAAGGAAAAGGAAAATGAGAAGAGGGGCACAGAGCTCTTTCAATTTAGATTTTTAGATAGTGTGGTTGTCATGGTTCAAACCACTACAGTGGTACATTCATTTCTTTCTAAAACCATCATGAGAAAGCAGAGAAACCACTGTTAAAGCAACCCAGATTTCCAGACCTATTTCAGCTTGCAAGCTTCCTCTGCCCTTTGGGTCCTTCTCACCTTATATGCCAAGCAACCCAAAGATTAAGTAGCACCTGTAGGCTGTGAGTATTGTCAGATCCATCTTTTATTAGCTGTGTTTCTTACAGCTCCAGCTTCTGGGTTCGTGTGCTTCCTTCAGCTTTCAGGGTAAAGGCTGAATATGTAGCTTCAGGGATTGTAATGAGCTCAAATTGTTGTGGAGACTTCCTTGTCATCTCTCCAGTGTGGGAAGTTTGATGGTAAATCCCAGAAGCTGTGGGAGCTCTGCCTGTGCTATCATCCTCTCACATTGCCAGGTAGAGCGTCAGTGGGTTGCATCCACTAGCAGCTTAGATGCCATCACGGTATGATGGTGCTATTGGGGGTGCTTTGCTTGATGTCCCTTCCATCCAGTTCTCCCTCAGTGCATGTCTAATCCTGTGATCTTCACAGCCTTTCTCTCTATTTCATTGCTGTTCCCCATAATCAGTTCTTTTTCTCCTTTTCTTTCTCTTTACTTCTGCCCTTCCTTTCCTCAGGGATCTTTGAGGTTTTGTAAGGGCCAGCCTGCTCCTAAAAGGAGACTTGCAAAAAGTAGTGGCTGTCTTGCAAGGACAGAAGCCATGTCAGTGCCAGCAATCACTGGAGCTGCACAGCTGTAGCACCTATTTTGTGCTTCTACTGCCTTGTGCTTCATAGTACACCCAGGCATTTGGATGGAAAAGACAGGAAAATGTTCCTTCTTCTCTGAAGATGGAATTTTCCTTTCAGGTTATGCAAAACTGTCCCATGGCACTTTGAATTGTGAACTGACAGGTGCCAGGGGAGTAAAAGGCCTCTGCAGGCCAGCAAAGACTGAATGATCCAAACCAGGGGAACTTTGCAATGTTTGGTGGAAGAAGCAGAAATGTGTTTTTGAGTCACCCCAAGAAATGAAGTTCCACCTGCTTTTTAACATGGTTCACCTTCAGAATGCATTAATTTCTCCATGGATTTCCAGGAAATTAGACTGTGCTTTACAATTTCAGAGTTAGACAGCCCTTAGTTCTGGAGCCTCCAAGAGGCCACGTAATTTGTATGAATCCTTTCATCGATCACAGACATGATGTGTCAGGTGTTTGGAAGTACAGAATGATGCTAAACAACAGTTGGGGAGAGGCAGTGAAAAATGGCATGGTCTGTGGGAGCTGTAAGATAGAATTAGGGAGACTGAAAGAATTTAGTGGGTAGTTGGCTGGGACACGTGCACACTTTGTGAAAAAATGCTGTGGTATCTTCCATCAGCAGAAGCAGCTTCAGCCCCAGTAACGTGTCTCCTACGGACAATGAGGAGAACGGCTCCAGGATGCTGAAGGGAGAACACTGTCCACCAAATACTTCTCGCAGTTCCTGACCATTGGGCATTGGTCTCCCATCTAACCTTCACAAAGCCCAAAACTTCTCAGGTGGTCCCTGGAGAGGAAGGTGGGCTTACGCCGAGCCATACCAGGCCTGCTTGTGGCCTGACACATTGTGCATCTTGTGCTCTTTATTTCCACATGATCTGCTTTGATTTTTTGTCTTTATTGCTGTGGATAGTCAAGTACTGTAAAACGTGTCAGAGTCCTTATAGCTTCTTTCTGGAGGAACAGAACAGCACATCTCTTTTAACAATAGAAGAGAGAACATGGAGGCATTCGGGGGAACTGCGTGAGGGACCAGTGTTTCATTGAGAGACCTGACATGAACCCAGGAATAAAAAATAACCACCTGCTTTAGTTTTAACTGCCGCAGTCAAATTTTTAGATTAGAAAATATGAGTTCTATCATAATCCCTGGTAGGCTGATGACTTCAGTTGTATGGGGTTCTTCTCTGACTTGAAACAGATGAGCAGCGAAGAGTTAGTGGTACAGAGGCAGACTAGGAATTCAAGACAAGGAGCAGATCCCAGGGAAGTGCCCAGATGCAGAAGAAGAAGGCAAAGATTTGCCTTATATGACATTGTTGTGGGAAGCTTTTAGGAGAGCAGAATGAAAAAAAAGAATCAGTGGAGTGGTCTGCTCTTGGTGAAAGTGTTTTTGTCAAAAAGCAATTATTTTTTGGAAGTGTATCAGAATTTAAAATGGGAAAATGAGAAACAATTATCTTTTGACCTTCTCATTTCACTGTGATAATGTCAAATTGTTTCATTTATGCAAGTGAAAAAGTTTCATTCTGATTTCCTCATTTAGACCTGGATTTTTCCATTGCAATATTTGTTATTGTATTTACATATCTCTTCTATATATTCCATGTTTATATTGACTCAGTGTTGCAGAAGTACAGAATTTTTGATTCTGCAGAAACAATTCTATATCATTTTTTTAAGTTAATTTGTTTTAAAAATGGTGATGTTCCACAAACACACTACCCCCCCCCCAAAACAGACATGCAGATTTTTCTGTTGCCTCTGCTTCTAAGAAGAAAAATTAATTTTTCCCTCAATTTTTAGTGCACTGCAAAACCTTCTGAGGCCAAGGTACTTGTATTTTGGATCAGTCTGTGTTCTGAGCTCAGGTTTTGGTTCTGAGAACTTACAGTGATCGAGTTGTAGTAACAAATTTGTGAATAAGACCTGTCTTCTTAATGCATTTTAAAGCAATTCAAATTATTTTCAGCCACTTTCCATACTGTCATTGAGAGTCTCTCCTCTCTCACCCTGAAGGTGCCACTCTCAATTCCACCATGCAGTCAAGTCACAATCCCTGTGGAAATATACTTCATAGAAAGAGCAGCTGTCCAGAAAGTCTCCAATTACCTTTCTTACTGTTTCATCACTTTCTCCTTCTTCCAAGGAAGGCCAGTATGCTGAGCATGTGCCTGCTTTCTAAGCTTGCAATGCTTTTCTTTGGAGTCTCTGCAGCATTGCCCTATGTTTTGGGTTGGCATTTAAAATATAATTGTTAACAGTGACATTGGGAGAAATTACACAGTGATCAGAAATCAATGTGTTATAGGAAATAACTAGTTGGAGTAGCAGTTCCTGTGTCTTGGTTGAAAATCCTTCAGCGTCAGTCTGCAATTAAGGAAAGAACAAAAGAGGTTCCAGAGACTGAGACGCTTTTCCCAAGAGGGTATGTGTGTGTAGAGGGGGTGAGTGCTAATTGTCCCCTCTCTGCTCCTTCCATACAAGCTGACCTGGCAAAGAAGTCAAGTGGGATTTAGTGCATATGTAAACCAGAAAACCAAGAGGAGCACTGCCTTTCCCAGCTACCACATTATGTTTTCACTCCCCCACTGGGGCCTTGGAAGGTTGCTGCTGCATTGATGGAGGATGACTGAAACATGCATTCAGAGCAGCAAAAGTCAGTTTTAAAAAATTTCCCAGGTGAGTGTCAGTGTGCCACTAATCAAATTGGGGGTTGATTGCAAAACTAAAAATGAAGCAAACGCTTTACATAATTTGGTAGACTGCTGCTGCCTGTGTGTGTGTGTGTGTTTATAGACTCTTCTTTAAGCATTTTGAATTGAATTAATCATGGAAAGAGAAGCACTCCGTGTTCATATTCTTGGTGCAGTTCCAGAGAGATTTTGTATGTTCTGCTCTGCAGTTAAGGCTGGGTTAGGAAATATGGGGGAGTCTGGGCCTCGTTCTCCAACTGCCATATTTGTGGCCCGGATTTAAAAGCAGTTCAATATATTTTGCATGACTTGAGAAATTTTAGCTGGCATTCCATATTTACTGTGCAGAAATGGAAAGAGCTGTTTTATCTCAGCTTCTAGGAATGCTTAATTTAAATGTCTCTGTCTACTTGGGTAACCAATTTATTTACTGAAATTAAGAACAGGAAATCCTAGATCCAGCTGCAACATCCCAAAAATGCAGCCTTAATGAACATGAGAAGTCCTCAAAAATTTCCAGTTGTTATCAGTGTACCTGACACCAGTCTTGCTTACATCAATCCACAGTTTGGCCCATGAGGTAAACACATTCCCTTTCTCTCACTAAGACCTCACAAATTTCCCCGCCCTACTTAAGCCTACAGAACTTTTGTCTCATTTACATTGATTTGAGATGGGTGAGAAGATTAAACTGAGAGATTGGCATAGCAAGAGAGTCAACCAGCCCTCTGATGCTCTTCATCTGGCTGTAGGTAGACTGAGCTAACCCTCTTCCTCCCTATGAAGACTTTATGATATAAACATCTTCTGGGCAGTGCAGATGGACTGCTCTTTTCAAGCCAGCCCTATTTTTTCAGCGAGACAAAAAAAAAAATGACCACATCTTATTTGAGTGGCTCTAGATTCATTGCTTTGACATGTTTTCTCAGTAAAGCCAAACCCAACCAATGCCAGTTACCCCAAGTGGGCTGGACCCATCGCTTTTAATTCTTTTCTTTCTTTGAGGAAGGATGGAGCTTCTAAAAGGTTCCTCAAGGCCTCCTCATTTTCCCCTCCCATACTAATCCTGTGCTTCGGGATGTCACTGCCAGTCCTTGAGTGCTGTCAGGCTGCTGTACAGAGATCATTGGCTTGCCAGGTCCTTTTCCCCAGATTTATGTTGTCTCAAAAAGCAGCACATAGGGATGCTTTGGCAATACAAAAACAAGGTTTTCATAGCTGTCGTGGTGAAAGGAAAAGGCACTGGAAAACATTAGTTCAAATCTCAGTGCAGTGCTTCCCCAAAGAGTGTTAACTCAACCTTCAAGTATCGACCCTGCCTGATAGGAAGGGGTAAATAGGAAAAAATGGGATAAGTGGTATTAATCAGTAACCCCCCCTAAACGATTAGTCCAAATCCTCATGTGAGGCAGTCAGTGTACTGAAGGCTCCACTGATTTGTAGCCCCTTGTAAAACAGCACACCTAGGTGCCTTTCATCTAGCTGTCATTCTCTCCTTGACCAACAGCTCTGTTGTTCCCTAAACCAGTCCTCTGCTCCAGATAGTACTTTGTACTGTTTCTTTTTTGCCCCCCTCAGCCTTTCATAAAGGTGTAAATAGCCCTTCCCACTACACATGAATCTGCAGGGCTCTGCTATTCTCCTGCTGGGCTAAAAATTTTCTGCAGCAAAGCAGCTGCTCCATAGAATTTATCTGACTAAAAGATTAGACTTCCTGAAATGCATTGGAGGGCTGGATCCTCCCAGCTGGTATAAATCCTCGTTTGCAACATAGATCACAGCTATAGCCAACATGTAAATCACAATGCTCCCTCCTGACTTGAAAATCTATGAATCTATGAAAATTGGCATAATTGCATTGATTTCAGGAGGGCTACTGTGATTTACACCGGCTGGGGACGCGGCCCCACGTACGCCCATCCTGTTAGAACAAATTAGAATTCTCTCTGTGGCACAGCAGTTCAGCATTCAGGCAGGCTGGGTCAGCAGCAGCAGCACGCTGAGCTCGCCATCGGCTCCTCCAGAGAGGAGTGGGGCTCCCAGCTCTCCCTGAACACTGAGCATGTGTCTCTGCCTCCCTGTTAAGGCAGCGCTGGAAAACACTACTGCCCAGCAAAGTGGTGCAGAGTAGAAACGTAGGAGTGGTGGTACTTTGACCAAGAAAAAGCCTGTGAGGGTTTTCACAAGCTAACTTGTCCTGTCAGATGCGGTTCAGGGAATGCTTTTGCAGAATACTTCCAGCACTTTTGCCCACAGACCTCTCTGGAGCCCTCAGTGCCAGTTCCTTGGCATAGCAAAGGATGCATGAACAGTAGCATCAAATCAGATTAAACAGCCTTTGAGTCCTTCCCTCGCGCAGTGAAGGGATCTTGCTTTCTGGCTGCTGCAAAATTAGAAGAGGGTGAACAAGAAACAAAGGAGAAATACAGAGAAGAATCTCAAATAGGGCATTTTGTTCTACATGCAACCCATAAGAAATCTCAAGATTGTTTACTATTAATTGGGTTTACATGGGACTGTTTTTCAGTAGAATGGCAATTCACCTTAAAGTCTCTGGAATAAGAATCAAGTCATAAGTCTTACACAGCATTTACTAAAGCGTTAGTTGATAGTGAAAGTTCTATTTAAGGCTACAGTTGTACTTATCTTACAATAGTTTGTTTTCTGTTGCTTACAATTTCCTGAAAAAATTATTTCTCTGGATTTAATGTTCAATGCCTGGCCTTTGCTTAACATCAAGTTTGTTGTTTTGGAGAGAAAACTATTGATAAAGTTTCTAAGAAAAAGCAGAAAATAAACTTTTTATTATCAAATTACATTTAGATTGGTTTTTTTGCATACAACTTAATACCAATGAAACCTGCAAGTTAAAAATATGCAGTTTGCTTAATTCTCATCCAGAATTGAAGTCAAGGTCAATTGATTTTAGACATGTTCAGTGAACAGTTTCTACTGTGCTTAGAGTCATGAGAGTGCAAGTCACAACAAATAAATATTGACAGATCTGTGAAAGCACAGAATGTGGCCAAATTCTTCTTTTCACTACACAGTTGTACCTCTCTGGGCATATGGATGTTGCTTTTGCCTGTTTTCATAATCCAGACTTAGGAGGACTTTCAGGTTTGGATTTTATTTTAAATTGTCTGGCTATGGTACTATGATGGATGTTTAATTTCCCTAAAGATCTGGGTAAATTAGAGATCTAATTTTGGTGGCCAACCTGAAACTTGTAGCTTCTAGTGAGTAAACAGTGGAGTCACAGTGTTTCACCCAGCTCTCTTGCAACAGCCATTTCCAGCCTGAATCCTGTGATTGTATCAGGGATAGGATTCTGCCACCAGTTTCAGTCATTAGCAAGTAAAAGAGATGGATGCAGTCCATGTGCACTCTCCCCCTCAGTCCTTATCCCAAATGCTGTTCTTTGGTGGAGAGGGCATGTTTGGTCATCCTCTGGGCTGCACCTTGTCCATTGGGGAGTTTCTCCCTGTCCTGGGCTGTCTCACATCAACAAAAGACAGGCCTGTGCTCTAAAACATCCTGTAAAAATCAACCTGTTTACCTGCCTCGCAGCCTCATCCTCTGTTGTTTTGAAAGGAAAGTCAGCCTGGACACATTTAGTGTGAGAGTGGCCTCTGATTGCAGATTTTATTGGCACTTGCCACAGCTGGCTCCAACACAAGTTTCTGTGTGCTAGGTGTGGCCCCGAAAACCTCCATCCCACTCATGCCAGACCTGTCCTGGCTTGCTTGCATGAGGAAAAGAGTTCATATATGGTGCTCAAAAACCCTTTGTGGGAAGGATCTCCTGGCATAGATACAAAGAGGAAGAGGATGACTTCTCAGACAAAAAAGCACACTCTTCTGTCCTCCCTTGAACCCAGTGCCGCTATGCTTCCTCCTCACCTTATTGCCAGGGAAACCCTTTCCCACTGCCAAATGCTGCTCTAATGCTGAAACTCTGTGCAACATCCCAGCCTCATCAGAAAACCTGGGTTTGGTCATTTTTTTCTGGTTGGCTTGCTTGGGAGGGTGGTGACAAATCATCTCTGCATGTATGAGTGAAAGGAGTGGCTGGCACCTGTCGCTGGCTGGACTGGCCATGCTGCTTGACTGCTACCCTCCCAGGGCTCTGGGGACCTATCTAACATGCAAACAGGGCAGGGCAGGGCCTCACAAGCTTCCCTGCCAGCTGGCAGGGGGGTGGGCTGGTGTCTGACACCGAAGCAAGTTGTTCTATTCCTGCTTAGTGGATGTTTTTACTGCGGTGTGAAACGAAGCAAAATATAGAAGCTGGCTGAGACTGTGTTGTGAGGAAATCCTCTGATCTTGCTAGCTCTGCTCAGTGTTTAGCCTTTTATCAGGACATGAGCTCATTGCTGTTTCAGGCTAAAGACAGAGCTTTGTATGGATTCTTTGCTTTCACTCTTGAAATTCTCTGTTTGACTTGCAGCTTGTGTCAGAAGGGGCCTGATCACAAAAAAAAAATGTTAATGCTTTTACCAGGAAAGTTAGCAGGCACTTTCGTGTCACTCTTCCAAGGGGTACAGGTGTGTAAGTAGAGAAAAGTCACGCAACTCTCTTTGAATCAGGTTCTCAGAGCATCCATCTAGATACTAATTATCTTCTGCTGAAGATCCCCAATTTCTTTTATGTCACTGAGAGCTCTAGTTGCCTGGCAATACCCAGTAACATCCAAGTGCCTCAGAGGACTGGATGTAAACTGCAACATTGGTGCATTGTAAATGGAGGGAGGCGTATTTCAAGGTTTTTACAGAGGAAAAGCTGCATAGAGAAGTTTGAACAGACAGCTGAAATGAGTTCTTTTTATTCACATGATATTTTATTCCTTGTGATAACCAACTTCTCCTTTTATTAAGTAAACTCCAACAAAACCTTCCCCAGCTTTTGTCTGATAGATTTTTTTCCATTGCCAATCTGTGTCATACTCATGATTCTTTTCCTGGCATAATTTAGACAAGGGGGTGTCTGACTAGGATATCCAGAGCCTTGTCAGAAAATGCAGGGCAGGACTGAAGGACACGGCCAGAGGTATCAGCCTGCCTTGGTGGTGGCTGGGCCACCTTGAGGGGTTGTCACAAGGTTCCTGATGTGTAAGTGCAGGCTCCAACGCTCTGTGACAGTGAGTGTGGGTTGTGAGAGCTGATAGGCAACTCATCAGCAGGGTGGCCAGCTCTTCAAGTTGTGGCCACACCTCTTTCCTCTAGGCAAGCTTGTTAATAGCTCATTTAAAAGAATCCAGAAGACTTGATGATAGGTTTAGCCTCAGCTTCCAGAGCTGGCACACTGTGGCAACTCCAGCATCATGTCTGGTCTACTGCAGAAGAGAGACTTGCGCAGACTGGTGCCTTTTCCCTCGATACTGCCCCCACCTAAGAAGCACAATTGCCCTCACCCAGCTTCCCAGGTCCTGTCTCCAGGCTGTACCTGTGCAGCCAGATCAAGTACTTGGGAGACCTCTGTTGTGTTAGGGAAAGTTCAAACTCCACCAGTCACAGGACTATTCAGAGCATTTAAGCTACAGTTTATGGCTTAAATCCAGGCTCCGCAGTGGGCGGTCGCACACATTAGCGCCTGCCTCAGTGTGGTAGCAGAAGCAAGAGAAAACTTCAGCAAAAGCTGGCAGAGTGTTGGCTTTGTTTTGTTTTCTGTTCTGTCTGGTATTTCATCTAACTGTCAGGAGAGTTAGGGTTTTGTTTTCATAAGTGACTTTGTCTTCATAGCGCCTCTGAACACAGGACAGTAGGTGAAGGCTGTGTCTGCAACGGGGCTGGGAGATGCTTGTTTTAGGCAGTTCAGTTTCCTTTAGCAGAGACAGAAATGAGTTTTAGTGCAGCACTGCTGTGGAATTTACCCCTGCTTAACTCTAGGGTGAAGCCTGTTTGTTTATGTTTAAACTAATTGAGTAGTGACTAGTTCAAATTGTGCTTTAATAGTTCAAAGGTATGCAAAATAGTTGTGCTGTGGACAGTTGTCCCATTATTTAAGTATTTTTCTTTATCAGTTTCCTGATAGTCTGGAGTAACAGCTTCCCGGAATATGTCTGATAAAATGCTCTCAAGCTGTTTCCTAGGGCAACTGGACTTCTTAACTGGATTTTTCCTATTGCTTTTAACAGACTTGAAGTGGTGCATGTAGTAGGATGACAAGTTGCCATATCCCAGTCCTTTTAAAGGGAAAAAGGAGCTTAATGCTGCCTCTAGCTGTCCACCAAAAGGCTCACCGTGGTGTGCATATTCCACAACCGGATGAAGAACATATTGGCACCTGTTCACTCATCATGATCCTGGGGGAGGATGGACTAGTTCCTTCTGAATCAAGAAAAGCATAACATAAAGGAGGATGTGCTTTTTTTCCATCTTCTCTTTGAACATCACAGTCAGTTTGTTTTCCTGCATTTCCCTTCTTTTACTTAATATCAGAGAGTGACCCTCAGAAAGACGTCATGCTCTGTGCCTCTGGGTGGTGTTTGGCACAAATTGAAGAAAACTGAACTTCCATGGCAATATAATTAAATGTCCTCTCATTGCACAGCTCTGTGGATACCAAGCTTCAACCATTGCTTTCAGTGTGACCACTGTGTCATTCTTGCCATCTCCTCTGGCAGTAAACTAAAACATGAAGGCTGTAGGTCAACAAGCACATAGTTTAAATATTAAGAGAAATGTAGGACGGTCACGCCAGGGGTTTGGGGACTCTAGGTTGAGACTTCAGTGCCACAGATAAAAGATCATAAGGTTATTGTACTTTCTAGTTTTAATTAATTACTTCATTTTTTAATTTTCTACCTTCTAATTTATATCCTTTTTTTTTTAGGTACATGTGATGTAATGTGATGTATAATGCAATTCACTGCAATATACATGTCTCATTATGGAAGAATGCTATCTTCATTTATTAAAAGTAAAAAAGGCTCCTAGAAGTAATAAAGGAATAAAAGTTAAGCTTGTATTTCAGTGGACTCTTGAAGGCCTATCTACATGGGAAACCTGCATATTAATTTGCAGTGTTTCATCTAGGTTATGTTTAGTCCTACATTTGTATTTCAATTCTACGGCAAGCGCAAAGTATCTCTCCACAATAAAAGTGTGTTAAACTGCCTTGAAGTTAGTGAAGGTGTGCAAGATCAGCCACAAACGAGGTAAGATCCTGTATGGTCTGCTCCATCTTCTTTTTCAGTAACTTGTATATACTTTTCAGTTAATACTTTTGCTTGTAATCAGACTATTGGATAAATTAGGATAGTTACAGTGCTAGAAACCAGGCGATGTAGTGTAGAAAGCAGCATTGTGCTGCTTTATGTTAAGTGTGCCTGCTGCCTGTTGCAGACCTTCTCAGTGCTTCTCCTTTCCCCTTCCTGACAAGTTCACTGTCCTGTCTATTCAGAGTAAACACAGATTGCAAAATTTTCTAGTACATAGGCCTACTGAAGTCTCCCTGTCAGATGTACACCTGATTATGATGTCTGAACAGCTTCTTGGTCCTTCTTGCTTTTAACACCACTTGGTCTGAAGCAGCAAGCCCACTCTTCATTTCTTTCGCTTCTACTTGTATGCTTTCTAGAAATAAGAACACAGAGCTCTGCTTTTCCCAGGGATCATGCTCACCTCCTTTTTGTGTGCCAGAATTTTGCAGTGGCATAAGCTCGTGCCTCTTCAGAATCTCTCATCGAGGTTCTTATCAGGAATATTAGAAGCCAAATTATCCTTTATTTTAGGAGCATACACCTTTATTTTAGGAGCATACACCAAAAAAATACACCAAGGTGCCACCCTTTCACATTCTCAAATGCTCTTTGGGTTAAAGTCAGTTTACAGAAGCTGAAGATATGGTCTTATACCCAAAAAAATTATTGTGGTAAAATGATTTTCCAAAATACCCCTTTTTAACGGTCCATTTTTCAAGAATAACTCTAAGAGCTTTCATTTTTACACACTGCCACGACTGAAACATAAGAACTTTTCATGGATGTAAATTCTCACAAGGAAGTATTCAAGGTATTTCTACTGAACCTGGTTCCATACTGCCCTGCGCATATATAATTATTTTTACTTTTACTCTGCTGGGTGGGACACACCCTTGGCTTAGAACACTAGGGAGTTAAAGTCACTTAGTGTTGGTCTGACTGACTATGTAAATTGAAAGAGGCAGAGGATCTGATTCTGTGCCTCTAAATTTTATCAAACCAGCTGCTTGTCAAATTTCATTTTTGCTTTATTTAATCATTAGCTATTACTGGAAGAAAATTGTATATTCTTCAGTTAGTTCTTCTGGTATAAATCTGGAATAAGAGCCTAATTCCTACCTTCTTCTCTCTGGTATCACTGGAAATCAATTCCAGTGAAATTTACTTTAGATTTAAGCTACCACGTTTCTAGTATAACCTGGTCTTTGTGCTTTTTAAAACAGATGCATGGAAATGCCTATAGTTGTAAAAAATTATCCAAGTCGACATATTTCATATCATAGCGTTTACTTCTGTATGATACACTGTATTCTGATACTTTTGAGCATCACACATTCAATTGCCTGGACATTGAGCTGACTTTGGTTAGAAAATAGTTACTGGCACGTGTTGAGTCAGACATCAGGTTTACAGGGACAGGCAAAACTGCCAGTTGTTGCAATAGTACCTGAAGCAAAGGTGTGGCTAAGTTAGCAAGCATTTACCCTTCAAATAGTGATCAGCTTCCACCATAAAGCCTTGGAAAAGCTCTTCATGTGTTGTATAATCCCTTCCCTTGCACACTTTTCCTGCAACTTTATCCTGGGAACAGAGTGGGTAGATGGGGTGATGTACCCTGGTCAATTTATGTTCCGTAGGGCTGAGACCATTGCAAAATAGTGGAAGAGGTGCTTGAGATCAAACACAAGAGCCTAAGTCAGCAGCTGCAAGCACCAAGAGCAGGAGTGGCTGTGGGAAACTCAGGAGCCAGGTGGTTGTGTACAAAGTGAGCTGAAGCTGTGGTTCTTCACAAGAAAGTACTTTGTGTAACAGGAGAGAGGCATAGGTGATTGGCAGCCTTAGAACAGACCCAAACTAAGCACACAGGGGGTAATGCCAGTACCAGCTAAGGAATGTAATGCTACCATGCCCAGCAGGGATTTCATCCAAGCTGGTGCCATTTCGCTTGTTCTTAGCAGTTTCCCTGTACAGAGTGTTCAGAGAAGGACACGTAGCTAAAGGGTGTTAGCTCTCCAATTACCCTTGCCTGGTATAATGGCTCCCAGAGGCCTATTCTTTGCTGCTATAAATTAGAATAGCCCTTAAAGTTGACTAATTTGTCCGTGCCCTTTACTAGGGATGAGGCTGATACGCAGGAGATGTAGAGCAGCCTTCTCCACTCATAGCCACAGGGCTGTCTTATCCACCTCAGCCCAGCCAGCAGTGGGGATCACTTGTAATCCTGAATTCCTGCTGATGGTAAGAAAAAGTCTCCTGGGCAGGATGTCACATGGGCCAAACTAAATCCCTGTAGAAACATGCCACCATTCTCTTCTGTAGAAAGCCTGCACAGCAAGACACTACCCTCAGCACGCTGTTACATCCCTTTCCCTCCCTCTCCCTTTCCCGCAGATGCTTCCTCAGAGGTGTGTTCACTCAGGGTGAAGGCTGGAGGTCTGCCCTGAGCCTGGCAGTGGAGCATCCTTGGCCTGCCAAGAGCTGGACCCGTGTGAGCAGTGATGAGGTAAGTGTTTGTTTGTGTAGGGTCGAACTCCTGATGGCTCATGTAGCTGCACTGAGACACCACTGATCACGTGGCGCTCACAGCCAGCCAGCACGTGCCCTGAGGAGGCAAAGTAAGATTTTCCACTCCTCTGGCTACAGCAGCAGCACCAGGGTTGTGTAGCCCAGCAGGTACTTTCATTAGCAGCAAGCATGGGGTTGCCCCTTATCTTGGCCCAGAAAAAAAGATACCTTTTTTTGGTGGGGGACCTTCGGCTTCCTGAAAGTTGCATTTTCAGCATGGAGAAAAGCTGTTAGGTGCCTGAGGAGCCAATGATAGGAGCTGATCTGCATGTAAAATTTAAAGAAAAGGGAAAAGACACTTACGTGAGGAAACCTTCATTTAAAAGGAACTTCGTTCTGCTTTAATCTGTGTTGTTTGATTGACCCTTTCTGGTGAAAACCTGGAGCACTGCTGCTGTACCTCTGGGGCCAGGCAGCAGATTTCATTTCCCTCCTGGAAATGGTAATTTGATAAAGCTCTAGGGGTAAATGTGCAAGGCATGGGTAATACCCCAATTCCTTTAGAGTGGCAGTTTGGGTTTAAAAGTGGTTCCAGAGGGGTGTCTGTAGCCCCACTAGTGCCTGATAAAAGTTCACACACGTCTATTTTGACAGTGCAAAGTTGGGAATGCAGGTGTCTATATCAGGCCCCTCACTCTCCAGCCTGTGTTAAGCTTAGGTGTGCCTGAAGACTCTTGGGGTTCCCTGTCCAGTTCTTTGCACCCTCGCAACACCTTGGGGAAGGGACCCCTCTGAAGAGTAGCCTTGGGAGTGTGGTGAGGGGGGACCCTGTGCTAGTTTTCAGCCACATCAGTTCACTGATCCACTCACTATACACAGCAGATGAGCACTGTGAGGAAGCGACCAGTGGTGAATGGGGAAGAGACTAAGTCTACTAAGCCAGTACTGCCACCAAATAAACATGCCTTGAATTGCAGCTGCTGGAAGCTCATCTGTCAGTGGTGCCTTTTCACAGGGTGACAGGGCACAGGAGCTGAGCCTAGAAACTAAGCTTTGAGAAGCAAATTTATTTCAGTTATATCTAAAAGAAGCCAGATATTCCTTTGTTTAAGTTTATCCAGCCAAATCACTGTCAGTTGCCCCGTTTCCCTTTGAATTATCTCTTCTGAGTTCACTGCAGTGCCTTGAGTTTACTCTGGAGAAGAGTTGAGCTATGGCAGCTCATTTCCCTGTGTTTTTCTGAAGAAAATAAATTTGTGGCGTGGGAATACCTCCTGGCTTAGTCAGAAGGTGAGTGAAGGCATTTGATGGAGCCCAAATGCTTGCAGGGTGACTGTCCATCACAAACTGAAAAAGCCAGTGTGATCCTGGGCTGGAAGAGCATGTGAAGGACGAGGAGACTGACTTCTCTTTCACTCATGCAATTGTTTATCAAAAGATTTCTGTAGTGTTATTATTACCCTAGTATAAACCAAGCAAACAGTAAGAATAATCAGGCCAAAGTTCAAATGAGCCTGTTTTTTAGTGCATTCACATTATCTGACTGCTCCTACCCATTGCACAGTATATAATAACTGTTGTTATTTTTTAAGGTCATTGCTGAGGAATATTATTCCTAACAGTACTGCACCCTGGTCAGACCCCAGCTGCCTCCTCTCCCCTCCCACCATTCACACACACCTTTTAGGCCTGTAGGTATTGCAGACAGTCAGCTCTTAGGGGGAACTGACTGACCAACATGAGGTTCAATTGTTTTGCTCTAAACTGTATTCCTGAAAACAAAGCTTTTTTTTTTATTATTTTCTCTCAGCCTGTTTCCTTCTGTTTCTACATCAAAACAAAACAACAGTCCTAGCCCTCACCAGGACAGGAGACTATTCAGCTGCATTCAGACCTTGCTCACAATCTCAAGAAGGTTTACTCAGGTGTCACAGTGGTAAAACAGTTTGCTCCCATCTCTGAATGTGTGGAATTGCACAAGGGAATGTGATGAATGAGAATGTTTTTCTTTCTCAGCATATCTTCTAAATCCCACTGGACAATCTGTGTGACTGGCAAAACTCTCCCAGAATTCTGACTGTTGTAGCCCGTCTCAAATCTTAAAGAATTAAAGAGCATGCCTTCTCCATCAAAGGTTTCCAAAAATCCTGTGAAGAACATCTTTGCTTTTCTCACTCTCACTGGCTGGGAATCAGTGATGAAGCTGGAACCCCTAAACTCTAAGCAGGTTGGGCCAGTTCTCATTACCACTCCTCCCTGGCCTGGGGTTGCTACCACCTTCCCCAGGCATGGCTGGCTCCATCCAGCCCTGCCTTAGGCATCTCCAGTCTGGGTTTCGTGGTGCTCCTGATTCCTGGAGAGTGTTGCAGGCACTGAAGCTGATCTGCAGAAGGAATTGGCAAAGGTGGAACAGATCTCATGCACCTGGGCTGGGTGCTGTGCTGAGTACCACACTAGGAGATTCTTCTTTGTTTTCATTCTTGAAATTTGAAGGGGAAAAGGGAGATTAGTGATCCCCCAAATCCTGCATCATCTGAGAATCCCAGATAGATTCTCAGATGGTGCAGATCACCAGGCTGTTTTTTGACTGAATTCCAGCCAAGAACCTGGCCTCACATTCTTTACGTGGAAGCAGCACTCAAAAGCACCATAGGAAATAAATGTCCTCTCTTTAGATGTAATAGATGTTTACCCCATTGTTTAATTCTTTTGCTTAGTGTCCTGCCAAGGAGTTCAGCGCTGGATAATATAAATGAAAACCATCCCCACCCTGAAGGCTGACAACTCAAGAGATAGACATACTGCAGACTCGTTTTGCCAGGGAATAAATAGGTGAGCGTGGTTTCACGTTTATCACTTTTACCAGTGATGAAGAGCAGGACAGATTCAGAAATGACTAAGCCTAAGAGAGGTTTTTTCCCAGTTGATCTTGAGGGGAAAAAAAGAAAGCCACACAATGAATTTAGGAGAGTTCAAATGTGGAAGTAGCAAGAGAAGAGTGTTTGGCCGCAGAGAGGAAGACAAAGTCTTCAGGGGCTACCTCCCCACAGTAGAAAATTATCTTAAAATTCCTTCTTAAATAAGTCAGAAGTTCTTTTCCAAATAATCCAATTTAATGCATATGTACTGCAAACTGACTAATTCATTACCCTTGTAACAAAACTCACATAGTTAAACCACATTTTCCAATTTAACCAGAGTATCTGACAGCAAAGGGTTACTGAACAACTTAAGTACACTTCTTTGAAGGTCAAGGACAACTGACCAAACCTTACCTTGCTTTTCTGGCTACATGAAAGCTGTATTTCTAGCCATGCCTTAACTATACAGAAAATCTTAGCTGCAAGGATAAGGAAAGTAGCAGCACCCTTATTTTGGCTGCACAGATATATGCACCTGCACAGGCAAACAAGGTACCTGTATCACAGCAGAATTCACACACACATGTTTAATTCAGGTTTCTGATTCTCTTAGTTATCTATTATTGTTCAGCAAAGTTTTTGGGCTGATGTCCAAATTTGCAAAACTGCTTATATAAACCTTGCCTGCTTCCTGCACAGAGCAGCAGGGACTTATACCTGCCTTTCATGAGGTCCTGGAGGTGATGTGTGTCGTCAGCTTCATGCTGTTGCCAACTTGTCTGCATGGCTATTTACACAATATTTGCAAAATGTATTTTCTCAGCAAAATAATTGCATTTGGTTGTCTATTCAGAGGTTTTCACGTGTTACAAACCAGGAAGGTAAATGAAGAAGGTAAAAATTATACGGAAAGATCAACATTAAGGGTTAAACACATCCACAGGTGCAATCAACAATGTGATTACCACAGGATTGAAGATCAAGTGTTTTGGAATTTCTAAAAGCCTTCAGGACTGCACTTATAACACAGTAATACTTTAATGCACCTTTTTCATTTCAGAACTTGAAGTGTGAAATTCTCACATACAGGTTTCCCAGGCTTGTATTCTTTATATGCCCTTACATTGCACTGGCATTCATAGGAATTTACTATGAATGCAGTGTCGGGCCCTGCTACAAGTTTCTGTTTTCTAAGTCTATTAGGGAAACATAAGAAGAAGCAGATATTACATGTGCAAATTTTTACTTTCATCTCTATGTGGGTATGAATAGTGTGTCATTAGTTAATGATGACTTAAGAGCTGGCATTCCTGATAAGCCCACAACTCCTTCAGGCTTGCTGGAAGGTTGCAATCCTATTAGTCAGGTGCTGTAAAAGTTGGGTTTTTTTAATTACCTTGGAGCCAAGATAACTCTTCCCTTTCTGAGCTGCTAGGAATTATTCACAGATAATTCAAGGGAATGATTTGGCCTCTGAGTTTTAAGTACGATCTCTTTTAAATACAAGGTAAAATACAAATTTCTTTCTATAGTACCCAACAAGCACCTTCCTACCTGACCTGTCTCCTACCTCTTCATCATCATCCTTCATGATTCAGAGTTCAGGTGACTTCCTTCACGTCCCACCCCAAGTCTCACACTTGCCACACCAGTGACAGTCTGATTACCTGGAATAGGGGACCTGAGGACAGCCAGGGGACAGGTATGTACCACAGATTGATTTTGTCAAAGTCAACAAAGACCGTGAGAGGGGATCTCAGGACAGCAGGCTGGCAGACAGCCAAGAGGAGCGTGTCAGCTGCTGCGTTTTGTCAACTAGCAGCAATCCTTTTGCCACTGTGGATTGCAAAAACAGCAGTGCTGCCAATGTTTATGTGCCTCTGGCATCCTGACTAAGAATCTTTCGGTTACATCAGAGGTATGTGCAATAGGGTTTGGATTTTTGCTAGCTAACAGTGCAATTTTTGGCTAGATGAAAGATGTGGTTGAATGTGTACCTGAGTATCAGACTTATATCTGGGACTGAACCAAAACCACAAGGAGACAGCCTTATATTTTGAGCAGTGATTGGTATAATAGTGGACAAAGAGGGACTTTGCTCCTCTTAAATCATAAGCCTAACCAATAGTACTACATTGTTTTGTACCAGGTGTTACTCTGCTGAAAATAATTTTACTTTCCCTACATTGTTCTGTGTAACAAAATTTTGTACAGCAAACCTCTTTTGCTGTGCTCCATCTTGTAGCTCATGGACATTGTAAGGAAGAAGACTGTAGACCAGCTCCCCTGTGGTCCATATCTGGAGCTTTGAGATTGAATGTGCACTGAGTGTTTTCCTAATGAGGTTTGTCCTTCTTAACTGAGGGCTAGTTGTCAAAAGGAAGTTGATCTGAAAAGTATCAAGGTCTTACTCTAATCTCTTACAAAGTCCCACAAACTTTCATCAAAAGAAACAGGAAACACAAAACTAGAAAGGCCATGTTTGTAATTTTCTTGCTTTCACCAGCAATATAAGAAGTTTTGCATTGTTCTTCTTTACAAAAGAGAAATACTGTATTTTCTAAGGTGATCAACACCACATTTGAAGCAGTCATTATGAAGGATGATGGTACAGGTGGAAAAAAATGAACACTGTCCAATGGAAGTAGAAATGTGATCTTAAGACATACAGGGTGCCATGGCAGTGAGGCAAGTAGCCTTGTAAAATCCAGATGCAGTTCCCTTCTCTGCCCTGGGTTCTTCATGACCTGCAGTGAGTCACTAAGAGCATTCGTGGACATTCTTCCCAACATTGTTGATTTCATTCCCTTTTGCACTGGGGTTCAGAGAAACTTCAGTTGTTTGTGTAGCAGCTGCAGAGCTATATGGCCTGTGTTGTCCAAGACAACGAGCACTAGAGATTTTGTGGCTGCTCCATGAACAGAGAAACCTTTCCTGCAATGGAGAAGTTACAGCCTTGAGAGCAGCTGTAGCAAACACAGGTACTGTGCTACTGCTGACCCAGGTAGACCCATCCTGGTCCTAAGACAGAACCCTGCACTATCCCTCAATTCTTTCATCTGTAAGAGGATGTAAGAGGATTGCTGTACTGCACAGACATGAAATTTAGACAATTACCAGTGTGAGATACTGAAACATTGCACTAGTAAAAATACTTCAGATGAAGAATTGTTGCTCTTTCAAGGCTAATGTGATTTTTTCCAGGTTGTCCTGTTCAGTGGATTCTAAAGGGCAGGGATATGGTTTTCTTAAACTCTGGGGAATTATGCCAGATTTTGATTTGTTAGCTTTTATTTTTTGTGACAGTCTATAGGGTTTTTCCATAAGGGATTAAAGTACTTTTGCAGACCTTGCTTACCACATCCTTCTTCTTCTTCCCATTCCTTCTCCTTTGAACTTGGATATATACTTCACTGAAGTATTCTGACGAGGAGCAGAAAAAAAACATCTAATCTGTTACCAGTTGTATATAATTCAGATTGAAGAGTTACATGGGAGCATTTTCGGAGGGGGGGGGGGGAGTGTGGAAGGAAATGAATCATCCTGAAATGGGCACATGACCTTCAAGAGTAAGATCTTGAGTCTTAAACTAACAAGTTGCTATGAGCAAACTGAACCACTTAGCTCCGTAGTCCTTCCCAAATCATAATTTATAACAAAGGGTATTTTCTCAGGTTAATGTTTGAGCTTTTTCTCATCTGCTATGCCACTTTTCTGAAATATTTTTGGATATGAGTTGATACTACACATCAAATTTCTCTTTTGCATTCAACAGGGGACCAGTGGTTCTAACTAACTTCAAAAGAGAATTCATATTCTGTAAAATACTTCACACTTCTCTGTATCAAAGTCCAATATTTTTGCAGGGTTGTACAAGCTCATACTGCCTACCTAGTCTGTCTGTCTGCATCACTTTCATGTGTTTCTGAATTGCTAATGAAGGCTACATGGGCCTCAAAGCATGCAAAGGGTTCCCTTCGACTGGGTTTGCACAACATGAATTAATTTTCCTCTAGAAATCCCAAAGAGCCTTGTTCCTTTTGCCTGTTGCTTAAAAAGAAAGATTCCCTTGGTTGTGCGGGTGAGGTCCTAGAGGCCCAGCAACAACGTTAGTGACCAGAGGTTATAATTTTTGCTTTGTAAAATATTGATAGGGAAACAGAGAGGATGAAAAATCCAGGGAGATGTTCACAGCTGAAATTCCCACTCTTGCTGTGCTGCTGCTGAGTTTCAAGTCTTTTTGTAAAATATTGAGTGCTCACTTAGGAAACCTTGAACACTGCTGTTTATAATGTAACATCCCAGAACTTCCATGTCTGACTGTAAAACTGCTGAAAACCCCAAATGTGCAACTTTACTTACAAATCACTACTATTGTTGCAACCACGGTGCAGTCGTGTTTTTTCTCGCCTTTCCTTTCTACTTATCCATCTTAGCTATAGATCTAGTGAACACACATTCCTTCAAAGGAGAGACAACAAGTGTCATCCATTCTGAAGTCATCTCTGCCCCTGAGATGGGACAGAGGTGGTGCCTGTGCTGTTCCACTGTGCTGTACATTTAGGTTCTGCCGGGGCACTTTCAGGCCATACTGTTTACAAGATGGGCAGCAGATTGTTCTTAACAACAATCTGGGGCGTGTGTGTGTGTGTGTATTCAATCCTTCTGTTGGGGTTAAACTCCATGTTCATGCCAGCAAAATGTTTCATTTGTTCCTGTGTCTACCCCTGCCATTCATGAGTCTTCCTGCTCAGCACATACAACTATTACACTTTCTGTGCAGAACCACACCTTCTTCCTAAGGAGCTGGTGACTGAAAGGACTGCCAGAAGGATCAGCTAGCAGTCATTCAGAGTTGAGTAGAAATGAGTGTTCAACTCTCAGAAAATATTATTTTGTGACCAGGCATCATCTTCTAATAGACAATAGCAGATGTGTTCTTTGTTCATTGTCTCTACAAAAATATGGCAGTTCTTGTTATTCATCCGGAAATTACCAAATTACATCAGTACCCTTCTCTTTGGTTTCCATGTCTAGGGTCACATGTACATCAGTGACCAGGAGAGATGCTACCAAGCAAGGAAAAAAAATTTCATAGCTGGGAAATCAGCTGTTAGTAGATATTTCTTCCTAGTGATAAGCAGTTAATTGTTTGCTTATATCCTAAAATATCCTTAAATAGAAGGTTAAAGAACACACTTTGTATGCCACTAACCTTTTTTTTACCAAACAGTTCAAGATTTTTTTTGTCATTCCTGCAATTTCTGTAACCCTAAGGATAGCCTGTGACTATGAACTCTCCATGTTGATAACCTGTTGGTGGGGGAAAGAGAGACTTGTCTGTGTTACTTAAAATTCTATAATGAGCACAGAAGGAAAGACTGAAAGTATTCTCAAAAGGCAATTAATTCTTTATGCAGGTTGTATCAGAAATATAGGTGTCTAAGTGCAAATCTGTGTGCCTGAAGGTGTTCACCTCATCTTGTATGTCATAAACCTTTTACTTTAATATTCCTCGACTGGCTGATGCTCTGCATCTGCTTATGCTCAGAAACACCTCAGTCCTGAGAAAGCTGAGCAGAGTGACACCTACCTCATCCTTAACCCAACAACTCTGCACTCGGAACTTATTTCCCCAGAGAGATCTGTGCTGCTAAAGTATTATCACAGCACATCTGGCAGGTAGGATCCAAACAGAAGGGAACGGAAACCTTACTTTTCTTTTAAGACTTGGCAGGGGCAGATGCCTTCTGTACAACAGCCTGGTGGTTAATAGCCTACCCTTCACTCACAAGGCTCTGCCACAGTGGCTCAAGTCCACACCGTCCCCAACAGTATGGAAACCATCAAGTAAAAAGCCAGAGTGGTCTGAAATGGGCATCTTAGCATAGCTGTCAGCTTCTAAGAACAAGTTTAGCGGTGCCATGTCCTAAATTATGAGGAGTCCCAGGATCCACATGAACACTGAATACCCCTTATGGCAGTTTCTGTGGCAACTGGTGCTGTCCTTGTCCTTGGTCACCCACCACACCCTTGCTCTGTGCCGAGTCAGGCAGGGGTCTGAGATGGCCTGGGCAGCTGTACTGATGTCCTTCAGCAGCCTGGGACCCCAAGCTTCAAGCTTGATTCTTCCTTCAGATAAATACTGGATCAACATTGTGCAGTCAAAACAGTATAAATCAGAAGACATTTTAGTCCACTAAATGTCTTAAGGATGGTCCAGAAAGCAATGTACCCTCAGAATTAAAATCATATATAGATATATATGACTGCCGTATCTTTTTCTTTCCTTCTGCAGCCCTTTTCTTATGTTTTCCTGAAAGCAGAGTAATTAATAACATGGGTGGTATGTGTTTGTTGCTACATGGTTAAAGAAAAGGTGCCAGAGCCCTGTAATAAATTATTTATCTGAAACATTAAATATCTGGACAACTAACTGTCAAGGATTTTCCATGTACAGATAGGAGCTGCGAACAGCAGATCTGTGGGGTCTGAATCTCATGCAGCACAAAAAGAGCCCTTTCATGTTACATGAAAACACCCTGCAGTGTTTGAAATTAATTCCTTTGGATCACGGGGAATCAATTTTGGTCAAATTGTCTTCAATCAAATGACTAATGGTTTTGTTAAAAATCTCATTGTCAGTCTCGAAGAAAGATGTTGATCTGGATAAGCTATGCTGATCTTCACTCCCTCACTGCTCATGGCTTGAGAAAACTCTTCAGAAAAATATCCCATGCAGCATATTATGATGTTCTCATGTGTTAGCATATCTCACTCAGAGCTATCCAATCTGATTTCAAATTGCATGTTAATCTTCAACTAAATATAACCCAGATTTCATATTGGTTTATTATTTTCTTCCTCTATACCTGTTCCCAGAGTGCATTCAGTAAGACCATGTTATTCCTTCCTCTATCATGAATATTCATTATGTTCAGGTTTTCATTTTGGGATCTGGGATGGGCAAAGCTAGTGAGGTTTCTTTCTTGTGAAATCTGTTTAATCAGGGGATTTGTGGTTTCTTAATTCTCTAAAATTCAACACCAGGCCAATTTTACTTCTCCTTATCTGATAAGATTTTGTGTGGTGTTAGATTAAAAAATGCCATTGTGGAGTGTAGCACCTGAGATTTAAAGAAATAATTACTTCTGTTCAATTGTAATGAACTTTATTTGCCTTTTGTGTGCACATCTTCTATTAGATCCAGCAGGTTTTGCCTTGGATAATAAGGAAGAATTATATGAGAGATAAGTTGATTATTCAATATTTCCCCAGGAAAAAATTCTGAAGCAAATTCAGGTGATAAACACCATCTGCGTAGGAAAGACCCACCTGTGAATGGATATGGTAAATCTCTTGTATATGTGTGTGCAATATGTTCTCCATATCCCAAGCTGAGATAGCCAGGACCACTACTGCAGTCAGAAACCTTCCACCCCTAGCCCACCTGCCAGGGAGCACAGCACTTGACCAAATCATGGACATCCAGTGCTTTGTTTCCAGATCTTTCTTTGGGTAAAGTAGAGAAAAAGTAGTAAGTTTAGAATGTCTCTGAATACTGTTCTCACTGCTGATGAGCGCCAGTCTTTTCTTATTTACTAGCACAGCTCATTAGAGGATTTCTTCTCCAGGTTTGCTTTGAATCATTCTAGAGACCTGATTGCTTCCCTGCATAGCTTGTCACATCTCGATTTCGATGTCAGCATGGGCAAGGTCCTTTTGGAAGACTTTTTATGTTTTCTTTTTTGCTTCTTCTCATTTTTTATAAATACACATATCCAGTGGAAAGCTGGTGCCAGGATTTGGCCACACATCATTTCTTCATACGAGCTACACAACAGCCAGAAGATGCTCCAAACTGAGTTTTTTCCAACATATCTTGATGTATCCATCAGCGGCTTCACTGTTTCCTTGCTGGGATGCTATGTGGAATATCTCCACTGCTTTGTTCCTTGGTTATTGGTGGCTTCCAAATTCTGCCCATAACAGTTAGGGAAGCCAAACTATGTGATCTACGCTAGGCCTGGTCCTTTGAGGGGCTCCATGAGGTAGCAACTGTCCTGACTGCAGTACAGCATAGCACCTTTTTAGCCCACCAACCTGCTACATGAGCCTTCACAGGACGTGACAGGGTCTGCTGCTGCACAACGCACGGCACTCACACACAGAAATTTAGGAAAGAATGATTTATTCTTATGCAGAATAGGTATGAAAAATGCACCAAATTATGTAGTGAGACTTGCAGCTTTGTAACCTACTGCACAAGAAGCAGATAATGAAGAATTTAGAATTCAGTTCTTGATATTTCATGTAATGCCTTGTTGAGTCCAGATCAAGCACCACAGTCAATTTTATACTCCATGTGTGCTTGCAGTGAAACTGTTTACTGCTCCTTTAAATCTGCTTTCTCCGAGGTGAAATTACTGTAGGATCCATAGGATGTTGGTACACATATCTTTGGGTGTTATTTCCAGATGTTGGGGGAGTTGATGTTAAATTTTCTTTAAAGTTTGATTGTCTTCCTTCTTTTGACTGAAGTAAATAATTTAGATGTTTCCAAAGGGCTATGAAACTGATCCAAACTTGCTCATAACACAGAGAGTGGAAAAGATTTGGAAACTGAAATGTCAGGAGATTATTTTTTTTTATCAGTGTGGCCAACTCTTTTTGAACTGATGCATTTTGATTTACCTTATCAAAGGTTTAAAAAGCACAGTGATAACAAGCTCATCACATAGACATTTTCAAGATTAATAAGTTATCTTAAAACTTTCTGCATTATCTTCACACTTCAGTTCACCAAGCTTTTTGCGTCTGAACACTTTAGAGAGGCTTCAAATAATTTTCAGGGGCTCTCTTAAAATTCAGAGCATGCCGTGATGAAGGCTAGCTTTTCTGCAATGCTTTTGAAGTGACCAAGTAACCTACTGACTTGCATTATAGACACAGTTCATGACATACTTGTCCTCATGAATCACTGAAATTGCTCTTTCCAGTCATGCCCAAGGCTCTCCCCTTGCCTATTCCGTTTCTCTACCTCTCACCAAGAGCTGCTTCTATCACCCTGATTCACACAAGACATCATCCAATGAATGCTTTTCCAGCATTTGGGGAAATGTCTTCTTCAGTATAACACAGAAGCAAATGAGAGAGAAATTGGTGGAGGAAGAATGTCTGAAGAAGAAACGTTGTGGTTGCAAAGAAGATTCAGGGTTTGTTTATCCTGTCCTCTGTGTGGGGACTGGAGAGTCCAGCCACAGACTGTGCTGTAGCTCAGGCCTTGACACCCCATTTGGATGGACTGGCATCATTTTCCAGCAGAAACCTTGGGTTTGTCTTTTCCTGAGCAAGGTGAGGATGCTTTGAGCACAAGCTGTGGGTGCGGTGCCGCCAGCCAAGTGTAAAGAAAGGAAAGGGGTCAGATGGCTCGTGCTGCTTAATCCAGGGCTCAAACCTGTGCTTCAGTGAAAATTGCAGAGAAGTGATTCAGAAAAACTAAAGTAAAAGATGGGAATTTGAATGCACAGAATAACAATTCCACCATCCTCCCTTCTTGCCATTCATCAGCCCTGCACACTGTCTTAAAGGGGTGTGAACACCTTGGAAGGCATTTGCACTCCCCTCCCCCACATTTCTTTTTATTGCCTCACTTCTACCTGTAATGAAAAAAAGGTCCCTGCTGTGGTCAGACTTTGTGTTGTTTGATTTAAGCGCAGATCACAGTGATGAGGGCTTAGCAAAGGCCTTTTGTGTGTGTTTAACACTACAGCTGCCAGGGTGAAGAGAAAACTCAACAGACTAAGCAAGATGCTCTAAATACTAATAAAGTCTGAGGGTGATTGGAAGGAGTGGAAATGGGAAAGCCCACAATCCAGGTAATTAAGCTGTAAAGCCCACAGAGGAAGTGCTGTCACCAAGTCATCTGATGTGGGATGAAGACCAAAGCACGGTGTGATTCTTTGTCTCTTAATCCCCTCCTCCGCTCCCCAGCATGTTCTTATTTCCCTATAAAGTCTTTATATGAAAGGTGAAAAAAAAATGATTTTAAAAAATCCTGAAGGATAAATCTTGTAATTCAGAGCACTGAACAGCTGGTAGTTTAAAGCACAGAACAGCAGTTTAGTGATTAATTTACCTTTTTAAAATGCTGAACAATACAATGCAATAAAATACAAAATTTTATTTTGTATGGCCTTCTTCAAACCGACTGTATCCTGGAGCTCTTTCTAAAGTTAAAGTGCATCTACAGAGTTAAATAATCAGTAATAGCAGAAGGGAGAGGTATAAAGAGAGATGTGCAAGCAATAAAAAGATCAGCTCTACAGGAGCCCCCCTCCAGTCCATTTAATTTTACTGAAAGAAAGTAGCCTTTGCGATGATTTTTACATATTGATGGATTTTCGCCTCGCATGCCCTTTCCCTCTTCTTCCACGTCGTAAGAGCATCTCTGTGCTGCTGCTGCTGCTGCCGCTGCTGACACTCCCCCGCGGCATCAGTGTGCAGCTGATACCGCCACAGGCTGTCTCACCCCGGAGAGCTGCCAGTTCTCTGCTCGGCCCCGGCCTCCCACCTTGTGATTAAATGTTACCTTCGGCGGGTTGCCTTGGTACCACCACCGAAGGGAATGCTGCCCTTTTGCCCTGCTGCCCCAGACAGAGGACTCCTGCAACCCGCTCTGTATTTGCCTCTGCCGTGTGTGACCTCTCTGGAGACACGGAGGGTTGAAGTTCAGTCCCCTCGCACAGAGAGCTGTGACTGACACGCGAGTGTAACAGAGTGTACATGTGAGCCTGTTTGTGTGTGGGGTGTGTGGGGGTGTGTGGGGGTGTGTGTGTGTGTGTGTGTGTGTGTACAGAGGGGAGAGATAAGAAAGGTGGAGGGGAAATCAGGCGGATAATGATTTTGGTTATGGGGAGAATTGCATTAGTGTGAGGCATACGTGGGCAAATTCATCCCTGGCGTAACATCGCTGAGCTCCCAGAGACAACATCAGGGAGTCATTTTACCCATGGAAATAAGAAGCTACTCTTCTCTCATTTGTCAAGCGCAGCACAAAGCAAAGATGTGAAGAGGCCTGTCTGGGGTGAGGGCAGAGGGGTCTGCATGTTTTGGGAGCCCTTCCCGTCTGCAGTGTTCGGATTTCCTGAAGTATTACTCCATCTGCCTGTGTTCTTCTTCCACTGGGTAATAATCAGGGAGTTTGTTAGCAGACAGATGCTAAACCCTCTCTTACTGCATTTACCATTTCAGAATAATGAATAGATTTGCAAATGATGTTTCAAGGCTGCTTCTTTTCCAAACAATGGCATCGCTAATGTTCCCGGCTCCTTTGACTTTGCAATTGTCTTTCTCAGACAGTAAATGCGACAATTCCCTTTCTGGGGAGGACAGAGGGGAAATGGCATTTCTAAGTAATTTCAAGAAATTTCTTTTGTAGGGAGAAGTACGTGGTGATAAACTACTCGCAATGGAGTTACACTGTGCTGGTCTGAATTTATACCGTGTAACCTGGGAGATGCCCTCCTCCCTTCCATGGAGTCATTTCTTCCCTGGTGGGCTTTTGCTCCAGTGCTGGCGAGCTCAGACTCTGGTCTTGAGACCACGAAGCAAGGGTGGTGGCCTAACACACAGCCTAGAATTTGCCTGAATACTTACGTATTCAGCCTGAAAAATCTTGATGAATCTCGCCCTGGGAATTTGAAGGTCACCCTCCCTACAGCAAAATGTACAGCAGAGCAACCAGCGGTGGAAAAGGCACCTCGTGGTTTCCAGAAGCAGAGCAGAGCTTGCCTGTCTCTTCCACTCTTGTGCTCCCTCTCCACTAACCCATCTTCAATACGGATCTAATTCCTACTACATTGATGTCCCGCGAAATCACATTAGGCAGTGCAAGGAGACTCGCCGCCCCTTCAAGTATGATAAACTCTTGATTGCTTCCCCGAAGCTCTAATGAGCCCGCGTGGGCTGAGCGCGATGGAGAGAGAGACCCCCCTGGCAGCCGGGGCGTGCGGGGAACAGGGGTGGCTGCTCCTCCTCCGACGGAACAGGAGCCGCAGGACCGAAACCCGCCGTCAGCCCAGGCCCTCGTTCTTTTCCACTCTTACACCAAGACACTTGTGAATTCCCCAGCGACGACGGGAAGGGCAGGAGAGCGCGGCATTCCCGCGCCGGGCAGCCGCGCTCCCGCACTGCCAGGCGGAGCAGCGCATCCCTGCTCCCCCCTTCCCAGAGACACCCCCCCCGCGATGGTCCAGGGCTGCGCGGAGAGGAAAGCGATGCTTTATCGCGCCTCTGCGTGAGCCAGGCGGAAAGGTTGCGGCAAAGGTGGGAGGTGTTAATGATGGGTTGGCACAAGGCAGTGCTTATCTCTTTAAGAAATGGAAATGAGGTCTAATTAGCATATACTGGTTGCAATTAGCATATAAGTCCCGTTCGGGGACTTGGAGGAAGGAAAAGGACCAGGCGGCAACTTAATGGGATTTTATTAGACGAAATTAGCCAGCACTGAACAGTCATAAAAATATCTAAATTATTAGTAGCTCTGCAATTTATTGTGAGTGCTTCCCGGACATGCTAATGTCTATTGGGTCTTCGTCATGCCTGCTAATCACAAAAACAAACTGTGGGACAAGAGTAATCTATCTGCTGTACATTGTTATGCTATTGTAGGCACAATATGACAGCTTTATACGCATATGTATGTGCGTGTGTGGCTTGGCTTGAGGGGCACATTTCTGCTAATGCCTTATGAGTTATGTAAATGGGATACATTTGAGCAAAAATGACAAACTGGTCTCTACAGAAACAATCTCACCTATAATATGAGGGAGAAGAGGAGGCTGAAGCATTGGGCTTTTGTTGAAGCAGAATGAAATGCAAACCCCCTATAGTCATCATAGGCAATCACATGCAGAGGCCAGGAAAAAAAAAAACCTTCTGTGTAAGAAGATGATCTCTAGAGACAAAAAGGATATTAAAAAAAAAATACTCATATATATGTATTTTTAACACATCCATGCTTTCCTTCATCCTTACACAGATTAGATGCTCTTTTTAATGAGCACCATCTACAACATCTACATTAAGTGAGGTCCAGTTATTGTCTCCTTTTCCAAATCTGATCATCTGAAGGTGGATGCTGTGAAAGTGAGGTGATGAAGAATCAGCATTTTTAATTGCTAGTGAAAGGTCAGGCAGACTGACGCTAGACAGGGTTCCGATAGAAAGTTTGCTATGCAGACAGGGAAAAAAAATCCCCGTGATAAGAAAAATTGCACTGCTCTAGCCAAGCTCCTTGCTCTGTGTTTGAAGAAAGAAGCGGTTCCTGCAAGCCTTTTCTGTTGTACCAATGGAGGACTTCTGGGCTGGGTCCAGCAGAAACTTGGCTAACCAGAAGGTCTGGGTGCTGTGGCACTGGGAGTGGGATGGCACCAAGGATTACCCTCTTTGCGTTTTTGTGAAACTAAGTGGAATTGTTCCAAACGTTGGCAAGACAAGCATGAGCTCTTGACATTTGGCCATGGCTGTGTTTTCACTGCAAGAAGGACCAAAGGACAAGAAGGGGGAATGGTGTAATGCACCTTTTAGGGTAGTATTCCTGATGTTAATTTATAAGTGATGCATTTTATCATATGTTAGTAACTTCACAAAAAAAGGTCAGGTTTGTGTCAGGTTGGCAAAAGAATCACAAAGGCTAATTTAACAGAAGCTAAGAAGTTAAAGAAAAAAAGGATAGAAGTAATCTTAAATGGTTGATCTAGCTCACATGGCCTCCTATTTTGGAGTAGGATTTGGAACAACTTCTGCTTTTTATCTGTTTGATATGTTCAGAGCATGGTGAGTGTCTCTGAAATGTTGACTGTGGTGCCTGATGAGGAGCCCAATTTACATATTCTCAATTTAATCTAAAGTAGGCACTAATTGATTACTGCTGAATGTCAGCACGCTCTGATTATCTGTTCAAGATGCTCTGGAGAAGAAAAAAACTACAACCCTGAGCTGCAAGTGGGAAGATGTTTGAATTCAGTCTGCCACGTGTGCTGGTTTTGACCGGGACAGAGCTAATTTTTTCCATAGTAGCTTGTGTGGGGCTGTGTTTCGATTTGTGCTGAAACAGTGTTGATACCACAGGGAGATTTTTGTTACTGCCGAGCTCACATGGAGTCCCAGCCTTTTCTGCTACTTACCCCACCAGGCTGGGGGTGCACAAGGAGTGGGGAGGGGACACAGCCAGGACAGCTGAGCCCTACTGACCACAGGGATATCCCAGAGCACATGGTGTCACGGTCAACACACAGAGCAGGGGGAAGAAGAAGGGAGGAGGTGCATTTGGAGTGATGATCTTTGTCTTTCCCAGTCACCATCACACGAGATGGAGCCCTACTTTCCTGGGTATGGCTGAACACCTGCCCATGGGAAGCGTTGAATGAATTCCTTGTTTTGCTTTGCTGGCACACACAGCTTCCTTTACGTCTCAAACTGTCTTTATCTCATTCCACAAGTTTTCTTATTTTTATGCTTCTGATTTTCTCCCCCACCCCAACATGGGAAGAGTGAACGAGTGGATGAGTGGGGATGAGTTGCTGGTTGGGGTTTAACCATGACACCATGGAAAAACAGTTTCCTCTTTTACCTGATATTATATAAAGGTTTTAGTTATCCAGGCCTGAGGCTGTTGAGTGACTGCTGCTTTGTCATGTCCTTCCAAGGCAAATGAGGCAGATAAAGAATTGTCCTTGCTTTCTGGCTGATTTTTCTCAAACTAGACATCTCTTCTACAGGGTTTTTCTCATCTTCTCCCAATCCTGTCCTTAACAGTTTCGGACTTCAACCCTATATATCCTTTCCCTGACTTGGAAGGCACAGTATAAGGTCAGAGAAGAAAGCTCAGGTTAATATTTAATATACTATGCTGGATTTCAGGAGACGAGTCATCAGCAGTGATGTGATCTTTGAATCTGGGGCTGGGAGGAAAGCAATCTGTAGTAGCTCTATATGCAGCTTGGGCCAAATCTCACATCTTCTTTAAATATCGGATTCCCCGCTCATGACTGGACAAAACCTTTCCTTTGTAAACAACAAAGACACTATATAGAGAGATATGCAGGGCTTATCATAAGGAAACCTTAGCACAGACGGATGCAATACTACTAATCAGACATCCATTCAGGTACATTAGAACTTTTTGCTCTCATACCTCATACATTATTTTGGGACTCTTTTCTTTTGCTGACACCTGAACTTTTGGGGTTGCCTTGTTTGGTTTTGGTAAGCTTTCTTATCTGGGCACTGAGCCCAGTGTTAATTTGTTTACATACTTTGTAGCATGCCTGGTTCTATACCTGGAGGTAGGTATCTATCTATTATTTAAATAAATGCCTACACTCTGCACGAGAAATAAGTCACCGTGAACAAAAATTTTAAACAGCTGAGCTAGATGCAGTGAGAAAATGCTCTCTTACTGTTTTCTTTTTCTATTTCTTTTCTTTTTGTGCCTGGATACAATTAAGAAGCAAATTGTTACTTCTTTGGATCACGGTAGGATTAATCAACAGCACTGTAACAGGGCCATTTTTTCCTGGCTCAATCTTGGTATGTGGGGCTATTTCCCCAGTAGAAGTACCTTCCAGTTTAGATCCTGTCATGCAGAAAGCTTTTTTCTTCATGTATGCTCTCCCTCTGTGGTTTCCACGAGAGCTCTGCCCTCCAGCTTTTCCAATTCAGCATTCACAGTATGAACTTGTGTGTTTGGGAAGCTGCCAGGGGATGGGGAGCTGAGGCAGCAGCCAGTGCCGAGTGGAAGCGTTGTGTTTTTTATTTCTTTTGAGCAGTTAATCTCCATTAGATTGCCCAGCTACTGTTATGCATCTCTGATACGGATAAAGGACTGTGTAGGAAACGCTGTCATTAAGAAATTTCCTTTCCTGTTAGTGCTGCTTATTAAGATCTGAATGCTTGAACACTGTTTAGATATGTCAAGTAGTGGCTCCAAAACCATTTAATTTTTTTCTTTTTTTTTTTTTTAATCCTGCAGCATTTTGGCTTCTTCCCATGCATGCATTTATGATACATTTCGGTCTATCCCAAACACTTTCCTGTCTGCTTCCAGCTCCTTTCAGTTTCCCCTAGACAGAACAACCCATATTTTCTAGTGCCCAGCAGAAGTATCGCTGCATCCTGAAGTACAGCAAAATCAGTCTTTATCCTGTCCAAAGCTGTCCCACAACTCTCCCCAGTGGCAGATTTTTGTACCCTGTCTCTACCTCACTGCCAGTTCGACCTCTCCCATTCATCTTCCCAGCTCCCTCTTACACTGACATACTTCCATGGTTCTGTGCTCCAGGTGGCCTAGGGGCCTGCTCCCTCTCCTCCCTGTCCTAGCCAGCAAGGCAGGGCTTTCCACAGGGGAAATGATATGCAAACATGCCTGCTATAGCCTTGGTCCTGTCCTGGTTCAGATCAACAGCTGAGAAGGATGAGTCAGGCCTCACAAGGAGGGGACACCTGCACCCTAGTTGCAGGCTTTCGTCCCACTCTGTCTTCCAGTAACACAAAACCAACAGCAACCAGAGCAGGGAGAGCCAGGAGGAAAGGTGAAGGCTTGGTGGTTTTTCCCAAGCAATTCTCCCTTTCTCTGCCCATTCTCAACTCTGTGCCTGCTCTCCTGTGTCACCTACCCCTGAGTCTGAGACCTGTGTCTTCAGAATGACCCCACAGAAGGAAGTGCTGGCTCAGAAGCCCTGGGCACAAGGGCAGAAGGGCTGGGTGGCCTGGAGGAACCTTCCTGCTTCCCCTGCACTCCCAGCTGTGAGGATCGGCCATGAGGGTACATGTCCCACACCACTGTTCACTTTTCAAATGCAGTAGAAAGGTGCAAGGTATTTCCTAAAGTAATTTTCATGCTTTCCCTCTGGATCTTATTCCCCTGGAGCAGGGACATCTAACCAAGCCCTATATGGATCAGGGCTCAGCCCTGGCAGTCATGGGAGGAGCTCCACCTGGCCTGACTGTCCATTCATGGAGGGGAATCCTCCTGCCTCTCTCCATTTCCTCCCTCTGGCTAAGAAATGAGACATCCCATGTCTCCATGAGATGCCCCCAGCTTTCCTTTCTTTTCATTTTTCCCTTTATTTCCATCCCTCTTCTCTGTCACTGTCTCTCATTTGCCAATTGCCCACGCACAACTTGCCCTTCCCTCAGCCTCCTCAAGCTTCCTGTCTCCCCTTTGTAGTTTCAGCCACCCTCCTCCTCCCCTACGTCCAGTGCCTCCCTCAAGTCTGGTTTGCTGTTTGGGCCCTTTTGTTCTTGCAGTTGTCTGTCAGCTAGACCTTCATTTTGAAAGCAAATCAAAACCAGCCTGTTGTGAGAAAATGGAGAAGTGGTGAAATGACTGGGAATGGGAGAAGGCTGGGATTAGAAAACCCCAGTTTTGTTCTCTCTTTGTTTTTCTGGTTTTGGCACAGGTAGTGCCAGAGTTATAAACTGTGTAAATTCTTCTTTTTTTATTTTTGTCCTAGGTAAGGCTAGTTCCTGTTTTATCCCCGAGGAAAACATTCCAGCAAAAATGGGAGCATGCTATATATTTTGATTGCAAAATGCTGCATTAGAAGAATTAATACAAATTTCAATGCTGAGCGGAAGATTTCAACAACATACAAGGCAGGAATTGCTGGAAAGCATAATTAATAATTAGTTATTATCCTATAACTATCACAATAATTAATGTGCAGTGTTTCGCTTCACCAGTTTTTTTCAAAATATTTGATTATTTCTGCCTTCACGGTGCGAATTTCAGGTGGTGAAAATGAGTTGCTTTGCACCACTAGATCTCCTGAATATGCAATGAAGAAACCCGCAGCAGTCAGGAGCCCCAGCCAAGGCAGGAGATGAGACGGTGAGCTGGGAAACAAAGGTGAAGGAGAGAGGCAGTGAAAGCGGAGAGCTTCGTACAATAGCTAAAATACAAATCTCTGGGGACTTAAAGATATTGCATGAACATCAATTTCGCATGCCTATTGTCTGAGTGGTATTAGCGTGCGTAGGACTTGCAGCTCCCCCCCCTTCCTCTGAGCAAGGGGAGCATCATGGCAAATCAGAAAATGGCATAATTGAATCGGCTCCAGCACATGACAGGGCTTAAAACCCGCCCAGATGAGGCACTGAAATGACCACATATCCCGAGCACCTTGGCATCCCCCCCTGCCAAATTACTTCTGTGAGAAAAGTAAGCGAGGTTTAAACCGCAGCAGGAGACAATCCAGTCAAGGATTTCATTAGTGGTCTCTTTTGCCATCTGTGAGACTTTTAAGAAGCTGGATGAAGCAGCTTTCTAGAATCTTCTTTAGAGAAAAGATAAAAAATGCAAGTCATGCTTATGGTGTTTGCAGAGAGTTTGTTTTGTCCTTAGGAATAAAACAAGATACCAATAGTTTACCACTGAGATAACACACAAGAGTCAGAACATGCTGCTGCAGGTCAGAGAGGTACTGTTCCCATTCCTCTCTCCCTCTCCTTTCACCCCTACATAAAAGTTGACAATTAGTTTTTACTGCACATACATGAAGGGAGATACATGCTTTGGCCTCTGTGTGAGAGCAATAATTCTCTTAAATTGATGTGTCAGCGAACTAAAACTCAATATTTTTTTTCGCACAGTGTATTTTGCAGTCAGAGGACCTTCACTAATCAGAATAAAGCAATTTGGCTCCCTGTCATTGCTCACTGAAAACATATGAGCTGGTTGGCACATATGGCCTCCCAGATTTATCAGTGTCTCCCATCTAGTGCATGGGAGGTTCAGGGCTGCAGCTCAGAGGGGAGTGAGTTTTTATGAATGCTTTTTCCCCTCCCTGAGAATTCCCAGAGCTAGATTTATTTCTTAGTTTCAGAAAATTTTTATTTATTATCCGTATCCCATATCCTCTTAAGGTCAAAACAAAGTCATATTTTACATCTTTTATTTTTGTTACTATGTCTTCATGGCTTTATTCATTGAAATAAAAAACGCAACAACATAAAATTTGGGAGAAGTACTGTTCCCATAGCTCTTCTTTCCGTTTTTTTTGTCTGAGAGTTCTGTGATGTGAACATACACAGCTGTCATTTCAGTGGGACCTGTATAAAATGGATTTGCTGCATCTTGCATCAGGTTTACGAAAGGCCGGCTGTGGTGTCATGTCCTTGTCATGCTGCCTCTAAGGAAGGCCTCACCTCCCTCCCAGATGAACTGGTGCTGCTTACACTGATCCTGTGACAGGGTAGATGGGATAGGCATGTTTTAACAGTCAGTCTTTAGAGCTTGGTTACACCAGAATATGCCCTCTTGTCTCACTGACTCTGTACTCTGTAGTCCCCGCTCCCTGTTCCTGCAGCTCCAGGGATTGCTCTTGCTAACTCTTGAACTTGTGCTTTAGCCTGGAGGAATCTTTCTCAGCCTTCAGATAACATGAACCACAAAAACACGCTGGAATCCCAGTGCAAACACCACATCACACCTCTCGTTACAAAGAAAGGGATGTTCTGTGTTGGGTATGGCAGATGTTAGTTGACATGCAGGTTACCTCAAAGTCATGCCAAGGAGAATGCTTGTTTGAGGTTGGGGAAGTGTTTGAGTGTCTGGACAACTCTTCTAGTGCCTGCTCGTGACAGAAGGGGCAGCCCAGTCAGGGGCAGCCTTCAATGGGGAGCAGGAATGTGGTTGGATTCCCACCCTGAACTTGTGCACAGACTGGCACAGGACTGGGACCAGTGCTGTTGATAGAATGGTGACAATCCTATGTCTATGATGACAGTATCCAAGGCCTTGTTCCTGTCCTCTCTGACCTGAGTGTCAGATGGTACCTAAAACACAAGCAGTGCTTCAGTGGAAACCAGGAGGAGATAGTTTAATCATGGATGAAAAAAACTTTTCAATGTACGTGTTTGAGGAGTCAGTTTTTTGCCAACTACTATCCTAAAACCCCCTCTTCTCTTAGTTATTCTCACCTGAAATTTGAAGTTCTTTGAAGGCTGGTTGCCCAGCTGGCTTGGCAAGAGGCACATGGGCACTGCTGTCCTTCTGGTTATGGGCTTTCACTTGGCTACAAGGTTATTAGGATCTCAGCTGACTCCTCATCCACGTAGAAGGCTTAACCATCCACTCCAAGCCTTCAGCTAGGACATACCAGTCTGGAAAGTGGCATCTTTAACAGCTTGGTCTTTACCTTAAGTGAGGCACAAGATAGAAAGGGTCTGTTAGGAGACTCCCTTTCAGCCTTTCCCTGGAGGTGATCTGCTGGTCTCAGCAGCAGGGGGAGAACATGCTCTCTTTGGCTTCTCCTCTCTTTATTCCCATCTACCCTTGGCATGTTGTGGAAGGAATGTTAAGAGGATTGGTTAATAACCAGAGAAAAATGTCCCAAGTCTTTGGAAGTCCATCAATCCTTTTAATCACACTCTCTCTAATGAGCTGTGTTTTTCCTACTTATCATTTCCTTTGTTCATGCCCATTACGGTGTTATTCACAATTTTAGCTCAAACAATACCTCTTAAATAAGAGGATAATATTAAGTGCATCAGCACATGGAGGGGAAGCTGCTTTTAAAAACTGAAAGTACTGCATGATTTCCACTTTCAAAGCATTTAATTTCACCTGGTCCACACTTCTAATATTTTCCAATAAAATAACTAGATGGGGGCACATTAAAATGGTCTCAGTTGAGCTGTTTTAATAAAAGGAGAAAGTTTAAAGAGCTCGGCCATGGATGAAAAGCTATTTAAAACAGGCAGGTTGGATATTTCTGGCATGGATGCATGAGGTATCTGTCTCCACCTCTAATTAAAAAGTGTATATTGTTCAGTTCTACAACACTCCACATGATAGACATGTTAAACACCCAAGAGACCACCATGTTGTCCTGTGTTGCACCTCACTCTCAGCATGGCCCTGCACACGTATAATCAACTGATCCTGCCTCTGATCCTGGGAAACTTGGTGATTCAATCTTTGTGCCTTTTTTACCTTTGTCCCACTGGCCTGGCAGGGCAGTTGCAGCTTTTGGAAGTTAATTATTCTGGGTAACACTTCGCTCCTGAAAGAAATGACACAATCTTGTGCAACCCAGGTGGAACTACGGAGTCCAGAACTGGGAACAGCATGAATGATACGAAGAAAACTTGTTTCGTTTTGCTTCCCTGCAAAATTTTCCCATTGGCATTTCAGGGGGATTTGCACCAAGGAAAAAGCAAGTGGGTACTTTTCCTGCAGATGTTGGCCTACCAGAACTACCAGGAAGCTGGACTTGCTTTAATGGGGTGCAGGTGTCACTCTTTATCTGTTTGAGAAATTACCAGTCTCCGGGAGTCTGCTAAAGATAAAAACAAAAGGGCTAATAGACTGAAAACCCATACAAAATACTCATACATCAGCCTTGGTACCAGCTGTAACTTGCAACCCCACAGTCCTTTGTAACATGATGCCACATTTGTAAGCTATGAAACATTTAGAATGTTCTCTGACAATTTTCGTCTCTAAAGAAAGGGGAGCCAAGAAATGATGTTCTGGATCTCTCTCCCCCCATGGCGTGGGGTGGCCCAGTTCTAGTTCCATTTCCATCTGAGGAACCATTTCTGACGGCTTAATGTGGATAGGGGGAGAGACTCCAGAGCCAGGGGTTTCTTCAGGTCCTGAGCCTGGAGGGGAGAGGTACTCTCCCCTCTCTCCACCCACGTGGCCCCATGGCAGGCACAGAGACAGCACACCGGGGTGGAGAGGAGGCAAGAGAGAGTTTATTGTTAGGGGGGTTACATTTATAGGCTCAGGATGATTAACAGAGTAACCAATTATAGGTTGCAGGAAGCGGTTAACAACCAATAGGAAGGGGTTAAAGGGGGCCAATGAGAACACCTTAGGACATCTTCCCAGGACATTCCTGCATGGGATAACACTTGTCGTGGGGGGTCTTGGGAAGAAGAAAGCATGAGTTAGCAAAGAGACTACAAGAAGCCATTTTGAAACATGTTTAAACCACAGTTTTCTCATATACTGCGCATTTACTGCCACATGATCTTTCTTTGGAAACCTGGCTTAAACAGGCTGTATGTAACGAACAGACAGTTTTCTATTTTGCCATGCACGGCTACTGCACACCAACAGGTGGAAGGTGTACAAAGTGTTTTAAAGTACAGATGTCTCTAAGTGCAGAGGCATAGGTTTTGCTGAACTTGATCAGGGAGAGAAAAGAGTCACTATAAGCCTGGGTGGAATTCCCTGAAGAATCTGGTAGCAAATATGCTTTCGCCGAGGGTTTATGGGTGAGGGAGAGTTTCAGACTGGTCCCCAAAAGGATCACTCTTCTCCTGGGTAAACATCCAACGCGAAACATGATGCTGTTTTCAGGTGATGACACATCCATTGTGCATAACTGCACAGAAACAGTATTAGTATTCTTATAAAATGCAGTTACTGTCTACAAGGAATACTCTGATGGCAGTAGCAGCATTAATATTCTTCATACACAAAGGAACTAATTAATTCTGGCATCAAACAAGGAGTGTGGGTAGTTAATTGTTCTAAACCCCGTTTCACAGCTAGGTGTAGGAGCAAGGAGGACTGTGTGCATAAGTGATATTATGGAAAGAAAGGTCAAGTGACTTGTGTGAGGTTCTATAACCAAGGGAGCTGCAGAGGCGAGGATTTAGCCAGTCTCAGATTCCAGGTTGATCTTCTGTTTATTAGATCATATTAGATCTTGAAGGCTGTGTGGATATTGGTATTCTTTTATTGGCCATTTCCACTGCATGTTATTTCCCCATGGTTTTCAATCTTATCCTTTAAGACCAACATTTGTTTTCAAAGATTATAACAATATACAACAGATTACATTTTTAATGGAGGATTCTGAAATAATGAGGTATATTTTCCTCTCTGCCTCTACTCTCATTGTTTCCAGTGTGATCTCACCAAGGACAAGGACACTGGAAACATTAACAGAGAAAATAATGTTGGGATTTTAACCACACCATCAAGTAGCAATGCCAGACACCTTTTTCTGTGTTGGCATCTCTGAGAAGAGCTGTGCTGGTGTGGAAACTGTGAGACAATAGCTTTGAAAGGGATGCAGGAGGGAGAGGAGGGAGAGGAAGGGCAAAATCACAGCACAGTTGAATCATCAAAGCACCTCTAGAGATTGGCTAGTCCTAGCCCCCTCAGTCAAAGCAGGGTCATCTACAGCAGGTTGCTCTGAGCATGTCCAGTCAGGTCTGAAATATCTCCAGAAATGGAGACACCACAATCTCTGGACAATCTTCTGCAGTGTTCAACCAACCTTACAGTAAAATCCTTTTTCATTATGTTTAAATGGAATTTCTCTCTTGTCCACATTGCCCTATGACCCTTGCTTGACATCCAGTTCCACCACTTTTTCACTTGATTGCAGGTAGTCATCTCTCTCTTGTGCTAGTCCTGGTATAAAACATTCTTCACCAGGTTGACCAGCCTGTTGACAGAGCTCTTTGTCCCTCTTAATCAAGTGAATCCCATCTCTTCCTACCAGTCACAGAATCACAGAATATGCTGAGTTGGAAAGGACCCACAAGAATCATCAAGTCCAACTTCTGGCTCTGCATAGAACCAACGCCAAGAGTCACACCATGTGCCTGAGAGCATCATCCAAATGCTTCTTAAACTCTGTCAGGCTTGGTGCTATGACTACTTCCCTGGGAAGCCTGATCCAGCACCCAATCATCTTCTGGGTGGAGAACCTCTTTCTAATATCCAACCTAAACCTTCCCTGACACAGCTCCCTGATCCTCACAGAGAGCCCCCACAATCATAAAAACTGAATCTCTGTTGCTGATGTTAACTGCATAACCAGATGTTGACGCTCAGAATCTATTCATTCCTCTTCAAGCCCTTACCCCTGGCTGGCAGGGTTGAACACAATGAAGAGTTAATATGCTCTAGGTTTCCCCTGGCCACACACTGGTGCCCACACTGAAGAGTAGCAGTGTAATATTCAAGGGTCTGAAAGTCTTGGACAGTGTCTCCACAATATCCTGAGGCCTGATGATGGATCAGGGTGACAGGCAGGGACCTCTCTTCCCTGCAGCAGGGAGTCTCCCACTGCTATCCCTCACAGCTTCTTTCTGGTGCTCCTGGGTAGTTTGGGCTCTGTGCACTCAGATGTTTCATTGGACAAAACTCTCACCTGTTACCAGGTCTGCACTGACCCTGTTCTGAAGGTACGAGTCTGTGGGTGGAGCAAGAGTCTTCCTCTTGGTAATAGAAGTCACCAGCTTCCAGCCTCTGTTGTCATAGACACCTCTTACTTCCCAGTTCCCTAAGAACAGACTCAGCCTGTTCCTCCTTTAGTACAATATCTGCAGAGTCTCAGAGAAGATCCAGTCACCCTCCTTTTAGTCCTCTCCAAAGTTGCACAGGACCTCCTCCTGCAGCTTCTTAGCTTGGCAACACAGATCCTCAATTAGTGTGCATCTTCTGCAGGCAAGGAGAGCGTCTCCCCTGCCCCAGCCTCAGCAGGAGATCCCAGGCACCCCTACAGCCCTAGGTATGCAGAGCTCCATCTCTGCAGGAACTTGATCTTGGCTGGCACCTCTGATGCATCAGGTACCTGTTCCCGTGGGTGCTGGGGGCCACACCCTGTGCCAAGGAGCACAGTTCCCAGCACTTTCCAGCCTCCTTCCCCATGTCATTCTGCCTGAAGTGCTGCTTAGACTACTGGGCAAACACCTTCTTTGCTGCAATTCAGATGCTGATGGGACACAACACAGTTTAGCTGAATCTCGTGAGGCTTGGTAAGGGACCTGGGTGGTGTCCAGTGTGAAGTGGCAACTACAGTGAGAGAATGCTCCTCACGTTTT
The DNA here is from genome assembly GCF_003945725.1 of Corapipo altera. Taxonomy (NCBI): domain Eukaryota; kingdom Metazoa; phylum Chordata; class Aves; order Passeriformes; family Pipridae; genus Corapipo; species Corapipo altera. The sequence goes on along the minus strand of NW_020884872.1, from coordinate 7,668,775 downwards.
TCTTTCTCATGATATGAAATAAATAACCCCATGAACTCCAGCGGGCAGCCACTGAGTTTGGGGGTCTCTTTTCTTGTGTTGTTTAGCCCGCTGAAGAGAAACTACTGCAAAACAACCAATGTCAATACCCATAGCCCTTGAATTTTCCAAGGCAGCCACTTCTCCACCTGGCACTGTTGTGCTGCTTAGTTTGAGATCTCATGAAATCCCACTTGCGGGTGGTATGATTGTTCCTTGAGATGCAGCATTACAGAGGGTACTATCCCCTCCTGTACTTGCTCCACATTCCTTGTTGCCTTAGTTCTTTGCTCCATTTAGTGATGTGAGAGGTAGGAACGGAGGAGCTTTGAACAAGTCCCAGGGGCTTCAGAACAGAAAAAGGAATATATCTGAGGAAAGGGAGAGTATCTGAGAAGAGAGGAGTTATCAGCATGAGAGACCTCAAGCTGAGTGACTGAGAGTTGACATTCCTTCTATTTATTTATAAAATTTGTAACTGTGGAAATTAGCCTTAGAAGCTGTAGCCCCATTACTGTTAGTTTTATCGTCCTTCTAAGACATACCCTGAGGCACTCCTAGAGATTGAATCCTACTGTACTTTGCAATAAGCCCATAATTGATTATGCTATGGAGCTTTAATATGGGTTGAGAAATGGAATCCAGAGTAAATACATTCAGAATTTTGCTAGCAGACCAAATTTAAAACTGGTTTTCTGAACCTACTAGGATTATTCCTTCTCAGCTCATGATTTAATTTGAACTAACCACCCTGAGAGGTGCAGTGTGTCTGGGCTATCTGCTTGCTGGGCTTCTCTAAAGAAGTTTATCCTGTATACTTCATCTATAAGTTTGTAAAGATAAAATTAGACTGTAACCTTATTCGTTATAGGACATTTTAAGTCCTGCCTGGAGCTTTCTCCAGTAATGCTTCAGATGTCTGTCAACAATGTCATCACGTAAAATTTGTTGAGTTCTTTAATTTCTGAAAAACAAGTATATTACACCATATTTGAGGGAGAAATTAGTTAGATGGTGGTGGTCATTTGTTGTTGTATTTCTCAGCTTAAAATAAAGCCCATGCAGCTTCCTAGTCTTCCTTTTTTTTTTTTCCTGGTTCACTCATTTGATGAAAATCTATCCTTTCTAAAAGAAGTTTGTTGATTTTGCTCATTAATGAGGAATGAGATGTTGATCTCTTCTTTCCCTTTCATTTGAAAGGTTTCTCTTTTCTCGGGTGGTAAGGACCATATTATTTCCTTTAATATCCAGGTGGCTCCTGCTGACTGTAGCTAATTCCAGGGCTTAAAGTGACTGACTTGTAGATCTTGTAGAAACTGAAGTTTCTTAAAGCACATCATTTGCTGTCTAGGAGGTGTCCTAAACAAGCAAATCCAATGATGTTGATACACACAAAAGAACTTTGCTCAGAAGTGACAGAATTAGCACTGTTGTCTGATGACTTGAAATCCCTGATTTGTAGCTGGACATGAAGTCCCTACAGAAAAATGTGTTTGTGAGATTCAGACTTCTGAGTTGGTCTGAGTTGGGGGGTTTTTGATTCATAATATATTTTTATTCGAAAATACTCCCCATGAAACATTGTTATTGTCTGTGTGTGGTCTTAAGGGGAAAAATAATTTATTTCATATTTCCCACTGGAAAAGACTCTCTCTTTCTCACTTTCTTTTTTCCTCTCTCTCATCAATAGCTACAAAATTGGTTATTTCCTCAGAACTACTACATCACTGGGTCTGCTCCATTAAAAAGTCGTACACAAGGATTGTGCATTTCTATACACAATGTGCTGATCCTGATAAAGTCTCCTTTCATATGTTCTTAGAAAATGTTACTGTACTTCTGTTTTTATAAGCAGGTAAGTGGAACAAATGCAAGCCAAAGAGACAAAAATCTATCTCATCAAATTGGAGAGAGCTGCAATGAAAGAACAAAATTATTTCATGCTTTGAGTTCTTCCTTACTTAGCTCCACTGTAAAGGGACACATGAAATCTTTGACACATGATGTTTGCCATTCCACGTAGGTCAAGATGCAGAAAAAGGCTTATACAAGAAGACAAGACATAGGTCATAAGGTGTACATCAACAAAAAAACTTTAACATAGCTTCTTTAGCAAGCATAGCAAGCATTTGGACCAAGATTTGGATCAACTGTCAAGTTAAATTGAAAAGAAAAGGGAAAAATTGGTAAATTTTTAAAGAAAAAGCTGTTCTTCCTGATACCAAACTTGAAGTCTGGAACTGCATACTCAGTGTTATGCAATAAACTTAAACTTTAATGTTACCCTTTTTCTCCTTTTACCTGTACTTTTATTGCTCCAGGGAGACCTTGCATGTAAAATCCCTAATTTTTGCTCTGGCACTGGGAGGTACCTACCTCTGCATACAATAGCTCTCTACAAAGCTTTGCCATACAAAAATGTTTCTCCCATTTGAAAACACCACTTAGAGCTGCTTGAAACAGGAGTAGATGACATGATCATTAAAACATCAAGATTTCATGTTTCTAAAGGCAGTTTTTGTTTCTGCTGCAATGGTGGGTTGACTGCAGAGGTTCTGGCAGGAAAGGCTTGGTGGTGTGAGCAAATGTAGGTCAAAATGTAAAATCAAAATGTAAAAATTGTCATCTGTTTTATATGAAGGAAGAACTAGGTTTTGGAGGGCAGAGTCTAGCAAAACTGGCCCTTGTAAACTATAATGTTTTGCTGGATAGACAGACGAAACTCTACATGGGACTGATAAACCAGTGACATGTGAGAACCACTCAAGAAATGGAGCTGACATTCTCTAGGACAAGTCTCTCCTGGATTCTTGCATACAGACCCATTTTAACTTTTCAAAAAGTCTGGTTACAACCCCCTGCAGTGATTCTGTTGCTTGTTGGTGTTGATGCCTCTCACCAAAGTGGACAATCTTCCACTTACCCCATCGTCCTTCCAGCATGAGAGGAAAAAGAAATGGCCCCAGCAGTTACTGTCTTGCCATCTTGCTTGTGTAGAACAGTGATCCCCTACCTTGCAAAAACTCATATAGGGACAAGAAACTATTAGTAGGCTGATAGACTGTACTGCTTTTCCAGTGGGAAGCATTAACTCTCAGATTTCAGGAGTCACATGCACACACACACACAGTGGGTTATTTATCTAGATGCAAGTATGTATGTCTGTATTTAAAATGCACAGATTTGGAGGGACAAGGAGGAGCTTCTACTCCTTGGTATGTTTTTATGTGTGTCTCCAAGTATGCTCAACAATGTTCTCTAGGATCAAAGAGGAGAATTCTATATTTTGAAAGAGAGGATTTATTGCTAAGGATTTCAATTCCCTTTCTCATATGTAACCTGGCATATTTGCCCTCCCCTTATCTGTTTGAAGTGGGAAAACAAAACTGATGAAACAATCTCTATCAGAATTATATCGTCCCCTACCCCCCATATATGTCATTCTAATTCATCAGTGTATTTATGAGGTCTTTATTAGACAGGCCAAATTTATTTTTCATTTGTGCTAAATTGTTTATGCCCTTTTAAAAGTGCACTGTATCCTCAGCATTGGGCTTTCACTTATCTACCTGACAATGATGAAGTGTTATGTTATAACAAATGCGTTAAGATCTTGTCCTGGTGCATATTCTGTGCTATTTGTGAAATGACAGTGATAAGGAAAGACAGACCAACAGTGAATGGATTATGCGTGCACATATCTTAATTTTTGTTAAATTGCTCAAACCAGTTCAAGTTGGTAGTGACCAGTGGATTACTGTTTCCTTTGAAAAAACTGAAATCCCAAGGGAGTTTCCTCCTGTTTAGATGATGAAGTTGGGGTCATATTTGCAAAAGAACTCATTGCCAATTTGCAAAGAGTGCTTATGAAGATCTGCTTACTTGTTTTGGTGCCTGGGTGACAGCTAATTATCCAATGAGAGAGCTGCTACCAGTCCTATTTCTAGTAGGGTTATTACTTTACCAGTAAGTGGCTTCTAATTAGTATGCAGAGTGTGGAGTGAGTTCCCTCATTTTAGGCATGCTGGTCAGGTTCCTGGGCTTGTATGTTCTCACTAGCCTCTGGCTAGCCTGGGAATCCAGCAGGTACCTTGCCAGCATGCTGCAGCTTTTCCAAGGGAATATACAGGAGTAATTAACAAAAGCCTCTGACTGCCTACACTGGTAGAGGATCTGTGCCATTCCAAGCCTCTTGTGGTTGATCAAAAATCACTCACCACAGAAGCCTCAGCAAAGAGGGTAGATCATGGCTGGGGCTGGGGGCTGGGGTATGCCTCCCTGGGCAAGAGCAGAGAGCTGCAGCACAGCTCTGCCTACACACCTTAAAGTACAAGCCATCCATGGCAGGTGAGCTCCTTGGGAATGAGCAGGGCCATATCTGAGTTCTCAAGCTGAGAGAGCCATCAAACAACACAGGTGGGGAAAAAAACGCCATTGTGTGCCAGTGTCACAGTATCAACCTTGAGAACAATGCTCATGAATATTGCCTCCTTTGGGAAGTAGGGGACAATTTCTGTGCCTCCTAGGGGAATTTTCACTTTGTCTCCTTCAGGAAAAGGAGTCCTTTAACTCATTGACAAGGATGGCAGCAAAAAGAGTCTGTGGACTATAGCCCTATGGCCACCTGAGGTTCTCAGCTTAGCTAGTCTTGATGGATGGATCAGATCTGATTTAAAACAAGAGAATAAGTTGCTATTGATGTTTCTGTGCTAAATTTTTTTCTCTCAAACCTTCCAAGAAACAAGGCTATTTTGAATCTTTTCTCCATGTTAATGAAAACAGCCTCAGGACTTTTTCTCACCCAGTTCCACACTTTGCCTTGTCATCATATTGGAGAGTGGCACAGCATGGAGAAGTAGTAGAAGAAATCTCACTGTGTGAAGAGCACGAAGCAAGAGTGGCACAGGTTAGAAGATGTCTGTCAAATCAGCTCACTGCCACAGAGGGGGAAGGGAGACACATGGCCATTAATTTGGGGGAAAAGTATACGTGATTTTCCACTCTGATAGAATGTTGGGGGTTTTTCAGCAAACACTCCATGGTTGCAGGAAAATTTTTTTGGATTTACACCAGAGGAAGGAGGAGAAGGGTGGAGGCCCTTGTGTTTCAACCTCATTTGACTACCAAGTACAGCTGTTGATCAGATACCCATTTCCTTGCTAGATTTTGCATTTTCCTTCTCTACATGTGCTCTTCCTTGGAAATGAGCCAAAAGAAACTGCCTGACCAGCTGAGAACACAGTGTCACTCATACCCAGGTGACTTTCTCTGGTCCCATGTTACAGAGTCTGTGCTATTCATGACGCTGCAGGCAGAAGGAGTCAGGAATATCCTGCCTTTTCAGCTCTTGTGTCCAAACTATGGAGGGAAAACAGCAGCAAAGGGGGATGTCTTTCAAAAAACTGACCAGAGCTCCAGATTTTTATAGGTGTCAGCCTGGTGGAGAGTTAATGCCAGCTTGTGATTACTTAGGGTATCGTATTTATGGCAAAGTGACGCATGAAGCAAGTATTTGACACCTCTGAGTTTGTCAGTAAGATCCTGGGATCCTTAAGAGCTCCATTAGCTAAACTGTGAAGTCATCATCCTCCTGATTACCTATGGAGAGCTGGGATGGGCAGCTGATGCACTAAGAAGGACATCTCATGTCTTACCACGTTGGAGCCTGGAAATTTTGTGCTTAAGCAGCCTTTGCAGAATCTCATGTGGCCAGAGCATAATTGAAAAATTTGGCTCCAGGGCAAATTTGAAAATTAAACAAGGACTTGAGGGAGTGGCCCCTATGGAAACCATGTCAATGAACAAACAGCATCAGAGGATTTCAGTGATGTTTGTATAAGGAGGATAATGTTTACTTGATTCTTGCAGGCTTTAACTGCCTGTCATCCTTCTACAGCAATGCAACAGAAACTAATTGAAAGAAACCAAAACCAAATAGAGGCTTGATAAGTTATTTGAAATTTGAAATTTGAGTCATATGGCACAGTTTTGATAGGATGCATCATGTCACATGGAAGATTTCTGTTTGTTATTGGAGCAGTGTAATTTTTAGAGGATGATTTCCAATGCAGATGCTTCAGTTTGCTTGTCGAGCACTCACTGATGGAACAGAAGTATGTTAGAAATGAGTAAAAGTGGCAGATTTCTATTCTAAGATCTGTAATTTCTTTTTAGCTCAAGCCACTAGCAAAACTTTGGGGTTATTCAGTTAAAAGAATGAAAGACATTTTCTTCTTGGATGCAGTTCCTTTAACTTAGAGGGACCACACAGAATCCTTGTTCCCAAGGGAGTCATGCAGCAGTCAGTAGCTGTCTTTGCCAAACTTCCAAGCCCTTTTCCAACTCTGAGCATCAGTTGTCTCAGATATTTCTCAGTGTCCTACCAACAGCAATTCTGTCCATCTCTGAGATTTTATTGCTGTTTCTTTCTTTTTTTCCCCTTCATTTTTATTTTTTTCTTTCTCTTGTACATTTATATACATACAGACACAGAGCCCTCTCTTAAAACTATACTTAGCACTCTCCATCCTTCTATGCAACTCAGACTCCTTATAAGCTTCATGCATTTTCATTTGGGCCTTGATATACATTTGGGCCTTGACATGAACTCATGTCTTGGATGGAGGGTGCTACTGCTTAAGCAAGCTAATTTAATAAAAGAGCTGATGGCTTCTCACACCTTTAAAGAAGGGTAGATGCTTTGCCCAAATATGTTCAATCCAATCAGAATGCCATTGCAAGTTGAAATATATTTTCTGATGTTTAAACTGTAACATTGAAAATAGAGATTACCTCTCATTCCTTGGAACTATGGTGTCTGGAACAGGGGGACCCTAGTCCTGTTTCAAGTACATGGGTGTTATTTGCACCACTGCACAATGCAAATAGTGATAATGCATTATAAAATCTTTTTTCAAGTACAGAGTGGAACTCAGAGTCCTTGCAAAGGAGAAAGCATTTATGTCTGTACTTCATGCCTTTTCTCCATGAGCCTGAACTCAGAAGGCAGGCGGAAAAATGTCAAACATTTCCAACAGAGAAAATCTTACGTGAAGAAAAGCAAAATGCTAAAGATGCAGTGGGAGAAGCTTAATAACAGCAGCCCTCACTTCCACTCAGGTAACACTGAGAGCTGACCCCCACTCCAAAATTTAAGTGGAACTTCTAGTCTTCTTTGAACAGATCACCAATAACACTATTCTGCTTTTGCATGGCCGTGCGTCACTGAGGTACCGTGAGCATTTTCCAGGATTAACTCTGCTCGGCTCCTCAATTGGTTTCAAGGTTTTAGCAAGCCTTTTTTTAGCCAGCGTGGAGAAGCTAATGCTCTTACTTCTCAAGCTTTTTAAAAAGTGCACGAAGCCAGATCATCCCCTCCCAGTTTTGCCACAGAAGGGATGTAGCTAGCAGAAAGCCTCCAAAGATAGTTTGAGGAAAGGGAATGGAGCTTAAGAGACCCCAGCTTTCAACCTCCTTGTCCTCTCAAGACTGTAGTGTAGGTGAAGGGCTCTGTCACCCCAGAGAACTGCACAGGATAGTCCAATTCCCAGGAAAACTGGGGAGAAATAACTCAGGTTAGAAAACTCATGATTCACAGTGAGACAAATTCCTAGTGATGACTGACTTGAATTCAAGGCTGTTCCCAGAGGAAATGGATTGAAGGGGGGAGCCCAAGAGATGAGCTTTATGCACAAAGGCTCCAACAACTTCACATAGCCAGTGCTGGGCTTACTAGCCAGATAAAGAACACTAGTAATGCTGGGCAGGTCTACTTTTTGCTCTGCAAAGAAATATCTCCCTTCTTCCCTTCCTCACAACTTTTCTGACCACAAAATTATTCAGGCACCACCTAAAATTCACTGTAATTTAGCAAGAGTCTCTTCAGCCTCAGCTCCCTGTCTGTGATACAGCCTGGGGAAGTTACCCCTGCAGACCTCCCTCACTGCATGTGAGGAACAGCACAGTGGCCCAGGTACCCTTCTCTGTGTCTTTTATTGTTGGTGTCATCACTGACTGCACATCAGAACAGCAGTGTTCTGGCTTTGGGCAGAGCCTTACAGTCACACTGAGGATGGGCAAGCTAAAATCAGAGTAACTTCAGTCTTTCAAATATTAGTATGTCAGTGTTTGTACTGGTATGAAAATCATTTGGCTTCAGATCCCAATATATCAAAACACCAAAGTTCAGGGGGCAGGAGAGAGGTTTAAATTCCTTCCAAATTTCCAGAAAGAAGGTAAGGCAAAACACTACCAACTTCTCTAGAGAGCTTTTTGCTGGTGGTGTTTTTCTCCAAAGAGAGCCAGTGTGTGCTTATCCTCACTTACTATTTCTGCAAGACATTTAGGTAGACCTTCCCAAGAGCAGAGTGTAAGTCAGCCCCAACCTTCTCACAGAGATCTGAGCTTCCTCATAGCTCCTGTGAATGACATGCCTGGGCTGTGACTGACATAAATCGTCCATGCTGGAGTCTGTGCAGAAGGACAAGCCTCCAGCTGTATAGGGTGAGCAGCAATATTTTGCTCTAATAAGGTGATGGACAGCATTCAGCATTTTTTCTGCTCCTGCCTCTCTCAGATGACCACTTGAAGAGAGGAATAAGAGAGGAGAAGCTCCCTGGGTTGCAGAAGGCACCTTGGTGGTGAATGCCTGAGGGCCACATTACTGTTGTGCACCAAGGAGATGTGTTCCTTCTGGATCAACAGCAGAGAGGGACGGAGAGCAGGCCTCCTGGATCCTGTTCTGGTGCTTTATTCGTGGATAAGTGTGGGGTTTTTATTTGGATGGTTTCAATGAGACTGTTACTAAACACATTTCATTTCTTAAGAGTTGAAAGAAATCAGGCAGAATGATTCTTGCTAGGCACAGTATAAGGGCCCTCAAGTGTTGCCCTGAAATGCTTACAATATAAATGAGATACATGCAAGCGCTAGGGTGTTTCTTTTTTTGGGTTTTGAGGCTTCTTCAATGTGTTCTCGGGTTTTTGAAGAGTAACAAGTAGTGTGTGTCCTATCAAAGGAGACAGAGTAAAAGCACATTCAGAGGGGAAAAAACAGTTTTGTTCCGAAGCCGTATTCCTCCTTCTCGCCAGGAGCAGTACCGAACTGAGGGATTTGAAAACTTCTGCAAGACAGGGAGGGAATCACAACTGGCTGTGGCAAATCATCAGTAGAAATAGTTTTGTGCTAACAGCTTGACCTCTACATAATTTTAACTGTCTCAAAGATTTGGAGGAAGAGTGGATGATTCATCACACCTCTTTACCCGTTTTTATGTAAGAAAAACTTAATGGCTAGTTTGAGAGCTAACTAATGGCTGGTTATATAACCTTGTTGAGTACATGGCAGAGCTATGGAAAATGGCTTTTCATTTTGGCTTTCCACTGACTCAGAGATTCTGTGTTTGTCAAATTGGACTATTACGTAGCAGCAGTGGAAGAACTAATGTAAACTAAATTTGAACAGCTCAAGCAGCTGGCCTTCCTCTTTCTCTTCTGCAGTCTGGTCATGCTGAGTACGCTGTGCTTCCCCCTTTCTGGTGGAGTAGGATCATGTTTTTGTGAGTGCTAGGCTGGGCTAAGCTCAGATGGAGGTTTGAAATCATGTGAAGAGTTCAACATGTGTGCAGCACCTGATGGGTCTGCAAAATGAACCCTCCAGATGCAATTTTGTTAGAAAACATCTGCTGAAGCATTTGCTGTTCTGACCTAGAAATATTTAAAAAATATTTCCCTGTTTAATAATTTCTGTTTTCTGTGTGTTTCGTAGTTGTGGTCTCTTGACGTCCAAGTGTAGGTTTATCTTTTCCATCATTCCAACAGAAGGAGGAGTGAGTCATATGAACTGAATGAAACTTTTCCACAGAGCCCAAAGAGCTCAGAGAATTCAACTGCCCCCACTGAATTCTGGATATTGGGCTTAAGACTGTAATTTCAAGATAATTCCAGGTTACAATTTGACAGAAAGGACTAAAACTGAGTGTGGAGCAGCTTTGAATCTGGAAGTCCACTGGCAAAATTTTGGGTGTCTGAGTACAAAGGGTGCTGGAGAAAAACTATTGTGATCCTCTCCATCTGAAATTGCCTCAGGCCTTCCTGCTCCAGAGCACAGTCTCATGCACAGTGGTGCACATTTGCCTTTTTATTGTGAGTTTCAGAGTACTCTTTCTAAGATACAAACAAAGACACACACAACAAACATAAAAATAAATAAATAAATAAATATGTGTATATATAATGTTCTTGCCAAAAGAAGAAATTCATATGTCTTATTAACTGATAAAAGACTAAATAACCTCCTAGGAAAGCACACGGTCCTACACCTGGCTGCAAGTAACAACTTGGTAACAAGGGAAGTGACAGATCGGTCTCATCCCTGTGGACCATGCTTTCCCTACAGCCCACCCACTGCCTTCTCCATTGCATCTGGGGTCTTCTCCTTGCTCAGATTTACTTCTTGAACACCATATGGCACTCAAATGAGCAAGGGGGAAAAGTCAGAAGCACAGGTTTTGTTCACCTGCATGTAGGATTACTGGCAAAACTATTGACCTTAGCCTAGAGGATATCAGTGGCATTTTCTGTCACCTCCCTCCCCTGTACTGACAGCAGCAGGGTAGGTGCTGTAGCTACTACCAACAGCAGTGGCAGCTCCCAAGTATTTATGGGGCCATTTAGCACCTTGAAGAGTTCTGCTACACATCCTAGAAGCTGGAAGCCCAGCAGTTTCAATGTCCACTTTTTTTTCCATAACTTTAGACAATTTCTCAAGCTGCTTCACCTTCAAAATGTGGGCACTTTCCCTTGCATGGATGGTTCATAAAAGATCCACAGCATCCCCAGTACCACTGGGGTATATAGGAGAATATGGCTGGAGAGGGGTAACTTGAGATGAGTTTGTTTAGGGTATGAACCTGTGTCCATGGGGAGGGAGGCAGGCAGGGCATCGCTGCTGGTTCTTGTGATGAACCACAGGGGTGCTAGCAGTGAGTTCAGTGGCACTGGTGCCAGTGCCTCACACAGGATGGCAATGGGCCTAGTGTTTGCTTACACAAGGACTAACAGGAATGTGTAGGTGCTGGAGGAAAGTCTCTCTAGACTTCCTCCATAAGCTCCCAGCCTCTTGATGGAAAACACACCTCTTACATGAAAACTGATGTGCTGTTTTAGCCTATGGCATCATGCAGCTGGTCATCTGTCTTAAGGTATGAAGCAACCCCGGATACGTGCACAGACTGGGGAATGAAGTGCTGGAAAGCAGTGTTGTGGAAAGGGACCTGGGGGTCCTGGTAGATGACAAGTTGAAGTCAGCAGTGCCCTGGCGGCCAGGAGGGCCAGCCATGTCCTGGAGGGCATCAGGCATAGCATCTCCAGCCAGGCAAGGAAGGGGATTGTCCTGCTCTACTCTGCACTGGAGCAGTCTCACCTTGAATATTGTGTGCACTTTTGGGCACTCCAATGTAAGAAAGATATTGAGCTATTAGCGTGTCCAAAGCAGGGAAAAGAAGGTGGTAAAGGGCCTCGAGGGGAAGCTGTATGAGGAGTGCCTGAGGGCATTTGATCTGTTCAGCTGGAGAAGAGGAGACTGAGGGGAGACCTCATTGCAGTTACAACTTCCTTGTGAGGGGAAGAGGAGGAGCAGGCACTGAGCTCTTCTCTGTGGTGACCAATGACAGGACCCGAGGAAATTGTGACAGGGGAAGTTTAGGTTGGATATTAGAAAAAGGTTCTTGACCCAGAGGGTGGTTGGGCACTGGAACAGGCTCCCCAGGGCAGTGGGGAAGGTCTACTGGGAAAGGTCGTCCCTTCTCCAGTATACATTTTCACTATCTCCATGTAACTAAAACTAAAAAGTGTTCCATAACTTTAGTGAACCTCTTTTTCTTCAGACAGATTCTTAGTTTTGCCTTGTTAGTGGCCTCTGAGCTGGGTTTCCCCTTTACTCCTAGTAAGTTTAAAAATGAATGTGGCTTATCAATGAGTCATTCATCCATGCAACCCACAGCAAAGAACTATGTGGGAAAAGACTTGACGTAACCTCATCATAGAAATTACAAGGAAAAATTTACTCCAGCTTTTCATTTTTTCCTAGATTTGTCACATTTTTGAGAAGGGAAAGGTAACTTAGCAGTAAAGAATCTGTTTATTGTTTGCTCTCCTCCTGCTTTCTAAAATATTTGCATATACAGTGGCATGCTTGTCACCTATCTTTAGCTAAAAAGTACCATGAATTTTGTGGGTGAGGTATTTTTCACTGATGTACAGTGGCTATGAGTCCAAGCAGGTGCCTTTATTTTGCTCTTCTGCACCAAGGTAAATCTGGAGGGTTTTGTTTCCCCAAAGCACCTCTGGATTTAGATGAGCATAGCTGAATATTGAATCTGCCACAGTGTCTTCTCAGCACAAAGACTCTGAAATGGATTTGTGAGTCTTAAATCAGTCCCTGGGGCATCCTAGTCCACACTGTAAAATCACCGTATGTAAATTGTCACCGTTAAATAAGTTGCTCAGGAGGGAGGGAGGGAGAACAGGGTGGGAATTGGAAGTTACTCGGTGCTCATGCTGGGTTTCAGACAGGGCTCCCCTCCCAGTTCAGAAGCCACTGAAACAGAGGGGAGGAGATCGTGTGGCTGCCATATGGACGGCATGTGCCAGATGGGGAAGTCGTCTCCGTTACTCCCACATTCTGCAGAGAAACAGAAATAAAAAATGAAACATAAAACACCATCCCCTTTCCATCCAGCCATAGGAATGGGGAGAAGGGGAGAGCAGGCCCTCATTCCAGGGTATTTATCTGGTAATTCATTAGCTGATGTCCCCCGTTTTTCATCTCTTCAGGGAAGTCTGCTCAGAATTTATTGCTGAGCCGTTAATGAATTTTTAAACTGTCAGGGAGTAACGTAAATAAGTGGGAACCCGGATTGTTACACAGCCACTGTCAGGTCAAAACCCGTACATGGGAACTGCTGCTTCAAGCAGAGAGTAAACCTTAACATAAAGTTACAAGGCACTGAGTTCCCCACAGGAATGCCTTCATGGCCCCATTCAGTGAGATTCCAGCTACTTCCTGAACCCTCTGCCCTTGGAGAGGTTAAACAGTGTCCCTCGAGAACATTTTGATTTTCCAGCTAGACCTCAACAATAGTTTTTTTGTGACTTTAATGTGGCAGAAGGAAAAGCATAATTTAATGACCTTGGCCTTGGCTTTTCTTTTCACTGGCAAGGGAGGCACTGGCCATAAGTTTTGTCATAGAGACCTCTGGAGCACTGGTGTCCATGGTCAGTGCTGGCTACTGCTTGCAAGTTGCTAACATAGGACAGATTTTTGGAGAGAGCACTTGATCCTTGCCAGCAGGAATAGGGGAGGGAAGAAACAGTGTGCTTACAGGGCAAGAACAAGGACTCGTGGCAGGGTGGGGAAAAAACATCTCAATGGATATTTCCAACTCGCTGTCCTTCCTTCCACTCAGCAGAAGAGTTTCACAGGTACCATGACGCTTAAGCACAGTGAGAGTACTGCTACTGAGATAGCCAGGTGCCCGAGCAGTTACCCCTGTGCTGTGTCCCTGAAACCACCCACCTCTGCTTAAGGCCAGGGGTGGCAGCTTGGTGCGCCCTGGCTGCAAGAACAGCTCGTCAGATGCATCTTCTACACCTATAGCTTGGTTTTGTCCCTGTGGATTAACTGTAGTGAATGGGAACAGTATTTTGTGACAGCTCCAACAGTCAAGTAGGGAAGGCTCTTAGTGACTGTTAATTTCTCACTTTTAATTTCATTAGAAACCTAAGCCCTTTCAATAGAACTAGTTGCTGCCTTTATAAGCACAGAAAAAAAAAAATGAAACAGCAGATTTAATGATGGGACCAATTCTAAGAAATCTTGTCTCCAGTGCTAGGACTTGATTTGTTCAGCACGAGGGGGTAATTTGTTTGCTTTTTACTCTACAGAGGAGAAAAAACCCTTTCCCATTCCAAAAAAGATAATCATGCATGAAAAACAGACATGTTAAATATCACAAGCAAGGACTCACATGCCCTGATGCCTCAAGTCCAAAAAAAAAAAGAGTCACATTAATGTCAATGTGCTTTGGATCATTAGCTCTTAAGCCTCTAATGATGTTCCCTAATGACCCTGCTGTTCTTCCTCCTCCATCAGGCTCTCTCTAACCTGCAGAAGGTGTGCTAACTTTTCAGGATTTTCCTGTATGAGGGCCTGTGAAAAAACACATAAGTATCTCAGTAAGATGTGAGACTTTACCTGCTGGGCATTTGCAACATAATTTATAGGAGGTTGTATGCACAATAGTCATTATGTGAAGGCTCAAGTTCTTATTCATTTTTTATTTCATTCATTTATTCTGCTGCAGAAATGAGAATAAAAAAGAGCATCTAACCCAAGATTAAGACAGCTTGCCATTAATTTAAAACTGCAGCATAGATGCTGGTTACAAAATCGTCACCTCCCTCCTCCCCTCTCACACATGCTTCCATATTCTAACCAGCAGTCAGCATTTTCTCCTGGCCAAATCCAAGCCTGGGGCATACCAGCATCATGGTATTTCCCTGTGGGAGGTTTGGTATCCATGTGCTTTGCTCTGCATGGATAAAAAGGTCCCTTCTCTGCAAAGCCACAGTGTACTCTGACTTTGTTTTTCAGTCTGTCAACACATCTTTCAATACCCTTCTTGAGGTCCAAAGAAGAATACACTGGGTGATCCCAGTAGCTGTTCTACCTTCATGGAGAGTACAAGGACTTTGGCAGCATCAGCACATAATAGATTTAAAACACTCACTGTGTATTTATGGGGTTTGTGAGCAGTGTACATACGTTTATATCTCTTTCCAAAACTAAGGGCAAGCAGGGCTCCACCAAAATGGCAATTAGATTTAACCCTGCCCACATCCTTCGGGCAGGGACACAGCCTGAGGAGTTCTTAGTCAGCCACTCTTTCCACTTGCACCAGAGTGATGTGAACTACCTCTTGGAGAAATTCTTCTCAATTTAAGAGGGAGCAGAACTTGACCCTCCAGACTGGCTGTTATTGCAAAAACATAGGAAAAATTTGTAAGACACATGCAGAATGTAGGAAAGCAGAGTACTTTCCATCAAAGTGGTGTAGTAAAGAGTCCTCAAGCTATTCAGAGGGTTTATAACATAGCTTGCTGTTTTCTGATAGGTCCTAGAGTGTGGTCCTACCAATAGTACAGAGATTGCCAGATCATTCACATTTGGGCATAATCTCTGGCCTCATCACTGTCTGTCTGATCTCTACATACATTTTTGTCACACAAACAGCACCAGGAACACCACAGTTATTTTGGTAGGTAGGTCTGTCTTGTCTGTACCTTCTGATGCTGCTGCTGCTCAGAGTTAGATAGCCAGGGAACAAGACTTTCCCAGCCTGTTTCTTGGGGAAAGCACAGCAGCACCAAGGAAATCCTCCTGATCCTTACACTGACCAGAAAAGGCACAAGAAAATTCCTCATAGGGAAAAACCTGGAAGAAAACACTCGTGAGTCAGCAGAAGCCTTTTTGCTGACTGACTGGAGGGCAGTGCAGCATCCTCTGCGCAGTCTGGGCACTCGCAGCCAAGCCAGTCACCTTGGGGAGACTCGGTTCCACCCGGCTCTGGCACCTGGAGGGCGAGCGCCCTGAGCCGGAGGCGGCTGCAATGCATGGAATGAATTGCCCTCTAGAGGTACTTTGCTCTCTCACCACTGAACTTACTGGAAGCCGGGATAGCTAACCTGGGCTTGAGCCTTTAAAGGGCCATTAAACAGCCGCAGTTCAGAGAGGTGACTGCTCCATAAATCCTCAGAATTCCCCTTCCTAAGAGGGAACGCACTCCCCTTACGATCATCTGCCCTCCCTCTCTGTGGTCGTGGTTGGGCACGGCAAGAATCATTGTGCAATCAATATTATTAATACAAGCAAACCAACGCTGGCTCTAAATATGCAGAGACCAAGAAAACAAATCGAAACAGCAAAGGAGGTCTTTGTGGTTAGCACAGCTTCAAAGCCGAGGTTGTAATCACATAGAAGCTAAGGAATGCAAATGTGTGGTAATCAGAGTATTGTAACTCATCCATCCAAATGTTAATAGTATTTTCTCACCATATATTACGTTAGCATTAATGGCTTAGGTTCAAATTCTGCACTGTTTTCTACAATTATGACTCATTTTTCAGCTAAGGGGACTATCCATGGTAATCAGCATAGCAGCAGCAGGATTTTTAAAGGCTTATGTGAGCATGCCATGTGTGTGTGATTCTCCCTGTAATAACTTTTGAAACCCTCCGACCAAGGCCAACAAAATTCAAAAGCACAGTAAAATTGCTTAGGTGATTCAGTTCCTACAGGTCTGTGAAAATAGGCAGTTGTGAAGAGGAGAGACCTACCACTGGACAGGATGCCATGCTGCTGAATGAGCTCAGCCACTGTTGGACACTGGAGGCGTCTCACCAGAGAGAGCACCTTTCTAATCCAAGGGAGAAACTCCTCATCTCTCGGGCCCAAAGCCAGCCAGCCATGCATTTTCCTCCTCTCAGTGCCAATGTCCATGAAACTGCTTGTTAATTGAATGGTGTCTCAAAGTATGTGAGGGAACACATCACTATACATATTTTAATGTGCCATATTCTGCAGCTGTCCTAAAAGAAAAATAAAATAAGCACATAGGTTGTTCTGGGTATACAACCTGCTGCCCTTCCAAACAGAGACACCATCACAGTGACACAGGGTTCTGACGCACCCAGACTTCTACACTTATGTCCTTCTCTGTGCATTAATAATCATAATAATAATAATAATGATAATGATTCATAATAGCAGAAATTCTTGGATTAAATTCACTCATATGGAAAGTAACAAGCTAGAAAATCCTTTTGCCTTCATTCTTCTGGGAAACTTTGCTTCATCACAGCACCGAGCCTGCTAGAATTCAAGAATCATTTGAGCAATACTCTCAGGCACATGGTGTGACTCTTGGGGATGGTCCTGTGCAGGGCTAAGGGTTGGACTCGATGATCCTTGTGGGTCCCTTCCAACTCGGCATATTCTGTGAACCTGTGATTCTGTGATCATGCTTTCTCCACGTGCTTTGGGTGTTCCTCAGGTAAAGCTAAGGTGCATTCAAAGAGTAAATTCTGAAGCCCATATGAATTTAGTTACCTGAAAACATAAAAACAGACATGGGTTTCCATTCCAGGGATTGCTTGAATAGACTTGTTTTTCCTAAGCTAAAAGAGCAGCACAGAATAAGAGTGTGAATGATTTTGTGTCACAGCTACAGTGATTATTAAGATGTTATAAGCCAGAGAGAATTGTTTTCATTTTATTAGAAACAATCCTAGAAATGAAGTTTATTTCTATCTAGATAAAATCAAGTCTATCTCCAATCCTTCTTTTTCTCTTCCGACATAACGCTCAGGAAAGGCTGTGCTGGGTAGTTTGGTTGATGCTTATTCCTAATTCACTGCTGCCCTTTGCATTTGCAAATCCCCAAGCACTCAGAGCAAACACACACAATGCAGAGAATATCCCTGTGTGGTGAGGATGTTTTAGTATCATCACTTTAGAAGTGGCTAAAATGAAGTATGGCAAGAAGAAGTGTGACTTGCCCCTGAGCCGGCTGGGGATGGAACCGAAAACAAAGCATAGGAATTCCCATGCTGGGAACCTTAGTCTAGGCTGGACCCCTCCTTTATTGCTCTCATGGGGACCCTCAGCAGAATGACCCAGCCCTTGTGGGCTCTGCACAGGCTTATGGACAGAAAAAACAGACCCGTTCTGGTTTTGATATTCATGTTTTTTTCAATGACATTGAACTTTGAGCTGAACTTCACCTGCTCTTTTCCCTAATCATCAGCTTCCCTTTGCTTATATTCTTAAGTATGGATGAGAGCGGATGGCAGGTCGCTGGGTTAATCTGCATCTAATCCATAGCACAGTCACGATGTGGAGCAGAAACCATGTTTAGCTCCCTGCTGTGAGTAGCTCTCCTGCCTGCTGGGGGTGGGAAACCCAGCAGGTTGATGCACTTCCCCTGCTTTTCCACTACAGAGCGTATGGCAACAAGGTTTCAGCTCTGAATGGGACCGTTTTTGTGCCTTAGACAGGCCTTCTTTTGTGGGCAGGCAAGCATGTTTTCTTCTTCAATTTTTAGTCAGCTGTACCCCGAGAAACACTTTATGACCTGCTGCTTTTTCAGAGCATTTGGAAAAGAGAACAAGGTAGGCAATCCTGCTCATCAGACTTACTGTCTGTTTTCTGATCTCAGGCTTGTTATTCTCTCCACCATGAGTCACTCCTGCTGGAGTGGCCCAGTTTTACCTCCCCTCACCCCCTGCTTTATTAGCGACGAGAATGATGGTGTAACGGCAGCGCTCCTATGCTGTGGGATGTTTCCTTTGTGCAAGCCTTCTTTTGTGTTTTGACATTTGTGATGTTCTCATCCTTTAACATGCAGGCAGAGCCTAAATTTCAAAGGTACTCGCTGCCTGCAGTGACAGCGTCAGACGAATATGGGTGCTGTGTTTTACACATTGAGGCCCACAGGTAAATAACTCGGGGGTGGCATGAAGGAGGGACACATAGCCCAGGCTTAAACTTCATTTTTAGCCTGCTTTCCAAATGAGAGGAGGTTTCTGCAATTCTGTTCATTCAACTTTCCTGGGACCTATGAGCCTATTAGCAGATTTCCACTGAATCTGATAGAGAGATGTCCCAGATTCAATTAGGCCTACAAGTCTTTTTAGACCAGGCAACTGAAGAGAGGCTTTACTAACACCCCAGAGAGGAAGAGGCCACTGTGTCATTCTGCCCCTCACAGACACTAGAAGTCCACAGGGCTTTGCTTGCTTTTGAGACCCAAGCCCATAGCAACGCAGACCTCATCGAGTCACTCACAAAACAAACTTGTGCCGTAAGTTCATGAGGAGTCCCTCCCATGAATTTTTGTATGTGTGAGCGGTTTTGTTCTCGCAGTCACTCCAACACCTGGGTAAGGGGCAAGGAGTGCCAAGACATCCTGCTTCTGCTTTGGAGGCACTGGCTTGCATGACTTCTTTATCTGGGGAAGCCCCAGGCTGGAGAGCTGCAGTTCTCAGCTCCCAAAGAAAAGGAAAGATGATACACATTTCTGCCAGCTATTTGAGGGGGAGGGAGCAGAATCACCTAGGTATTAGATGAACCTTAAAAAAAAAATTAAAGAAAAAAAAAAGCTGAATTCACTAATTCACTGAAGGTGGCCAGGGAAACATAGAAATGATTAAAAAAAATCCCTTAGGTCAATAACCAGTCTGCCTTTGGAGACACACAAGGGTTCAGTGGGTGTAAGTTTAATTAAGCCAGCCAAAAACTGAAGGGAAAATTAGAAACCATTTCCAACAATGCTTTACAAAAGCTTCCCATTGAAACAGACACATTAATTGAATAGGAGCTGAGCCGTACTTTGATACATGAGCCCCAGCCCAGGGTGCCTCTTGCTGCAGAAAGCAGCATTGTGAGGTTTCATTTAGAAGCAGCAATCTCTCACCGTTATCCTTTCCTTGTTGGCAAACATCAGCTCCCTCCCTCTTTTCTTCCTTTTTTATTCCCTTCAATTAAATGTTTAATTAAAGTACCATGACTTCCTTTCATTTGGAAAAGTAATTGAAGACACTAGTGTGTGAAAAACAGGCTGAGAAGCGAGCTGGAGAACACAGAGCACAGAGCATCAGCGAGGCCTATGAAAATGTAGCCCTTAATTTGCTTTGGTGCCACATCAAATTGTGGTGATGGTGAAGTGATACAGCTGCAGGAACATCTGGAAGGGGCTGATAAACATGGGCTGGGTCGGGTCTGAAGCAAGCACTGAGTGCAGCTTGCTTTTATTTGAATCCTGAATGGTCAGCTCAGCGCAGATGGGAGAAGAGAGCAGCATTCACAAAGATACATTTTCTGCTAAGTTTTCACGCAGTGATTCGGGAGAACTTGTTGACTTGCTTGATAAGCAGGCTGGTGCCTAATAAGGATTTTCTGCTGTATCTTGTAAGTCAGTCTTTGTCAGGTTACATGGTGGCTCATCACCCTGACACATTCCAGGACCAGCAAACGCCTCTGCTCTGGCTGCATGGCTCTTTTCCCCAATATCTTTAAGAAACCTTAGCAGAAATTTGTAGTTACGCAGGTTGTCTGTGCAGCCCATTTCCAGTTGTTGGCTTGAAGGTGCTCTGGTTAATTCTGACAGCTTGGTTTTTTCTCAAGCAGGCTTAGAAGCAGAACATGAGTTCCTGCTTTTCTGTAACTCCGTGGAATTTCCCAGAGTTTGAGCTTTTATTGCCTTCTGAATTTTCAATGCCAATAGTGTTACATTTCTCTTCACACATTTTTAATAGAAAGTATTCGAGTTTGGATCTTTTTTCTTGCCATCTTCAATTGCTGCCCCATGTGTCTGACACACCTTTGCACACCAAAACATTTCCATCCTCTGACGAACTGCTGCAGTGGGAAGTTTCTCCTTGCAGGCTGTGCTTGGGGCTTTTTTTACCTGTTATTTCCAGCCTAGATGACTGTTTGTGTGGTACACAGGCTTGATTGATTGAGGCCAAGAACAAGCCAGCTTGATTCATTACTGGAACAGTATGTGTGCATGTCTGATTGATAGGGGAGGGCTTGGAAATGAACCTGGGTCAACAGTCAAGCCCAGGGCCTATCTAGAAGAGCAGGCATAAAGTAAAGGCTAATGGGCCATGTCCCTCCTCTGCCCACAGCGGCTTGGAGTCCAGCCTCCTGAGGCCGTGACTGGCTTCCCAAGATCACCATCACTGTACTGCCCACACCTGAAGAAGTCAGTGCTAAATGCTGTGGGAATGTTGCTGTCAAGGTTGGTGAGTTTACTCCCCAGGTTTCTCTGGCTGCTTGTTGGAAAGATGTACTGGGCTACAGCTGATCTTTGCTGGCTCTCAGTGTGTGCAGTACAGCCAGTCAGCAATTTTCTGGCTTGCTTATCTGGCATAGCAAAATCTAATACACCAACACTGAAACACACTGGAAACATGTCAGTTTTGATGAGATCCTCCCAGAAACCAGGCAGATGCAGAATAACATCCTCCCTGCCAAGCAATTTTTGAAAGCTTCCCTACCTCCCTCCCCAGCAGCCTACCTGGCAGGCAGGGGATGGAGTCTGCCAAGCCCCACCTCCTGGCTCCCTGGCAGCAGGAGTTCCCAGGGCTTCCTGCCTGCTGGGCCTCCTGGCCAGCCTTTGAGCCCTGGAAGTGTGCTGGAGAGAGCAGTGGATGGCCAGCCTCCTCTGTGAAGTCTCAGGGAATTCCTACTTCAGCCCTGCAGAAGAGAAACAGACTCCAATCTTTATACATTTTCCTTCTCTTTTGGAATCAAATTTGATTGAAGTTTGTTTCCTTGGCTGGGTTTTTTGCTTCCTTGTTTCTTTCATTTTTGAATTCAGATTTTCCCAGGGCACAGAAAGAATAATTTCTAGTCATCCTTTCTATGAATGACTTCTTGTATTAGGAGACTGAACATCTTACGGGTTTTTTTGGCCTCCTGTAATGCTTCTCCTCCTTGGGTCAAGCAGAAGAGGGGTCTGGAATCAAAGATGTAAAGTGGCAGTGGGTGGAATGTGCATTTCAGTGTTTCTTTCCGAGCACCTTCTAACTTTTCAGAAAATCCATTGATCAGGCACCTAATTACCCTGTTTTTTCTTCTTTTCCAGCTGTTACTGAAATGACTTGGCCCCAAAAGGCCAAGAGGGCCTCCATGACTTGATGGCAAGCAGGAATTGAACAGTCAGTGGGACAACAACATCCCGATGCCACATACCCCTGCCTTGCCTCTGCCACAGATCTCTGCGCTGCCTCTGCCAGGCAGTGCCTGAAGGAGCATCCTGGACGCACTGGCTCCAGGGCACACGTGGTCACAACCACACGGCTCTGCACAGGTTAAGAAGAGGCAGGAGCAAGCCTGTGCTTTCCCAGCTCAACCTCTCCAACGACCTTGAGTGATGGGACTCTCCTTGTGCTACCCAGCTCATCATGGCAGACCCACCTCCAGCCCCGTGTTGCTTGGGCAAGGTCACACTTGTGTGACCACTGTGTCCTAGACAGAACGAGGAGCTTTCTGCAGGCAGAGATCCAAAATGCTGCTCACAGGTACTTTCCAGGCTATTTGTTACAGATCAGTTGGTGGATTTTGAGGATTTCAGATCAGGGGAAAATACTTGAAGGCAGCTCTGAGGCATTCCCCTGTCAGATGCACATGTGATTCAAGGGTCTGAAGTATGCGTCAGCATCTCCTGGCTGCTTTATCCTGAGGGATGAAAAGTGAGGCCAAAGAGAGGAGTTTTCTGAGGCTAAACTGGGAGACAGAGTCCTGCCTGGAACAGTGCCAAGACCCACTGGAGATGTCAGGAGGATCCCCCCTTCAGTGAACCCTTAGGGGTCATTAGGTGATGTTTCTTTCTTGGTACAGCTGCAAATATCATCCATTGCCTCTGCTTTACTCTACTAGCATTGTTTTCTCACTGACCCTAGTGTTGATCTTTAGTGTTGATAATCATTGCATCTCATTTTCTTCCTAAAATGAACTATAATCTGAGGGAGGCCTGTTTTTCGTTACCATTGAAGTTGCAGCAACAGGAACTTTCTCTGACGCAGTTCACAAGGGGGTGAGGAGGTGGGAGGGAGGGTTAGTTATTCCCTCTGTTTCCTGTGCTGGAGCATGGGCTTCTCTATCAAGCTCTGCCATCTCTCCCAGGGGCCAACCACTAATTCCTCCATACCCCTGCATGCTGGAGCCTCTCTTTAGAAGAGACTTCCAATCATGACAAATTATCTGTGCTGATTTTGTGACATGAACTGTTACCCATTAGGGAATGAACTGCTATCAATAAATTCATTTCACTTACAACCTCACACTGTGCATGAATTGAAGTTCTAGAGGTGAAAGACATAAATTTACCAGGTGGGCAGGCACACAGCTTCCCTGTAAGACTGTGCACTTCACCTTTGCTACGTGAGCTGCTTCTGCTGGGCCAGCCCAACATTAATTTTGCATAGAGTAGATTTCTCCTGGTCTGTGCACAGTCCACGTGATTTATATTTGCTTCAAGTAGCTGGGTGAATAGCCTTACCACAGAACAAACTCCTGTTTGTGCCTTCCCCAAAAAAACCAAAATAACCCCACCAAAACAAAAAAAAACCCCAACTTCAAACCCAAACACAGCATTTTGCTTTACAAGATAAGAGCAGTTAGTATTAGAACAACATCTTCTGATTTCCAGGCTATGCAGAGTCAGTAATTAATGAGTTCTCCCAATGCCCTGGCGGGGCAAGCGAGAGAGCATCATTTATTAGGCAGAAAGGAGTTCCCATATGTGTTAATCTACGTCTTAGTCATTCTGATGGTAAATTCATCAAATCACTCCAGCAGATAAGGCTCTCCTCCTCCCCAAACACTCTGTCAGTCAAGTGGCTGAAAATTTCACTCATTTACCCAAATGAAAATCTCACAGGGGACAAACAGAAACTTCCAAGCATTTAGTCAAAAGCCTCTTGTGTCTCCATGCCCCTGAGAGCTCCTGATCAAGCCAGGGATCCTGTTATGTTGTGTGTTGTGGACACTGGGTGAAGGCAGACCTCAGACCAGAGCACTCAGTGGCCTTGTCCTCCCTGTTCTGAATGGCTGTTTTGGAATACAGCTTACTGGCCATAATATAAAATAAGGGGTCTTGAGGATGAGGTCTCTCCTTTTCTTTTCTTAAGAAGGGTTAGATATGGTCATGGGTGACAGGTCTGTAAACAAATATTAAAAGAAAAAAAAGACAAGGATGTGCCCTTCAGCACCTTTAACACATTTGCGAGTGTGGGGTTGGAGGATGGATGAAGGGAACAGGGTCACAGAGGCTCATGTTTTCTCCTTAACTTTCTTAAGACAGAGCACTGGGCACGACAGACTGCTCATCTGACTCAGCAGGGCATGTTTTGTGTTCTTAGTTGAAAAGGGAAGGCTGGAAACTTTCTTCAGAAGCCATAGGAGTGGAGGCATGACTTTGGGTCATGCAAATACAGTAAGCACTGGAAATACCTCCTAGGGTTGCTGCTGGCAGAGCCGCTTCCTTTTTGCTTTCGTCCAGCAATCAGACATTTTCCCATCCCTCTGAGGAGCCAGGCCTACCCCCAGCAACAATGTACAAAGGTCACACTTCTTGTGAATGTGCAGGAAAACCTGAACAGTGGTTGGGCAATGAGTGTGGTGAGGAATTAGTCCCTTTTATTTTGTTTTCTTGGTTTGTCATGTTTTTAGGGTTTTTTACCTTTTGGCAAAAAAACATCAAGTATAGCAATTTGGGAATGCTGTCTGAAGGCACCACAGTGGTTGTCGCTTAAATGCTTTATTCCCTTCTTCACTTGTACGTTCTGCGCTCCCTGTCTGAGCCTCATTAATTCAATGAACTGAACCTTATTTTTGGTAAGCATCCTGTTGACCTCTCTGTAGCTACAGGAAGCTCTTCACCATAAACATTGTCTCTCTCCAGTCGTAGCTTGTCAGCTCCACAGATTGTGATCACCTCTCTGCCTGCAAAGTGTTTGTCTTGTTGTGGTAAATACACGGGACAGACAGCGATGGACAAGACGCCTGGAAGGATCAAACCCCAGACACACCTCTGAACACCTCTTTCCTCAGAGACTCTACATTGCGTATGAGAGGGAGAGCCACATTTCAACTCCTTCCACGCTTACTCCTCATGCAGAGTGGCAGGACCCCAGCCCTTCCTCTGGGTTGTTGTGGTACCCTTCCTTCCAGGCATCCCTAATGCAGCTATTGGTGAAGACAAAGGTGACGGCAAAGGCGAAGGCACAGTGACAGGGAGGTCATATGCCTTCACCCACAGCATGGTAAAACTTGTCCTGGGCTGACCTGTCCCACATAAGCAGCAACAGCAGTCCTGCCAGGCTGCTCAGCTGCTGCTTCACTGGCACAAAATCCATGGCCTTACAGAAAGCTTCATGCCCATTAAAAGCAAAGGCAAACCAGGAGGAAAATCCCTTCCCTACACTCTCTTGTGCTACTGGTAAAGGCAGCAGCCTTTCCTGAAGCAAACTGGTGCTTTGAACAGAGGCCATGTGGGGTGACCAGGTTATCACTCCCAGGGGCACCATACCATAGCCAGCCATGCTAATGCTCCCCTCTCTGTCCTCCCACCTGCACTGCCCCTTCTCACCACCCTTTCCCCAGCCCATCTCCAATGGTCAAAGGGATTGAGAAGTGCTCCTGTGCCTTTGGGGTCAGACCCAAGCACCCTGAACATGAGAGAGGTCACAGAGGGGGAGGAGGCAGGGAAACCCATGCTCCTTCATAACATCAGCAGCAGGTAGGACCTGTTCATATTGAAGCTCCGGTGCATGAAGAATTACACTCCAGCCTGATTGTTTTATAAAAATCTGCTCCGGCACCTGTCCAGAGCCATGATCACATCTTCAGTCATGTGGCCAAATGCCTTTTAGTTTTAATCATTTGATCAAATGCCCTAGTGAAAGAGCCATTCGTTCAAATGATTGAAAGTTTGTCATTTGACCAAATTACTAGTCTGGCAGGATGACTAACGGGTCATGCCACAATGTCAAATTCTATTAATGTCACCTGAGAGAGACAAGTGAGGAAAGTAAGGGTTAAGGGAGGAAGTTTGTAGAAGTGTTTATTCCCTCACCATGTACCCCCACACATACACAAGTGTGGTCCCAAGGAACAGGGTGTGAAATCACTCGGATGGCTCCATACCATCAAGCAAGTAGGTGGCTGGAGGGGCTCCATGTGGACATCCCTCAAAACCTGGTGAGAACAATTTATGTCACTGAAGGAGGACAGAGCTGCTGTATCAGAGGAGAAAACTGGAGCTTGAGTGTACACTCGGACTTCAGGTGAGGGCTGCCACTGCTGGGACTAGATGGAGAAGAAAACCTGGCCAAACACTGAGCCAGCAACCACAGCTCCGTGAGAATAGTCCCAGGCACTTCGAGTGCCACTGGTGTTACCACACTTTCACTGCCTGGATCAGCTGGGGACACTGATATTATTTCCTCACTCCTTCCCCTTCAGGTTTCTGGAGCTGTATTTCTTGGATGGAAAGAAAACAAGGAGTGGAGGAAGGAAGACTAAAATGTAGCCACTGGTAGAAGGGAGAACTGACAGCAGCCATATAAGGGGACATTAACCTTTCATAAACCTGCTCTCTGGCCTGTGACTGGAACCAGGGAAGAAATATAATTCTTGTAGTAGGTCTCCTGTGTGCAGCATGGCTGTTCTGGCACACTCTGGCTTCCTGTGAATTGCAGTTATACTTGCAGGGTGTTAGCATAGAGGCAAGATGGATTTTGTTAATATTAAAGAAGCAGCAGACTTCAAGCAAGAGGCCAACGTTGAGGAACCAACATCTCTTGTCTTTCAGGAAAGGTTTGCAATGGACATTCCTGATGAGTGATGATCCCTTACAAAACTCACACACCCTGTCTGACCCTGTCCCCATGTGTGCAGGTGAGTGCTGCGGTGTGACCAACAGCTCCAGACCTCTGAGGGTCCTTGCAGGAGTGGGTGCTGGATCCAGTTTATGCCGCTTCTCTGTCATCTGCCAATGTTTTGCTTCAAGGAAGACTACAGGGGGATTGGTGTGCCACCACTTCTCATCCAGGTGTACAGTTAGGTAATTGTTCATCCTGATATTCCCTGCCACGTGGACATGGCCAGTGAACCCTATACTAATTCAAACCCAGTAATAACAGTTTGACTATCTGACTTGAACCCTTGACCTGCAGACGTGACATACACTAGGCCAGGAAAGAGCATGTGCAGAAGTGTGTCTGTGCACGTGGGAACAGCATGTGCAGA